>NC_046166.1:49385735-49985735 GCF_011064425.1 Rattus rattus | reverse complement strand
TGTGTGGTTTAGGTATAAGAGTAATTGTGGCTTCATAGAAGGAGTTCGGTAGTGCTCCATCTGTTTCAATTTTGTGGAATAGTTTGGATAATATTGGTATGAGGTCTTCTATGAAGGTCTGATAGAATTCTGCACTAAACCCGTCTGGACCTGGGCTCTTTTTGGTTGGGAGACCTTTAATGACTGCTTCTATTTCCTTAGGAGTTATGGGGTTGTTTAACTGGTTTATCTGTTCCTGATTTAACTTCGGTACCTGGTATCTGTCTAGGAAATTGTCCATTTCCTGCAGATTTTCAAGTTTTGTTGAATATAGGCTTTAATAGTAAGATCTGATGATTTTTTGAATTTCCTCTGAATCTGTAGTTATGTCTCCCTTTTCATTTCTGATTTTGTTAATTTGGACACACTCTCTGTGTCCTCTTGTTAGTCTGGCTAAGGGTTTATCTATCTTGTTGATTTTCTCAAAGAACCAACTTTTGGTTCTGTTGATTCTTTCTATGGTTCTTTTTGTTTCTACTTGGTTGATTTCAGCTCTGAGTTTGATTATTTCCTGCCTTCTACTCCTCCTGGGTGTATTTGCTTCTTTTTGTTCTAGAGCTTTTAGGTGTGCTGTCAAGCTGCTGACATATGCTCTTTCCTGTTTCTTTCTGCAGGCACTCAGCGCTATGAGTTTTCCTCTTAGCACAGCTTTCATCGTGAGTTCAATCTTAAACAGGCAAAAGTTGACCTGGGCTTGAAACGTTTGGATGGAGAGGGGCATCTTGATTCATGCGGCGAGCTTCAGGACCTGTGGCCCAAGTGTGGCAGTTCTTAGTACAATGGGTAGCAGGTGAGTTTTGGAGATTATGAAATTATTTTCTTTTTAGAGAGTGACGTAAGAAATGATGAGAAATGACATTAGAGGAAGGGATCAAGAAGATGAACAGCATTGTTGGGGGGAGGGCGGTAATGGGGGGAGGGTGGGGAGGGGAACACCAATATAGAAGGGGAGAGGAAGGGGTTAGAGGGATGTTTGCCCGGAAACCGGGAAAGGGAATAACAATCGAAATGTAAATAAGAAATACTCAAGTTAATAAAGATAAAAAAAAAAGAAGATGAACAGTAGAAAAATAAAACAGAATTGCATTGTATGTTTGCAGCATTTGTCAATCAGCATGGACTGAGTCCACCATTACTTCGTTTGAGCTACCGATGGTATAACATATCACACCAAGACAGGGAAAGAGAAGCACCTGACTTAGTGCCTTCAATTGTGCAAACAGGCTCCATGCCTCCATGGTATCACCCGGGAGTGGTCAAAGGAGAAGCAGAGTCAGTAGGTGGGGCCAGTGAGAGACGTCTGCAAACAGGTAAGCAGACATTTCTCTAGAGACTTTTACAAAATCAGGACAGGGCTAAGGAGGGCAGAGAAAATCAGTTTGGATGGGGTTCTAGTTGGAGTCGTAGCTGAGTGATTGAAATCTTCAGTCAGAAGACATTTGAGATGAGAGGGGGGTGGGTGGTCGATCAATGAGTGGGGTCACTGAAGAATGACTGTGTTTGGTGAACTGGGAGAAATCACATCACAAGGGCAGGATGTGAGTTTCAGGCAAACTCTTCTCTTACAGAAGCAAAGGTAGGGAGAGATCAACACAGAGAAAGGAGTTTTGTGTATGTTGTAGCAATTCGTGATGTACTTGGGTTGGTTGCACAGTTCGAAGCATAAATTAAGATTAATATATGGTGTTGAAGGAGACATGATGAAGTTTAGGGCACTGAGGAGATTTCAAGTACAGAGTTGCTGGAAACTGGTCTCTTGTTGAGGCTTCACTCTTTTGATGTAAAAGTAGACAGAGAAATCACTTACATGAGAGCAGAGTTGGCCTTTGTGTAATGGCCATAGCAGAGAAGGTAAGGAAGTTAGAAAAAGGTATCCAGTATTCATAGGATATGGTGAGGATTTTGCTGTATCATATAGGATGTAAAGATAGATAGGGTTGTCGCATGCAAAGAAGTAGGGAAATCAAGAGAACTGACATAGGCTTAAAAAATGCAATTTTTTAAGACTTGTAAGCGTGGAAATTGTGGTCAGAAAGGTGACAGGCCAAATTACAGGGACAGAGCCACCTGGAAAGCAGTAATTAGAGGATAATTACGTGAGAAGGTGACCCAGTGGGGTGTAGTTGAAGGTAGTCACTAGAACAATGCAGGGCTGCGATCCCAGAGTGAATACCGATGCTAAGCTGAATATGAAAATCACTGCTGACAATGATGATGGTGATGATGATGATGATGAAAGAAGTCATTTTAAAGGTCACACACTATTGCAAAGGAGGAAAACGGCCAATGGATGAACAGTATGAGTCTGAAGGAAATATCTTCTATTTTTGGTTCAACACTCAATACTCTCCAGGACTTGCAGTATTCGTGGAATATAAAAGCTACAGAGTAGGTGAAAATTGGAGGGGGTGTTTTTGTTATTGCTGTAACAAAATATACAGCAAAAGCAATGTAAGGGAGGCAGGGATTACTTTACCCTGAGTTTCAGGGGATAGTCCAGAGTGGCAGAGAAGGCACCGCAGAGAGGACATGGTGAGAGGAGCAAGGGGTTTAAGGTCACATGGTGCCCACAGCAGAGAGAAGTGAAAGCTGACATCCTGTGCCACTCATTCAGTCCATACCCCCAGTCCATAAGTTTGCCCGAATTCAGGGCAGATGCCACCCCCCCCCCTTAGTTGAATTTTTCTGGAAACACCCTCACATGCGTGTATAGAATTCTACTGTCTAGGTGATTTCAGTTAACCAGATAATGAGGATGAGCCATTGTAGAGCAGACTCTCATTCAATCCATAAAATGAATGTAACACTTGTTGAAATAGCAGCCATACTATCTCCTGAAATTGCATTCCTAGAATTTTTAGAATTTTCTACATTTTTTTCTTGTCAGAAGACTTATCTTTTTTTTTTTTTATCTTTATTAACTTGAGTATTTATTTACATTTCGATTGTTATTCCCCTTCCCGGTTTCTAGGCCAACATCCCCCTATCCCCTCCCCCTCCTCTTCTCTATGGGTGTTCCCCTCCCCATCCTCCCCCCATTACCGCCCTCCCCACAACAATCACTTGGGGTTCAGTCTTGGCAGGACCAAGGGCTTCCCCTTCCACTGGTGCTCTTACTAGGCAATTCATTGCTACTTATGCAGTTGGAGCCCAGGGTCAGTCCATGTATAGTCTTTGGGTAGTGGCTTAGTCTCTGGAAGCTCTGGTTGGTTAGCACTGTTGTTCATATGTGGTCTCAAGCTCCTTCAAGCTCTTTCAGTCCTTTCTAAGATTCCTTCAATGAGGGTCCCATTATCAGTTCAGTGGTTTGCTGCTGGCATTCACCTATGTATTTGCTGTATTCTGGCTGTTTCTCAGGAGAGATCTACATCCGGTTCCTGTCTGCCTGCACTTCTTTGCTTCATCCATCTTATCTAGTTTGGTGGCTGTATATGTATGGGCCACATGTGGGGCAGGCTCTGAATGGGTGCCTTATAATTTAGTTTTACAGCCATTTCAATGAATTAATTTTGATAAAAATTAAACTGTAAATGTTCTTCTATATACAGAAGAGATGCGTGTGAGTTGTTACGTTTTAAACTTGCTTTAATGAAGAAACCAAACAAGTCTGTTGATTTTATGATGCTAGATTCATGCGTCTGCAGGGGACAAGGCCATGTGTGCAGATATAGTTTTCACCTGTCTGAAGAAGGGAGGAGGAAGAAGAATTTCTAGAGCCACATCTTGGGTAATATCACTTGGCTGCAAAAAACCTTTCCAATGTTAAGCTTTAAGAGACTGCAAAAAGGGGTCGGAGAGATGGCTCAATGGTTAAGAGTGCAGACTGCTCTTCCAGAGGTCCTGAGTTCAATTCCCAGCAACCACATGGTGGCTCACAACCATCTGTAATGGGATCTGGGGGCTGTCTGAAGATGGCTACAATGTAATAAATATGAATAAAATGTATATGTATATGTAATGTATATGTATGTAATGTATATGTAATAAATGAATAAATCCTTTAAAAACAGACTGTGTAGAGACTCTCTCTCTCTCTCTCTCTCTCTCTCTCTCTCTCTCTCTTCCTCCTTCCTTCCCTCCTTTCCTCCCTGGTTATTTGCACATAACTAAATTTCTCTCTTTGTGTTCCAACATTTAATGTGCTCATTTGAGTTAGCTATTAAACAAATAAATATATAACTGTTTTTTCTTCAGAAGTCAATTCTTTCATTTTGACATTGCTTGTTGACATTGGCCTCCAGAAAAATCCACACCTATGTTAACAACAAATAAGTTAATAATGAATAAAGCTATTGTGGAAATTAGTTACTATGGATAAAGGTGTCATCTTTATAATAAGTTTGAAAACATTTTCCATGCATAAACTCATTTGTTTAGAATTTATGGGCTGCTTCATTTAATACCTTATAGTGGAAGGGAAATTCACTAGGTAAAATCAATTATGTAAAGTAGGTCTCTGTGACAAAATAACCAAGAAAATCTGTTTAAAAGAAGGAAGCATTATTTCAGATAATAGTGCCTTAGTTTTATGATTGTGCCTATGAAGAGAGAGAACATCATGGCTGAGGGTACTTATGGGTCAGAATAATTGGGAAAAGGAGAGATGAGGAGTTGCCGGCTCCCATATTTCTTTAAGGAATTCGCAATAACTCAGTTTCCTTCCATTAGGCTCCACGTCATAAGTTCCACCATTTTCCAATAGTTCTCCAGTCTACCAGAAACTCCCAACACATAACTTTTATGGGGGAATAATTGATACCTAACTGATAAAAACTTGGTAAAGTTATTTTCAGGCTTGTTGATATTGGGAACATGTACTTCAGGTCATTCCCAACAAAGCATGTTGTATGTTTCTATGGATACTGAACTTTACGTGCCTTAATAAAATTTCACTTGTGGTGGGGAATTTGCAGAGTTTCAGAAGAAAACACCACATCCTCGGATAGGTACAATTGTATGTGTTATTAAAGATGTCTGGAGAACTCACTTTGGAAACGGAGACTGATAACACCACAAAGCATGGGGTGTGTTCAGGAAACATGAATGAAAGAAAACAGAAATAAATAGAAAGAACAGTACACATAAAATATAATCACTTCTACAACTGTAAAAAACACAACAGGTGGCTGTGGAGATTATCTAGTCAGTGCAGTGCTCAGCTTTCACGCATGAAGACCTGAGTTTGATTTCTACGACCATAGGTTCTGGAATAAAAAAAAAAACTTCTTGTGGTAGCATTCATGTCTTTACAGTATTGGGGAACCAGAGACAGCCAGACCACTGAGAATCTGCAGCGAGACCACCTAGCCAATTTGATGAAATCCAGAACTCCAAGCCATTTAGAATTCCTGTGTCAACACACACACACACACACACACACACACACACACACACACACACACACAAACACACTCTCTCTCTCTCTCACACACACACACACTACTACAAACTCAAAATGATTTTGGATAGTATTTATTTAATGGATGATTGATTTTATGCTGGACTTAAGGACAGAAGATCTAGTAATAATTTCAATTCATTAGCTGAAGTACCTGTAGCAGTCAGAAGAGTGTCTTCAGCACAGAGGCAGCCAGTTGGTGTCAGATCTAATCATGAGTAATAATACCATGAAACAAGTATTCACAACTATTTGTGATTAATGGTATCAGTGGCTGTTCCACAATAATTATGGAGTAGTAATCTTAAACCTTCAGCATTGTCACATAGCTAGAGAATCCTTTCATATCTGTCCACTGACTTATGAACAGCATCCCTTCATTGATGCCCAAGTGAAACATTAAATCCATTAACTCCAAAGCATTTCTGGAATCAACATCTGATTTACAAATACTGTACATAAGTAAAGTTCAGTACACTCAGGACTGCTACAATGTGTACTTGATGGCAGTACCTTAAATATGGAGAAACATGGGAAGGGTAGACCTGGATGTATTTTACAGCATTTAAGTAGAATATTGAGATGGATGCTATGCTGTCTATGTCTCTTGACAGCCTTCTAGTTCATTCTGACACTGCAGCTTCTGGATGTGTGAAAGCCCTGTGAAGTTAGTCCACAGGGGTGGCTGGTAGATTAAGTAGATCAAGTTCCTCTTAGTTATAAATAAAAGGATCACTCTGGCTATTTTCATAGAAATATTTCTATTTTCAATAGAAACTTCTGAGATACTGTTCATCAGGTGACAGAATTATTCTTTGTACTAATTATACAAGGAAATAAGCAATAATGTGTCTAGGAAGCATTAAAACCTTTTTTCTAATGATCTTAAAATATATAATAAAAAAGAACAATTAGTACCATGTTAAAATCATAAATTCAGATGATATTTCTGGAATATATTTAAATATATTAGGTTTTAAAACATAGATAATAACATTGTAATGTCCATTTTGAAACCTGCGGAAAAATTACTAATATTTTATGAAAATAAATTTTCTTTTTATATTCCTAGTTAAAGAATCATGGTCTTCCAGACTCTGCGTGTGCCCAGAGCTGAAAGCCAGTCGCTAGGAGTGCTAACACACCTGAGAGCAGAGGTAGGACAACCACTTCTGATCACAGGGACCTGCCTGGAGCCCTCAGGACACAGGAACCCAGGAGCAGTCTGGGACAGGATCCTTCCAGTTTCCACCTGTGTATGGAGCTGACCCGGTCCCACAGCTCTCTGTTCCCAAATCCTGTGGGGGAAAGAGATGGACTCTCAGAAGTGCAGACAATCCTGAGAGCACAGGGGAGACCACCACTTCTGTTCACCTGGCCCAAGAGGAACCCAACCAGAGCCCTCTGGACAAAGGAACCGAGGAACAGTCTGGGGCAGGATCCTTCTGGTTTCCGCCTGCAGCCAGAGCTGATGCTGTGACACAGTTCCCTGTATCCAAATCCTACAGGCTTACAGGAGTGCTGACATACAGGCTTACAGGAAGGTCAAGCCACTGTCAGAGACAACCAGATGGCAAGAGGCAAGAAAAGGAACCTAAGCCACAGAAACTGAGATTTATTGGCATCATCAGAGCCCAGTTTTCCCACCAAAGCAAATACTGGATATCCAAACACACTGGGAAAGCAAGATTTGAATTTAAAATCACTTTTCATGATGATGATAGAGGACTTTAAGAAGGACATAAATAACTCCCTTAAATAAATACAGGACAACACAGGTAAACAAGTAGAAACCCTTAAAGAGGAAACGCTACAACCCTTAAAGAATACTGGAAAATATAACCACACAGGTGAAAGAATTGAACAAAACCATCCAGGATCTAAATATCGAAAGAGAAACAATAAAGAAAGCACAAAGGTAGACAACCCTGGAGATAGAAAATGTAGGGAAGAGAACAGGAGTCATAGACTTAAGCATCACCAAGAGAATACAAGAGCTAGAAGAGAGAATCTCAGGGGCAGAAGATTCCATAGAAAACATTGACACAACCATCAAAGAAAATGTAAAATGCAAAAAAACTCCTAGCCCAAAACATCCGGGAAATCCAGGACACAATGAGAAGATCAAACCTAAGGATAATAGGTATAGAAGAGAGTAAAGGTTCCCAATGTAAAGGGCCAGTAAATATCTTCAACAAAATTATAGAAGAAAACTTCCCTAACCTAAAGAAAGAGATGTCCATAAACATACAAGAAGCCTACAGAATTCCAAATAGATTGGACCAGAAAAGAAATTCCTCCCATCATATAATAGTCAAAACACTAAATGCACAAAACAAAGAAAGAGTATTAAAAGCAGTAAGGGGACACCCGCGGATCCCGGCCTGCAGCAGCTCTCTGCTCCCAAAACCCGTGGGAGAGAGACCTCACCGCCTGGTCAGGTGGGCACTCCTGAGGCTGCAGAGCGGAAGAGACCACCAACACTGCCCACCCCTGCCACATCCCTGGCCCAAGAGGAAACTGTATAAGGCCTCTGGGCTCCCGTGGGAGAGGGCCCAGGAGCGGCAGGACCCCTGCCTGAGACACCGCCGGAACCTGAAGGAAACAGACCGGATAAACAGTTCTCTGCACCCAAATCCCGTGGGAGGGAGAGCTAAACCTTCAGAGAGGCAGACACGCCTGCGAAACCAGAAGAGACTGCTCTCTGCACACATTGCTGATTCCAGAGGAAAACACCGGAGGCCATCTGGAACCCTGGTGCACGGAGGCTCCCGGAAGAGGCGGCGCAGATCTTCCCGGTTGCTGCCACCGCAGAGAACCCGTGGGCAGCACCCCGCAAGCGAACTTGAGCCTCTGGACCACAGGTAAGACCAACTTTTCTGCTGCAAGTGACCTGCCTGGTGAACTCAAGACACAGGCCCACAGGAACACCTGAAGACCTGTGAGGGACAAAACTACACACAAAAAAGCAGAACACTCTGTCCCCATAACTGGCTGAAAGAAAAACAGTAAAACAGGTCTACAGCACTCCTGACACACAGGCTTATAGGACAGTCTAGCCACTGTCAGAATTAGCAGAACAAAGTAACACTAGAGATAATCTGATGGCCGAGAGGCAAGCGAGGAACACAAGCAACAGAAACCAAGACTACATGGCATCATCGAGCCCAATTCTCCACCAAAACAAACATGGAATATCCAAACACACCAGAAAAGCAAGATCTAGTTTCAAAATCATATTTGATCATGATGCTGGAGGACTTCAAGAAAGACGGAAGAACTCCCTTAGAGAACAAGTAGAAGCCTACAGAGAGGAATCGCAAAAATCCCTGAAAGAATTCCAGGAAAACACAATCAAACAGTTGAAGGAATTAAAAATGGAAATAGAAGCAATCAAGGAAGAACACATGGAAATAATCCTGGATATAGAAAACCAAAAGAAGAGACAAGGAGCTGTAGATACAAGCTTCACCAACAGAATACAAGAGATGGAAGAGAGAATCTCAGGAGCAGAAGATTCCATAGAAATCATTGACTCAACTGTCAAAGATAATGTAAAGGGAAAAAAGCTACTGGTCCAAAACATACAGGAAATCCAGGACTCAATGAGAAGATCAAACCTAAGGATAATAGGTATAGAAGAGAGTGAAGACTCCCAGCTCAAAGGACCAGTAAATATCTTCAACAAAATCATAGAAGAAAACTTCCCTAACCTAAAAAAGAGATACCCATAGGCATACAAGAAGCCTACAGAACTCCAAATAGATTGGACCAGAAAAGAAACACCTCCCGTCACATAATAGTCAAAACACTAAACGCTCAAAATAAAGAAAGAATATTAAAAGCAGTAAGGGAAAAAGGTCAAGTAACATATAAAGGCAGACCTATCAGAATCACACCAGACTTCTCGCCAGAAACTATGAAGGCCAGAAGATCCTGGACTGATGTCATACAGACCCTAAGAGAACACAAATGCCAGCCCAGGCTACTGTATCCTGCAAAACTCTCAATTAACATAGATGGAGAAACCAAGATATTCCATGACAAAACCAAATTTACACAATATCTTTCTACAAATCCAGCACTACAAAGGATAATAAATGGTAAAGCCCAACATAAGGAGGCAAGCTATACCCAAGAAGACGCAAGAAACTAATCGTCTTGGCAACAAAACAAAGAGAAGAAAAGCACACAAACACAACCTCACATCCAAATATGAATATAACAGGAAGCAATAATCACTATTCCTTAATATCTCTCAACATCAATGGCCTCAACTCCCCAATAAAAAGACATAGATTAACAAACTGGATACGTAACGAGGACCCTGCATTCTGCTGCCTACAGGAAACACACCTCAGAGACAAAGACAGACACTACCTCAGAGTGAAAGGCTGGGAAACAACTTTCCAAGCAAATGGTCGGAAGAAGCAAGCTGGAGTAGCCATTCTAATATCAAATAAAATCAATTTCCAACTAAAAGTCATCAAAAAAGATAAGGAAGGACACTTTATATTCATCAAAGGAAAAATCCACCAAGATGAACTCTCAATCCTAAATATCTATGCCCCAAATACAAGGGCACCTACATACGTAAAAGAAACCTTACTAAAGCTCAAAACACACATTGCACCTCACACAATAATAGTAGGAGATTTCAACACCCCACTCTCATCAATGGACAGATCATGGAAACAGAAATTAAACAGAGACGTACACAGACTAAGAGAAGTCATGAGCCAAATGGACTTAACGGATATTTATAGAGCGTTCTACCCTAAAGCAAAAGGATATACCTTCTTCTCAGCTCCTCATGGTACTTTCTCCAAAATTGACCATATAATTGGTCAAAAAACAGGCCTCAACAGGTACAGAAAGATAGAAATAATCCCATGCGTGCTATCGGACCACCACGGCCTAAAGCTGGTCTTCAATAACAATAAGGGAAGAATGCCCACATATACGTGGAAATTGAACAATGCTCTACTCAATGATAACCTGGTCAAGGAAGAAATAAAGAAAGAAATTAAAAACTTTTTAGAATTTAATGAAAATGAAGGTACAACATACCCAAACTTATGGGACACGATGAAAGCTGTGCTGTTGTTGCTGGATATAAAATTAACTGAAACAAATCAGTAGTCTTCCTCTACTCAAAGGATAAACAGGCTAAGGAAGAAGTTAGGGAAATGACACCCTTCACAATAGTCACAAATACTATAAAATACCTTGGTGTGACTCTAACCAAGCAAGTGAAATATCTGTATGACAAGAACTTAAAGTCTCTGAAGAAAGAAATTGAAGATCTCAGAAAATGGAAAGATCTTCCATGCTCATAGATTGGCAAGATTAATATTGTAAAAATGACCATTTTGCCAAAAGGAATTTACAGACTCAATGCAATCCCCATCAAAATTCCAACTCAATTCTTCATAGAGTTAGAAAGAGCAATTTGCAAGTTCATTTGGAATAACAAAAAACCCAGGATATCAAAAGCTATCCTCAACAATAAAAGAACTTTTGGAGGATTCACCATCCCTGACATCAAGCTGTATTATAGAACCATAGTGCTAAAAACTGTATGGTATTGGTACAGAAACAGGCAGGTAGATCAATTGAAGTCCCTGAAATGAACCTACACGTGTATGGTCACTTGATCTTTGACAAAGGAGCTAAAATCATCCAGTGGAAAAAAAGACAGCATTTCAGCAAGCAGTGCTAGTTCAACTGGTGATCAGCATGTAAAAAGGCAAATTAACTCATTTTTTTAGCTCTGTACAAAGCTCAATTCCAAATGGATTAAGGACCTCTGCATTAAAACGAGATACACTCAAAGTAATGGAAGAAAAAGTGGGGAAGATCCTCAAACACATGGGCACGGGGGGAAATTTCCTGAACAGGAAACCAATGGTTTATGCTCTAAGAGCAAGAAATGACAAATGGGACTTCATAAAATTGCAAAGCTTCTATAAGGCAAAGGACACTGTCATTAGCACAAAATGGCAACCAACAAATTGGGGAAAGATCTTTACCAATCCTACATCTGATAGAAGGCTAATATCCAAAATACACAAAGAACTCAAGAAGTTAGACTCCAGAGAGCCAAATAACCATTAAAAATGGGGTATACAGCTAAGCAAGAATTCTCAGCTGAGGATTATTGAATGACTGAGAAATTCCTAAAGAAATGTTCAACATCCTTAGACATCAGGGAAATGCAAATCAAAAACAACCCTGAAATTCTACCTGATGCCAGTCAGAATGGCTAAGTTCAGAAGCTCAGGTGACAATGGATGCTGGCAAGGATGTGGAGAAAGAGGAACACTTTTCCATTGTTGGCATTTTTGCAAACTGGTACCACTACTCTGGAAATCAGTCTGGAGGTTCCTCAGAAAACTGGACATAGCACTCCTGAGGACCTAGCTATACCACCCCTGGGCATATAACCAAAAGATGCTCCAACATATGACAAGGGTATATGCTCTACTATGTTAATAGTAGCCTTATTTACAATAGAAGCTGGAAAGAACCCAGATGTCCTTCAACAGAGGAATGAATACAGAAAATTCGGTACATCTACACAATGGAGTACCACTTAGCTATTTAAAAAAATGACATCATGAAATTCATAGACAAATGGATGTAACTACAAAATATCATCCTGAGTGAGGTAACCCAATCTCTCTCTCTCAAAGAAACAACAACAACAAAATAAAAAAACACATGGTATGTTATTGGGGTAAAAATAAAATAAAAGCTTTCTTTTAACCCGCAATAGATCTGGCACTGGAGTGCCCCTGACATCTGTTTGATATTTTCATCTCAGTCAGCAACGTGTCTCACCCACTTAGCTCCATCCCATATCACACTGCTGATTGCTACTTCAGGAGCCTGGCAACAATCTCTCTACCCATCTAGTTCCCAAGGCAGGTTGCCACCATGCCAACATAGACATCCCAATTCCGTGGCAACCAGTGTCTCCAGCTACCAGACACTCTCTTGAATTCAATTAAATTGCCACATAAAAGAACACACAACACAAAACCTTTTAACCAATTGATAAGATATAATTGCCCACCTAGACATACAAAGCTTTGTACTCATCCATCCCTTAAGAATATTCATAACAACTTGTAAATGTACAGAGAAGAATCGTAATATCTATCTCCATGTTCTCTTGGCTGCTCTTCCTCCTCGCTTCAGTCTCCTCCTCCTCTCCCACATAAAATCCACAGACCACAGGAAGCTTAAGAAGCAGGATGACCAAAGTGTTTAGTCCTTCTTAGAACGGGTAATAAAACTATCCATAGGAGGATATAGGGAAACAATGTTTGGAACAGAGACCGAAGGAATGGTCATTCAGAGACTACACCACCTGGGATTCCAGCCCATATACATGCAGTCACCAAACCCAGACAATATTGCTGATGCCAAGAAATGCGTGATGACAGGAGCCTGATATAGCTGTCTCCTGAAAGGCTCTGCCATAGCATGACAAATAGAGAGGCGAATGCTTGCAACCAATCATTGAACTGAGAGCAGGGCTCCCCTTTGGAGGACTTAGAGAAAGGGTTGAAGGAGCCGAAGGGGTTTGCAACCCCATAAGAACAATAATACCAACCAACCAGAGCTCCCAGGGACTAAACCACCATCCAGAGAGTACACATGGATGGACCCATGGCTCCAGTTGCATGTGTAGCAGAGGAGGACCTTGTTGGGCACCAAAGGGAGGAGAAGCCCTTGGTCTCACTAAGGCTTGACACCCGCCCCCTCAAGATAGGGGAATGTCAGGGCTGGGAGGCAGGAAAGTGTGGGTGATTGGGTGGGGGAAAGGGGATATCATTTGAAAAGTAAATAAAAAATATCTAATAAAAGCAGTCATGGTTAAGATTTCTCATTCTTCACATGTGGTTCACCAACACTTTTTTTTTTTAAAGTTTAAATCTCTAAGTTTCTTTCACATCAGGCGGTAGATAAGCAAACACCATGTATATGGTATATTTACATATCTTTTCAGGTCTATGTACAATCTTACAGCTTTAAGAACTGACAAACACTAGAGTACTTAGTGTCATTATTTCTTCTGGTATAGGATCTGAAAACTGCTGAATTTTTATAAACAGGGATTAAGCTGTGGTTCATTTTAAAGTAAACTACTACATCGAGGACATTCTTCAGGAGGTTTGTTACATGTTCTTTTAAACTTGAATAGATTTACCTCATCACCTACGGAGAGCTGAGGCCCTTCCACAGTTCAGTCTAACTTCAGAGTAAGACAGCAAGGTTTACATGACAGTGGACAGTAGGATGATAAAACAAAATTTAGATAGAATTAATGTGTTTTTAATTATAGCTGACCAGTATCTACAAGTCTTCTTATGGAGAACAATTTTACATAATTTGCTCTTACATTTTTAGAATCTGGACTTTCTTAAAACAGTAGCAGAATATCCATTGTCTCCAGTTTTGGTGTTTGGAAACCTTGGGTGAACTGTTAAATGTGATTCAATTTTTTTTTCTCTTTAAAGAAAGGTGGAGAGAGCCAGAGAATTGGCTCAGGGGTAAGGACACTTGACGCTGAAACTGACAACCTGAGCTTACCCTCAGAACACATTTGGTGGATGGGTTGATCTGGTGCTTCTATATAATCAAATGGTGAATAATGGCGCCCAAGATCTGGTTGTCCCCAGTGAAGATATCCTCAGGGACCAGGAGATCCTCTCCCATATACCAAATGGAGCTATCTAATTTTCCTCCCCAAATTAATTGGTCAATAAAAGGCAAAAGCCTTTGATTGGACAGTAGGTAGAAGTAGGCAGGGTTTTCAGTTATCTGCCTGGGGATTACAGGTAGAGAAGGTGGAAAAAGGATGGAGATCAAAGGAGGAAGCAGCCTTGTTAGGATATGGACCATGAACACTGGCCAGGAGAAGTAGCAAGGAACAAGGGATGAATGGCTGGGGCAATAAATTGTTGTAGCTGTAAAATCTGCCCAATCTAGGCATACGACTTGGAAATAAAATACCTAGAATGGCCGTTGGTTGCGCTCCCAACCTCCTTGCTGCAGCCCCAGCCATAACTGCTGCTTCTGCCCTCACCACCTCTGAGAAAATGGCAAGTCCTCCAGGGACGTCTTCACCTAGGGCTTTGGCTTAGTAAAACTTCATGTGAAGACAAAGTCTGAGAATGGATTGGAATTTACCAGCTCAGGCGTTGCCAACAAGGAGATCACCAAGATTAATGACAGTCGGGAAACCAAGTACAGATGAACAGAGAGTGGACTAACATTTACGGAGAAGTGAAACACAGACAACACCCTGGGCACGGAGATCACTGTGGAAGACCAGCTTGTGCATAGACCGAAGCCGACCTTTGGTTCTTATTTTTTGCCTAACACTGGGGAAAAAAAATGCTAAAATCAAGACAGGGTACAAGAGGGAGCATATCACCCTGGGCCGTGATATGGACTTTGACATCACTGGGCCCTTGACCCTGGTGGTTGGCCCTGAGGGTTGGCTGGCTGGCTACTAGATGA
The DNA here is from genome assembly GCF_011064425.1 of Rattus rattus. Classification (NCBI taxonomy): domain Eukaryota; kingdom Metazoa; phylum Chordata; class Mammalia; order Rodentia; family Muridae; genus Rattus; species Rattus rattus. Next base: position 49,970,764 of record NC_046166.1, on the reverse strand, counting down.
ACTCTGAGACCCTACAGTCTTAAGTGACTGAAAAGATCTTCGCAGTTGGCTATAAGACGGAGAAACACCAGCTTCATACAAATGTGAACGATCGGACAGAATTTGGTGGCTCCGTTTACCAGAAGGCGAACCAGAAGTTGGACCCTGCTGTCAATCCTGCCTGGACTGTAGGAAACAGTAATATTCGCTTTAGAAAGAGCAGCCATGTATCAGGTTGACCCTGATGTCCACTTTTCCACCAAAGTGAACAACTCCAGCCTAATTGGCTTAAACCAGGTATCAAACTAATGCTGTCAGCCCTGCTGGAAAGCAAGAAGGTCAATGCGGGTGGCCACAAGCTTGCTTTAAGGACTGGGATTTCTTTTTCTTTTTCTTTTTTTTTTCTTTTTTCTTTTTCCAGAGCTGAGGACCGAACCCAGGGCCTTGCGGTTTCTAGGCAAGCGCTCTACCACTGAGCTAAATCCCCAACCTCAGGACTGGGATTTCAAGCATAAATGAATACTGTGTTAATTTTAAGCTATTTTTCAGCATAGCTACCTTCAGCATTTAGTGTACCTTTTAATGTTGTATGTTGGGGATTTGAAAATTGATAAATACCACGTTAGACCTCTAAGCTAAGGGTGACTGCTTTAAGGTGTTTACCATTCAGGTACAGCAGAATCCTCATTCCAGAAAGGATCTTTTATTTTTTTAGCTGTAGGCGTGGTTGGAGAGGAGCCCCCTCCAGAGATACCAGGCTGCAAGTTGAAGGGCAGAATGTCTGTGCCCTTTGTAAATCTGTATCCAGTCCCCAGAGGAAATTATGACTTCTCAAGCCTTGCACCCTGGTGTCAATCCTATCTGCTGGGAGGTATGTACACGCCTATGTGAAAGGGGTGTTCTAGACAGATCGTCGGGCCCTGCTCCCATCATGCCCTGTTCCCATCCTAGCCCAAAAGTAGTCTTTAGGGTGTGGTTAACTATTTCTTTTGTGCCAGTTTAGAGTGGAGTGGGTGGGCATGAGGGAGTCAGCCATTCAGGACTTAATTCATCCCTGTGTTGAGGTGTGGTTTTCCTTCCTTCCTTCCTTCCTTCCTTCCTTCCTTCCTTCCTTCCTTCCTTCCTTCCTCTTCCCCCGCCCCTCCCCTCTCCCCCTCCCCCTCCCTCTCCCTTTCCCCTCCTCCCCTTCCTCCACCTCCTCCTTCTCCATTCCTTTTTTTCTGCCATTGTACCAGAGTACGAAATAGCTTCCTGGTTCTCCAGCTCTGAGCTGGGCAGGTGATATGGTCACACCTGACAACACTAGGGACCTAAGCTAACCTCTCTTGTAGCCACACCACCATTATTTATTTTTTAGCAGTTTAATGGATATATTATAGAGTCTTCCATTTTGTGTGGAATTAGTTTCTCTCCTTCAAATTCTGTAATTAACATCAATTAGAATGAAACTTGAATAAAATATTGAATAAATGCATGGATTGTGTCATTTATATGGCCTAGCAACAATTTGTAATTCCTTTTATAGTTTATTCTTTGACCTCCACAAGTGTTTGCTCACACTCACACACACACACACACACACACACACACACACACACACACACACACACCTGCTTTTCATTTAGACAAAAGCGTTACATATTCCCCTATTCCACTTTTATTGAGACTAAAATGAAACCTGTGTGTCTCTGTCCCTGGCTTTACCTACCATGTATTAGGTTTCAATGCTTCTTTTTAATCTCTCTGATTCACTTTTAAAAAATGCTTCCAAGTCCCCTACAGATGCTTTATTTGGGGAGTTAGCAAACATAAAGAAGTACAACTACCAAATTAACAATGCATGCCAAAGAGCACAAGAAAAATTTGTCCCCATAGTTGCTAATTTTTTCTAGGTACAAGTTTACCCTTAAACAAAGTACAGCATGCAGTGTCAGCTTGAAATTGTTCTTTCCTTTGGACTCTGCCTTGAGTTTTCCCGTGGAGGCTGTTAAAGGCCCTGGCAGTGTTCTATGACAGACCATTTTTTGAGACCTATATGATCTCAATTCTACCAGTAAGCCATGCTGAAAGTGTATTGACCTCTTAGTAATTATGTAGATGTAAGCCTTGAGCAGGACAATGGCATACTTTCCAACATTGCATACTAGATAAAGATAACACCTTCCATAACTAAGCCAGCCTATTCACAAAAGCAGTTTGGACAGACAGGAAGTAAAACGGGAGAAATTTAGTAACAGAGCCTTTCAACTGGAGCGCCCTCATGTTCCTCCTCTAGTTGACTGGGTGTCTTCCCAGAGTAGCAGTTCTACATGGGTCTTTTCATTTGAGAATCCTGGAGCCAGCCTGAATGCTCCGGCAAGCAAAGTAAAAGCAGTGTCTTTCTTTGTTGTATAATTTAGCATAGGATGCTGCACTGTAGCTGCCATCTACTGATTACTAATGAGTCTCTAGCACCAGCCCACATTCAGAAGGAACAGAAGTGAAAAGGAGTGGATTACTAAAATGTTATACAGATTAAAAAAACATATACTACATGTACACACAGTATATATGTGTTTACATATTTTCTTTGTTTATACATGTGCATTTTTATATATATATGTATATATTATATATATATATATATATATATATATATATATATATATATATATAGTTTGTGTGTATGAGTTTGTGGGTCATAACACATAATAAGCTAACAGTTGCAATATTTTAATTCAGAATTTAAAAAGCCCAGATTGAATTATAGAAACAGAAGTAACAGCCAATCAACTTATCATTGATCAGGTTCTTAAGCGCACAGCTTTTATGAGTCATAAAGTAGGAAAAGAAGACAATAAGAAACACAAGCTACCAACCAAGTTTTGATGCTATCTGTGAACGCGTTTTGAAGGATGCTGAGATTTTTTTCAACGTGAAACTGACATTCTCAGGAATTTCAGTTGAGAAAACTAAATGAAAGACTGGAAACTTTATAAGGCTCAGTGCAGCAGAGTAAGGGTTTAAAAACAAACAAACAAACAAGCAAGCAAATTGCCCCAGTGTGATAGCATGGGTGAGCTACAGTCATCTACTTAGTGCCACCACGAAGTTAATCTTGTAAATTTAAAACAGCTATGTGTTCATTCCTGTTCATCCTTTTATAGCTCATGAATGTATAAAGGTACACAAATCCTATCAGGTTCATGATTCTGTATTTTGATAAACGGTATAGTAACAATCAGTTAAGTTTCAAGAAGAGACATGTAAGGGAAGAGGTTGCCAGTCTAGAATATGAGAGATTTGGGCCATCGATGGTGAACTCTGCCACCTACAATGTAGTCTACAGAAAAGTGTCCTTAACCAAAGATCATATGCACTTTACATACACCAAGAAGAACTTAAAAGTGCATTAGGATGGGTAATTTAGTAATATTCCCTAACTTTCGGCATTTAATTATGTAAGCCACAACAATTAAACTATCCCCCCTACAGTGATTGTGGCAGTTTGCACCAGACCTGCATTGGTTCCAGCCAGACACAATCCCGCGTAAAGGAGCACGGGTAGAAATGAATCCAACTGCTAGCCAAGGAGCTATTAGCATTTGAGAGCAGCTGGGAGAGGCAGAGGAGAGATTTTTCAAACTGTGTGGCCTTTTGTGGTTGTCATCCTAGAGCAGGCCCCAATAGCAAGACTAGGTGAGCAACATACACTAGATTTGATGGGAGAAAAAGAAAATAGAAATGTAATCCTAGAGTTATGTAGAAAGGGATTGGAGGATTGACAGTTCAGTCTGGGGAGGGTGAATATATTTAATATATATTTATAAAATCTCAAGTGATTAATAACATATTAGGAAATAAAGTTTCTCCACCGAAACATGAAATTCAACTTTATGGAAATAATCGTAGTATTCAGCGTTATCAGAAAGATCCGATCAGAAATGTCATGAGGGATCTGTCTTAAGTGAGAAAATATTTCCAATGATAAATTAGGTTTGCCCTATTACTCAGCTTTAGGATTAGCCCAAAGCCACTTTCAGTGATTTTTTTTTAAAATCAATTCACAAGTCTGAACTCCAGAGTACTCCGTACTTTCTCCTTTTTGTTTAAAATAACTGGACGTGACGGATTTGGCATACTGTAAAATGCCATGTTTGCTGGTGAATACAGTTAAGTCCAAGTATTACCTGAATATTGAGGGTTACTGTCGTGTTGGACTGTACACCATAACAAAGATGATAATGATGCTATAAATTAAGGTTGTCATAGGCATCCCCAAAGCAGACCCTAGCTTTAGCCAGATGCATAAGGAAACAGCCAGTTAAGGCGCCGATCTAATTCTAGGGCTTTTACAAAACTCAGTTAGGGAATCCTTAAATAATAGGAAAAAGTTACATAGTTTCATGAAAAAAAAAAATCTCTTGATTCTTATTTGGAAATTTCCCAGATGAGTAATTTTAAGTGCATAAAAATTTAGTCGACATTTTGTCTGGCAGAGCTATGCGGTTTCTCATAATCGAATTTACAGATGTAATTACTTACTTCTAACAGCTCCTCTGGTTGTCACATGAGCCTGCGTGACAAATGTTTTCAAAGGTTATGATGGAGGCAATTTTTACACCCGTTTTCCCTTAGCGATGGTGTTGTTGTCAGTGGCAGCCGCCAGAGGGCAGCAAATACACCTGCATCAAGAATGAATCAAGGACTCAAAAGGTTTTGTGTTCTGCAGCTCTTGCATGAATTTCATTTTTCAGTTGATTCTAAACACTCTATACTACTCAATGATTTTAAGTATAAACGAATGCTATTTCTAAAGCGAAAGTCGAACATGTATGTAATAAAAGTAAGAGCTAATGATTTTTGACTGCTGCTTCCTTCACGGAATATCCGGCTTTGGGCTTTTGCTTTGTGGCAAAACCGACAGGAAGAACACTCATTATCTAGAAGAAACTTGAAGATCATAAACCATTTTTGTTTTAATTTACAAAAAAAACCCAAAACAAAGCTGAACTCTTTTTCTGGCTATGCCTTGTCAACTGCCCTTATCTAATATAAGTCCTTGTCATTCATAACCTTTATATGACAGTGAATTATTTGAATTCAAATCTCAAAATCAGAACTTCTACGACGCGAATTAGTTTAAGACTATTATAATTAATCCAGCCAATATTTGTTCTGAGTAATTCTTGCCTTATATAACATCCAGCTTGTGCATTGGTTTGATTCAATATTTGAGATAATTTTTATTATTTGGGGATCTTGTGTAACTTTTAAAAAGTCTTTGATTACAGGAAAAAATTTTTATTTTACATTGCATTTAGTAATGTCCCTGCACCTTATTTAGTCAGAGAGGGAGAGGGAGAGGGAGAGGGAGAGGGAGAGGGAGAGAGGAGAGGGAGAGAGAGAGAGAGAGAGAGAGAGAGAGAGAGAGAGAGAGAGAGAGAGTTGTTCATTTAAAGCATTTAAAGTTCATTTCAAGGTATCAGTCATTATGGTAATCTAACACCTTTCCTTCTGAGCTGCCACCTGAAACATGACATCATACTCTTGATAAACAAAGATAGAAACCGCAGTGCAGTGGTAGCACGTCTCAGGGTTGTGAGAACACTGATTCCTGCGTACAGAGGACTATCTGTCTTGATTTGCTTTTAAAACATCACTAAAATTCCTCACTTAGTCTACTTGATGATTTACTTACTGATTTTCAAAACCAGAGCAAATTATAGCTATTGAGGTTTTTTTCCCCATTTTTTAAATAATAATATTGATCATTAAGCAAGAATTTATATGGTTGACTATAAGTTTTAGAACTATAGAGAATTTTAAAATTATTTCTTTTATTTTTGAGATCACAGTACAATCATGTCAATCTCCCTTTCCTTTCTTCTCCCAAGACCCTCCTATGTACCTCTCCTGGCCATGGTTTCTTTTTTATTAATTGCTGTTACATGCATATATGTACATGTATATACACATATATTCTTTTTTTGATTTATTTTATTTATTATATATAAGTACACTGTAGCTGTCTTCAGATACACTAGAAGAGGGCATCGGATCTCTTTACAGATGTTTGTGAGCCACCATGTGGTTGCTGGGAATTGAACTCATGACCTCTGGAAGAGCAGTCGGGTGCTCTTAACCGCTGAGCCATCTCTCCAGCCCCTACACATATATTCTTAAATATAACCTGTTTAGTCCATAAAATGCTACACACACACACACACACACACACACACACACACACACACACACACAAAATACTGTTTTCATGGTTGACCATATAGTATTGGATAACAATGATGGAAGATTTTAAAAGGAAATGCAGGGACAACAATAATGAATTCCTGAACAAAACATGGATATGAAAGCGTGCAAACATGGTCCAGTGCAGTAGTTTGCTTCCAAGTCCCAAGCAAAGAAGCACAATATATCATGTAGGAAATGGACTCTCAAGAGAAACTGAAGCTACTTGTCTTGCCTATGGACTTCTCAGGCTCCAGAACTGTATGAAGTCAACTTCTGCTGTATCTAATATTCAGTTCTAGAAGAATATGAGTTTTTTCATCTAAACATTGATGCTTAGTTTTGATATCCAGTAAAGAATTAGCTTTTTTAATTTCTAGAATCACTAGCACACACCTTTGTTTCTCTGCTCAGGTGTGCCCATATAACATTCATTGGTTCTCTACAGGGTCATGTGTATAATTGTAGACAAGTTTGTGTGGGTGTATATTATTAGTTTCCCAAGTATTTGTAGATATAATATTGCTTGACCATATAGATTTTTATGTTAAATGTTTTCATTTATTAACATTTATTGTGTAACAATTTTGCAAACACAGACATATGCACCCACACAATAGACACACACATGCATGTGCACACACACACACACACACACACACACACACACACACAGATATTCTGGTTACACTCTCTACCACATCCTTTTACATCCTGGCATCCATATCTTCACTATCAGCTTCTTAAAGATTCACGACTTTTGGTTTTACTCTCTGACACAGTTTAGGATTCATAACTTTTGGTTTTACTTTTTGATACATTCAGTTTTAAAAGGGACACCTGTGCGAATGCTGGGTTGGAATTAGCCATTGTAATCTGGTAGGGTTGTTCATCAGTGGATACACGACTGAAATCAGTGTTCCTCTTTCTCCCAGAATCCATCAATGTAAAATAGTGAAGCAGTCAGTGTACTGCCCCTGAGCCCCTTCACTGATTTATGCCCGAGTATTAATTAGGTCATTCTTGGGCTGAACCTGTGCAGACAGCTGCAGCTCCTGTGATTTCATGATTTCAATGGCTCTGCCTCACCCTCCAAATATATCAGAGATCTTGATGGAAAAACGGGAGAATGAAAATGGTAGAAAGGAAAATGTGCTAAAACATCTAGGTACAGTCAGAACTTTCTGAATAAACTCTGGTCAATGAAAAATAAGGTTAACCATGAATAAGTGGGATCCTATGAAAGTAAAGCAGTACACAACAAAGGAAACAGTCAACAAAATAGAGAGGCAGCCTCCAGACCTGGAAGAAACCTTTGCCAGCAATATATCTGACAAAAGATTAATATCTATAATATATAGAGATTCATAAAAGTACACCAAGAAAACAAGCAACCCAACCAAAAATGGATTACAGATATGAACAAAGATTTATCAAAAGAAGATTTATGAATGGATTGTATACACTTAAAAATATTTAACAGCCTTAGCCATCAGGGAAATGCAAATTAAAACTACCTTGAGATTCCATCTCACCAGATCAGAATGGCTGTCATCAAAAAATCATATGGGATCAAATGCTGAGAAGGATATGAGGAAAGAAAAATCCTTGTCTTATGCTGGTGGGAGTGCAGACCATTACAACCACTATGGAAATGAATGTAGAGACCTCTAAGATATAAACAAGCTGTTTCACTCCTGGGTTTGGTCACCCATATGTATTATAAATCTATTCATAATATCTAGAAGATGGGAATCAAACCAAATGCCCATCAAATGTTGACTGGAAATGAAAGTATGATACATCTATACATCAAATGTTATCGAGCATTACGGGGAAATGAACAATTGAAAATTTCAGGCAAATGGATGGAACTGGAAAAAGCATTCATATTGAATGAGGTAACACAGGCGTAGCCAGGCAGATGCTTCATGCTAGCCTTGTATGTAGAAACTAGCTCCAGATCTCTATTGTTGTGTGTTTAGCTTGGAGTATATGTAGAAAGCAGTCAGAAGCAATCAACAGGCAGGACTTAGCGAAGATGGGGGAAATAGAAGTTCTATAACATAGAAATAGAAAGAGGAAATGCTAATGAGAGAAAGCAGTGAGGGGCGGGTATTGAAAGATTATAGGGCAGAGGGGGCAGGACTAACCAAACAACAGGAGCATTGAAAAGAGACACATGGAAACCTATTATCTGGCAGCCAAATTTAAAAATATAACTTATTTTTGAATGAATTCTTGAAGGTAGAAAAACTATATATCGAGATAAAGTTATTCTGAGGGTCCCACTGCTAGAGGTAGCACATGTTCTCATGAATTATTGCTCGGAGAAGCCCCAGAAACCCTCAAAACCATACAGGTTCTTGCCTTCGTGCTTGTTCTCTACATAACTAGACAGTGAGACCTTGTTGCTGAAGCTACCACATACCTTGAATGAATGATATCAAGAAAATAAACTGGGAATAAGCTAGAAGCTTTCTCTAAGTGGAGAGTTTCCATAATCTGGAAAGCTGCTCAGAAACCAAAGGTATCAGTGGCCTTATACAGCTGTGGATTCGATGATCTCCAACCTCAGCCTACTGGGTAAGATGTGCCCAGTTGGACCACAGTGGCTCTATGTCACCTTGTGTAAGCCACGAGCAATCATATTATTAGTTATCTACCTAAAACACCTACAATACAGGTAAATTTGTGTATAAATATATAGTTTAAATCAAATATGCCCATATTACCTGATGATGCTCCTTTCAATAACCAAAGACCATCTAATTAATTCTCCAACACCAGCGATAAAAGACTCTATGATGAGTTTGTCAAGATTGTTCAAGTGACTACCAAAACATGAGAGGCTGTTGCCAATGCTCTCAGTTGTCCTCTAGAGGTAGGCAACCTGTTGCTGAAGACATTGGGTGTGTTGGGCAGAAGGTTTTAAGTAAGCTCTTAGGGAGAAAGCAGCCAACCGTCTTACACAGTTACGCTGCCTACGAACCACACAGTGACCACCATAGCATGGTAACTCTAAGAGTTTCTATTGCTGTGTTACAACACCACAACCGCAAACCACTTAGGGAGGAGAGGGCAGTATGGTAAGTTTTAGAAGACACTTGTGGTTTCTTTAACCACGCACTTTACTCAAACGCTTCAAAGACTTTTTTAATACCAAAATTCTTGTTTATTTAATGAATTGATTGAGCAAAGATATCTGTGTAGGTTTTAAAGCCTAGTAGATTTTTATTTACTTGCTTCTCTGACTGTTTCCCTTCCGTAGATGTAATGGCATCTTCTTAGAACCACTTGGGACAATGTGCTCAGGTAATATGGCAGCAATTATAATCTAAATTTCAGTTGTTCAGTTGATTCACATTACCTGGTCCCTATATGATAAAGTGTTTGTGCCACAGGCGACATTTGGTTACATCTACCACTTCTTTCTTTCTTTTTTTTTCTTTCTTTCTTTCTTTCTTTCTTTCTTTTTTCTTCCTTTCTTTCATTTCTTCCTTCCTTCCTCCCTCGTCTTCCCTCTCTTCCTTCCTTCCTTCCTTCCTTCCTTCTTTCCTCCCTCCCTCCCTCTCTCCCTCCCTCCCATCCACCTCTCTCTTTCTCTCTCTCTCCTTCCTTCTTTCTTCCTTCTTTCTAACATTAAATTTTCATTGATTCTGTGCAAACTTCACATCATGCACCCTGATCACTTACTTCTATTGTCCTTCCATATCTGCCAAGTCCCACCCTTGGGACCCCCCCCCCAAAGTAAAAAGCAATATAAGAATAAAAAGTCCAATTTGTGTTACACACACACACACACCCACACACACACACACACAAACACACACACATTCAAATTCGCTGGAGCATGGGCAAACTCTCAGTGGCCTGCCATTTAGGTAGAACTGAGTTCTCCTCCTGTACCCTTACCAGAAGGTGTCAGTTATAAAGAGACACACTTTAGCATTCCTATAACACATCTTAAGAGTTTTCTTCTCTTCAGTGGCTTCCTGTTAAGGCTGTTACTCTTGAGGGGTAGGGGAGTTCAGGTTGGGGTAGAGGTTGTCACAGAAACCTTGTATGTCCCTCTCTCTCAACTGTGTATCTACAGTCATCCAGCTATCCAGATCTCAGCCAAAGTAGCCTTCTTGTTCTTCACAGATCATGGGCCTCCACACAGTTTCTGGCAACAGCACAAACAGGACAGCTTGTCCACCAGAAATAGGACCACAGACCCACGAAAGAGTCTCTGAGGCACTCTGAACCCCAGATATCAAGATGGGCACAGGTGACAGCACAAGCCACTCAGATAAATGTGGCCTCCCAGCAGCAGAACAGTGCATGGACATCCATGTGGTCCTCCATGGTCACATGGGTCACAGATGACTCCATGGTATGGGTCATCCATACCGTCCTGGTGAGGGGCAGGCTGCCTGGTGGCTGGTGAAAAACTACCTTTCAATGATCACTTTTTGTACTTACTTCAATTGGCTTTCCCAATACTGACAGGTCCCAACTTAACATAACCTTGAATTTCAGGCTGAGGCTGAGAAAAAATTAAATTAGCTTGTTTTGAATCAATTGTGCACACTTGCAAGCACTAGTCTTAATAGCTCTTAAAATTAAATTTTGTTCAACATGTTAGAAACAACAAATACATGCCAAATAGTGCATTTTGATTCATCCCTCCTGTTTGATTTTCCAAATATGTTCTTTCAGATCCTAGTACACTGGCAAATCTTTAACAAACTCAGAAATATGTATTCTGAAAAATTTCTCCAAAAAGTCCATTCTCATGGTTTGGTCATCCAATATGGCTTTTTCCACAACAGAAGACATTGTCCTAAATTTTTATAAGTCTGGTTTCTAGGATAAGAATTATATTAAAATATTATTCCAATTAAGACATTCTCATTTTGTCTAAAATTACCTATCATGGGGTTTAAGCCATTTCCATATTGTTAACTTAAAAGCACCTGAAGGATTATTATCTATTCTTAGTCTTGTTGGGAACAAATTTCATTATAATGTTCATGTTCTATACTAGAAACCTTAATCGTTCATTTACCCCTGGGGACCTGAAATATATTGAAACTTTGTATTAAAGGAGTAATGGGTGATCTGGTCCATTTTTTTTCTTTCAAACATGAAACCCATTCAAGAAGGAGAAAGCAAAACAGACACAGGTATGGCATTTAGATGTTCAACCAAAGGGACCCAGACATCTTGGATTCCATTTTGATTGCTTCCCACCTCCTTCTGTTCCCAAACTCATTGCCAAAAACATCTGTGGAGAATCCGTATCTTTCTCTCACCATATAACTCTCTAGGGCACATCTCTTTTTCACTTCAAGATTCCTCTTAGCCTTGTGTTTAATAGGATATGTGAAAGAGAATTTTAATGGCAAGGCTCAAAATTCACACAAACCATTTAGAGCTGCACACCATAGTGTTCACACTATGCTGTAAGGTCCTTTGAGAGAAGAGCATTTAGTCTTCATGATGATACAGTCAAATGCAAAATCATTTTTAATGAAAGAGAAGAAAATGGCATTGGGAGAAATCTATTGATCTCACTCTCACTTTTCCAACCATTGAAATGGTAACAGGGCAGTAGTTAGAAAAATTATGTTCACGCTGTGATTGAAGTTGGATATTTTCATTGTAGTTTTGGATTATAAAATCTGATATCCTTAATATGAGTTTATTTTTTCAGACTCTGATATTTAATATTGTCCCAACCATTGATAGGTTGCTATGGAACATTAAACCAGGAGATAAACCGGACTCTCTCAATGTGTCTGTGGCGCCCCCCAGGCCCGGACCCCGTGTCTAGTTCCTAAATTGTATCACAGGCTAATTAAAATTGAGAATCAAGATTGAACCCATCTGGTGGACCAGACCCCCATTCCATGGATATCAAGACTGGGATACAACAAAGCCACTGTAACAAGCAGACATTGTGAATCCATGGTCACATGGGTTGAGCATCCAGCCTGGTGACCAGGCTTTCTCTTTCAATGCTTTTTGTACTCACCTGAATCCCAAAATGTAATGAGAAAAATTAAATTAGCTTGTTTTGAATCAACAAAATTTGGAAAGCTGTCTTAATAAGCTCATGACCTTAGCATTTTGATTCATCCTTCTACGCTTTTCCCTAGACAAAATTAACTCTTCCTATGGCTTTACAACAGAAGAGACATTCATTTTTCTAGTTGCTATTTCCATTGTTAGGTGTTTGTTGAACCACAGTTCAAAAAAAACTCTAACCTAATACAGAGTCTCATAAACAAAACCCAGAGGACACAACCACCATATTGGTATAGATTTAGCCTTGTTTTATAAATACACACAAAATCCACACACACACACACACACACACACACTTCATGATGATACAGCACTATATACATATAATATAGAAATGGTAACTGTAGTTATTATGTTCACGCATTGAAGACATTGTAGTTTTGGATTATAAAATCTGAAATCCTTTATGCTTTTTTTCAGACTCTGATATTTATATTGTCAATGGGTAATACAGAGTCTAACATATAATTATTGTTATAGGCATATATATATATCAGACTGCAACATTGTTTTCAGGCAATGCTTCTGTGCTAATATTAGTGTGTGACAATCACATAGACCAACAGGACCTCAACCTATGAGTGGTGACCCTTTTGGAGAATGCATATCAGTTATCCTGTATATCAGATATTTACATTACAATTTATAGCAGCACCAATAATACAGTTATGAAGGAGCAATAAAATAATGTCATGGTTGGGGTCAGCACAACATGAGGAACTGTATTAAGGGGTGATAGCATGAGGAAGATTGAGAACCACTGTTCTAGACAACCAACTTGGTGTGGTAAGTTTTTATTCATTAAAAACACTTACTTAATTTTATGTTCAACCCTTTAAAGAGATGCTTCAGTAACAGAAGAACAAACATTTTATGCCTAAGTATATCCATTTGATTTATGAGGCATGTAAAAAATGAATGAACAGGGTCTAAGTAATAAGTCAACAAAATAAACAGTAGTCCTTCACAGTTATTCTTAATTCATTCACTGATTAATGGGACAATATTTCAGACACAGAAACAAGTCACTCTGAATAAGACCTGAAATGTTGTCTGTAAATCTTTTACATTACAACTGCATAAATTGTGTTCCTTCAGTGTCCAACCTTCTTGACTAATGACATCGTTTTAGTGTTTTATCTTTACTCGATTATCAGTGGGCAATGATTATATCATTGGGAACCTGCCTAGGTTTATGTCAACTTGACACAAGGTAGAGTCATTTGGAAAGAGGAAATCTCAATTGAGAAAATGGACAAGCCTATGGTTGCTTTTTTTTTTTTCATTGGTGATTGTTGTTGGTGCACCAGCTCACTGGCGACCATGCCATCCCTGGAAAAGTGGTACTGGGTGAGATAAGCAGGCAGGGTGAAATAAGGAGAAAAAGAATAAGGAGTACTCCTCCAAGGCTTTTACATCAACTCCTCCCTGGGCTTCCTAGGCCTGAGTTCTTGTCCTTATTTCCCTCAGTCATGGAGTGTGAACTGAAGAGTTGCAAGCTGGAAAAAACCCTATCTTCTCTATATATCTTTGGTCACCGTGTTTTTTCACAGCCATGGAAACTCTAAGACAATTATATATTTTAATCTCTGTTCGTTTGACTGTTAGCTAAACTTATAATGGCTAGAATATTTTAAACAGTTGAATGCATTTAAAATGTCTTTTGAATGTTTTTGGTAGGGTGGTAGTTTTACTAAAACATTCTAAAGCTAATTTTACAACACAGATTTGTGCAAATAAAAGGATTTCAAATGGCTAGTGGTATAGATGACTGTGGGCCACGCGTTACTCTCTAAACAAATCCCATGGATTGACTTTATTTCTAAGAAGTAGTCTGTTGAACGAAAGGCTCCACATTGATCACAATCAAATCTATTAAAAAGGAAATTGTCCTCTTAATACATTATCCCTGGAATGGATGGCATTTTATACTATAAACTAGAATTTTGTCCAGGAAACAAATTATCAGGCTTAAGAGCTATATGTCATAAACAGAGACATTTTCTGTCTTTAACACATTTCGAAATAAAATTTAACTGACTTCAAAGTTCAATCCAACACATGAAATCCACAGTCACTGGTTTTTCTCAGGGGAAAAAAGTGTCCGGGTTTAGCCGTGTCAGATTGCAGTGGGTGGGTGCACTGTGTATAGCTGGATGCATGAAAGGGACCTGTTTTATTTGGCTAAGTTGACTTAATATTTGTTCCTTTTTGCTGGCCAGATGTAGGATCAGTAACTAGAATATCGAAAGCATGGGTAGGAAAAGGAGAGATGAAAACCAGAACAATCAGTAGTTAAGCCATCCCTTTGCTGAGGTTTTCAGATAAACCCCACAGACTCTGTCAGGTCAATCTTTTGCAGTGTCTCCTGCTTCTGCCTCTGTCACTGTCTCATCCAATGAGCCATCTCCTCAGCTGCCTCTACTGTATTGAGCAAAGCAGAGATTCTGCTCTTAGTGCTTTCAGATTCCTGTGGATTCTGTCTGTGCTTGCTGTCTTTGCAGGAGACATGATGTGAGGTGTTTTGTTTGTTTGTTTGTTTGTTTTTTGTTTTTTTTAGTACAGAGCAGGGACTAGAGTTGAGATATTGTATTGAAAATTTGAAGTTATGACAAGTAGTAAAAATCCTAGGGTAGCTATTAAATTTAACATTTCTAATTCATGTTGAGATGCTAATTTACCTTATCAAATGAAAGTATATAAAGAGTATTCATTATAGTTGAGAGGTACAGCCATGTAGCATTTATATTACAGAGAGTTGGGGTAAATGCAAGTATCTTTGAGCCAAGGTTCCAACATGAAATGTGCTCTACATGCTGGCTCTTATGATGAAAGACTGGTCCCCAGCAACTTGACACTATTTCAGAACGTGGTAGCAAATTTGGGAGTTGAGCCGGTCAGAAAGATGCAGGTCAGTGGGAGTTGACTTTTAGGATATCGTGTCCTTGATTCCATCTTGTGTGTGTATATCTCTATTTCCTGGTTGTCCCAAAGTAAATAATTCTGTTCTGCCCTGCCCCACTGCTTTCATGAAGTTCTGCTTCACCACAGGCCCATAGATCCCAACAATGGATTCCAGCCTCTTTCCCCCATGAACCACAATAAACGTGTTTGAATTTTAAATAGTGAGAGGAAACCACGTGAAAACCAGGCAAATGGAGTAAGAAACGTAAGGAATAAGAAAAGAGTTAGAAAACCAGGACACTTCACTTATGTACCCCAGAGATGAATTACTTATGTATTGGATCTCCTTATCTCCTTAATTAAGCAGAGCCCTACTTGAGTGGTAGCGAACATAGTGCTCCAAGGGTCTAGAGCTGGACTCTCTGGGTCAAGAGCCTGTAAGGAACAATAGAATGCAGCTCCTGAGCACAGTCTAGACCCTGGAGCCAGAGTCTAGAGTTTGAGCAATGGCATGTTTCTCTCAGTGTCCAGAGCCTGGATTCAGTAGCGACAATCTACTTTCTGGGCCCAAAGACTGGCATGGGGTAGCCACTTCCAGGATTTGACGTGTATGGGCTACAGGAACAAATGAGAGAGAGGACGGGTGAGGAGGGTGAGGGAAGGGCCCTGCTGGGTAGGTTCGTAGGTGGTAAGTTAGAGTGCCAGACAAAGGGCAGCCAAGGCAGGAAGAGGCTGCCATTCAGAGTACCAAAAGGAAGGGGAAAAAGTGATGGAAGAGGAGGTCCATTGACTCGTCAGAGATCTGCACCTGAGTGTCTAGAGCTTGGATTATGCACCATTATGCTACTTTTTGCTATGGTCAATGTTCAGAGGCTGAATTGAGTAGTAACTTGCTGATCTCAGGCAGCATGCAACATTCTCTCGATGCTTAAAAATCAATGTACCGAGGCTGGTCACCATTGCTGTCTTGATTTTCATGTAAATGTATCTCTTGTCCTATCACTTCATGTTTACTTGCTGACACCAAGTTGTATTGTTGGTAGACTGTTTCCCTAGACTTCAGTTTCCCTGGTCATTCTGAATTCAGTTGTGTGTCTTCTTCTCATTTATTTGTCTTCATTTTTTTATTTCTCAGTTCAGTTTCCTCTCCTTTTGTTTCCTCTCCAGCATCAGGGGAAAGAAATAGCGTACCAGATTGCCTTATATTGATTCTCCGGACACTGCCTTTGTCAATGTTCTTCGCCTTCAAGGGTCTCCTGTCTCTCTGACATTTGCCTGTGGACTACTTCTCCCATGTTGCAAACAGAATTTGTGAGCCCTGTGGCTCAATCTTTGGTTGGTAATGTATTTTTAAGACTCTCAGAAGCTTAGGCATTGTAATTTATGGCTCTGGTTTGCTTCAGTCAGATTGTAGATTGCCTTCCTAAAAACGACAGCGTAGGTGTGCTGCGAGATGCTCTGTCTGAATGAAATCGCCTTCGTCTTAAACATTATTTGCTTTCCCAGGATGACTCCATTTTGGTTCTTGGACTTTTATCCTCTGTCACCCTTTATTCTTTCTGTGACAATAAAAAGCATTTTGATATCTATCTGTATCTATATTTGAAAGAAGCAGATACATAGATTAGCATGCAGTTTACATATCTTTAGTCACAATAAAAAGAGAATTAGATACTAGGATTTTTCTAGTATTTCATTCATAGTATAATATTTGGTTTGCCTTTTAATCTCATTACCTCAATTTCTCATGAGTGATAAGGTCATCATATTAACTTTCAATCCTATTGCTCAAGACTTTTTTAAGGAATGTATATGAAAGAAGAATTTGCAAGTTTGAATGCCACATACAACTGACAGTGTATTGACTCAGATTTGAAAGTAGCTAAAAAAGATATTAGGTGTAAGATACATATGAAAGGATTAATAAGACATTCAATTGATTATTGCCTTTTATAGTTGCACAGAACTAATGGCAGTCCTGTACTATGCTCTGTGATATAGTTCTTCCCTGATAATTAATTACAAAATTGTAGTAAATTTTACAATTCCTGATTCCTGGTCTGACTTGTTTAAAACAATCTTTTCATCTGTGCAGTGTAGATGCATATGACTTTGTTAATAATGACTGCTGAATTTAAAAGCTCCTTGGCACATGGATGAAAAGTAACTGCTGCTGTGTGTTGATCCTCAAAAAGAAGGATATAAAACCACACCACTCATCTCAGTTTTAATTTCAAGGTCCTACTGACTTATTGTGAAGATCAAGTTATAAGTTTTGGACTCCTCCTTTGCAAACTGCATCATGCCACAAGGCCATGACTACCTGGGTTCTTAATCCTGCCTAGAGTTGCAGTCTTCTTCATCTTTAGATGCTTTGCTTCTGCATGGCTCCCTGTATGAAACTGAGTGACAAAAGTATGTCTTTGATGCCTAGCACACATCAGTAGGTAGACATTAGTGGAGGTGTCTATTGTTTGCTTGATTCTTTGTCTGCGACTGGACTATTTCTAGTACAGAGTTGATTGAGCAGCTTGAAGTCTTCCACAATTTCACCAATCTCTGGTTTATTTTTTTGTTTTCATTATTGTTGTTCTAGTTCTTTTGTTGTTTAGACCCCCAAAATTCCAGTTTGTTTGTCATTGTTTACTTCATAGACAATGTTTGCAAAAACAAGACTTGAGCCACAGGGTATGCATAAAGTCCTGGATTATTCTGGCATGTAATTTTAAGCATACTTTCCAGATAAATTCCTGTACCACACTTTGTGAGTATAATTTCTGCACTCAGGCTTGTAAATCCTTCTTTTACTGTGGTTATATGAAGGCAAGCTTTTTGAAACCTTAATAAGCTTACTTAATAGTAATCAACTTAGGAATTCATGGTGTCAGTATTAAAATATTATGACTACATCCATCATGTTAAATAGTTAAAATGCAGGTATAATTTAATGTAACAACTCAGGTGGGAGCTAATGTTTGTCAAGGCTACATTATTTTTTTTCTCTGATTTTAACTTCAAAATTCTGGAAACTACATAGATCTATGCCAGACACTTGACTTCAGAACATACATTTTATATATACATTGATATAGATTCATAGACATTCATATTTACATCAAATTATAACCAAAGTGAGGAAGAAAAGACAACTTTCTGAGTAGATGTTGAATAGTTAAAATGCAAGGCTGATTTAATTTAGCAACTCAAGTGGGAACTAATATTCATCACGCCTATATTTTACAACCTTTTGGAATGTGCTCTGAGTAGTAGAAGCAATTACCTGGTGACAGACTAGCAAGCAGAGTTCTCACTACAGTTTTCACGTCAGAAAGAACATAAGAATAGTGCCACTGTAAGAGTGATTAGTAAATACTGATATAATTTTAGGATCACCATTAAGAATTAAGAAGTCATCTATTTGTCTATATATCATCACTACAATACCATACATCTTCATAGATCTGCAGAGATCTGCTCAAAAGTTTGCCTAATACCTAGTGATTGCCATACAGGTGTAATAATAACAGGAAAAACATATTAATAGCAGGAATCTTTCCTAAAATGATTTTCTCCTGAGCCTTGCCTATAGGAGCAAATCTGTCATGGATAATTTTAATCCATAACACACTGACTGTCTCAGGAAGATCACCTACTAGTTATTAATTTACCCTATGATGGCTCCTACCACCCATCTCCCATCCATCCATACTATATCAATTAAATAATATTTCTTAAATGTATACATGGGTTAAATAATGAAAGGAAAAGGCAAATCTGCTGCCTATTTCTTCAACCACTAGAGTTATAATATAAGTAGTAGCTATAGTATTTTTTTGGTTGATGATCTGTTCAAAATTGGCTTTGATGCATTAAGTTCATGCCCCAATAATGCACTAGGCTGCATGTGAGGTTGTCAAGGCTCCTGCTGTAACTGGCATTTCCAGCCAGTGTTGAGGACAAAAATAAAATTCAGAAAATCAGATATCCTTCTAAACAAATAAGTAACTGCAAGTTGTTTACATCATATTCTATTAGCAAAGTATATTCATATGAGCATAACAGCGACTGAGAAGGTAGCCCTTGGCTATCTAGGTTGGTGCAATTGATGAAAACCTACTGTTTGTTGCTAGTGCAGTTAAGTTACATTGTGACAATAATCTGTGCTTAACCAAGGGACTTCAAAGCACAGATTGTTATTCTTTACTCACACTCCAGGTTCAATGGGAGCAGCTGGAAGGTCCCATTTCTTTCTCTGATCTTACTTCAAAATCCTGGATGCTGCCTAGTTTCATGCCAGACACTTGACTGTAAACCATTCATATATTTATGTACATTGATATAGATTCATATGCATTCACACACAGTGAATAATAACCAAAATGACATGGTATGTACCAGTAGTGATGCTTTACACCTCCATGAGTTTTCATTGGCAAATATTGTCTTTTAAAAAATGTGTTGATCTGACCATGTTATGAGAGAGAGACACAGCAACTGGTAAGAGACCGTGAAGTACACCTCTCACTTATATTCAGAATAAAGAAAACTGCCAATAGTCACTCATCAAGCAGTGACCTCGATACCATTCTAAGATAGCTGAAGGCTGTAGTGATCATTAATCTTCACTGCTAACTGGACTAGAATTATAATCACCAAGGAGACACAATTATGAAAAGTTCTGCTTTTCTAGAGGGGTTATAGATGGAAGGGAAGAATTACCATAAGTATTGGTGACTATAAAGAGAAAAGGGCTGGAGAGATGGCTCAGTGGTTAAGAGCACTGATTGCTCTTCCGGAGGTCATGAGTTCAATTCCCAACAACCACATGGTGGATCACAACCATCTATAATGAGATCTGATGCCCTCATCTGGTGTGTCTGAAGACAGCCACAGTGTACTCATATACATAAACTAAATAAATAAATCTTAAAATAAGAAAAAAAATCTTTTAAAAAAAGAGGAAAAAAAGAAGCTAATCTCTAGTGTGTACCACCCTCTGTTTCTTCACTGTGAATTCAATGTTATCAGCCACTTATCTTCCCACCATGTCTTTCCCACCAAGATGGACAGTGTCCCCATAAAATGTGAGCCAGTATATGGCTTTATTTTAGTTGCTTTTTCTGAGATTTTTGGACACAACCATGAGAAAAGAAATGAATGCAAATAGATTTGGATATACCAAATGTGACAGAAGCCTTGACCTACCAGTTGGAAAACTTTTACAGTTGGGAAGCAATTTCCCCACAGGAATTTAACTTCATGTTCAAATATATGATGACCATCGATTGACCTAAACTGAGATGCATAATCTTACCTACCTGCTCACAGTGTATGATTCATAAGTGAGCATATAACATAAACTAGTCTAATCAGCAGAACATTTGAAGTTTTATTTTTAAAGATCAAGAAGAGGGTGATTCTCTTCTCCTGGTTTATTGCTCCAAACCTCCTCACAAGCCTGACAGGGGAGAGGCATCTGGAGAAAAGGGAAAAGGCTCTAGCAATTAATCCTTTGTTTAATCCCCTGCTGTTAGGCTACAGGTGTTAATAACCAAGCCAGAGACTTTTAACCCTCAGAATGAGCTAGATAGTCTTTAGGACATTTTAGAAGCTAAGGGAAATGAGGTAAATATAGTACTTATATATGAAATTTTCAAAAATATTATTAAATTTAATGAAAAACTAAATAAAATTTTACAAAAAAAGTTATCACCAGCATTCAAGATAGTTAGAGAACTAGAATGTCTGGAGACCCTCAGTCTTTAAGCCACAACTTTATTTAGAATAAGGCATTAAGACAGATAAAAGGATGCCTTGTCAATGCTGACAGTGGGCCACATAAGTGCTGTTGGTACTCAAAGGCCCTAATGACTGTCTCACCTTATTTTTATACAGTTCAAGTGAAGAATTCTGATTACTGGGAAATAGTTTGGCTGTTTCCTATTTCGATTGACAGATTATGTTATATAAACATTTCTTTACTTTTCATATCTCTTCCTGTGATGCATCTGATTTTAATCGTATCAAATTATGCACAGGCATAAGATGGAAAATAGAAAAGTTTTGCCAAATTTCACTTTGAAGAAACAGTTGGTCCTGTTACACATGCATCTAAAATGAGTTCATGCTGGATAAACCTTTTGACTCTACAATTCAGATATAAACAGACTATGACGGAACAGAGTCTCAGTTGGATAATTAAGCGTGGTTCAGAGAAAGTTGTAGGTGCAACTGAATGTGGGTGGGAGTCATTGACATTGAACAAATTACTAGGTGCATTTTTTTTCAGAGAGGGATGTATGAGCATAGGTGTGTGTGTGTGTGTGTGTGTGTGTGTGTGTGTGTGTGTGTGTATGTGTGTGTGTGTAAACCAAAGATCAACCTCAAGTATCTTTCCCATCACTTTCTTCCTTTGATTTGAGACAGTCTCTCACTGATTCATTGATTTGTCAGGACTATCTGGTCAACTTGCCCCAGGGATCCTCTTGCCTCTACCTACCCAGCATGAGTATTATATATAAACAAAGCCACATTTGGCTTTTAGATTGTTGCTGGAAATAAAACTCAGGTCCTCATAATTGGGAAAAAGAACTTTGTCTTTTGAATCACCTCCACAGTCCCACGAAATTAAATCCTTTACTTCAAATTACTAGTGCAGAAGCCAGTTTGTCAATGTATGAGCTTTTCGGGAATTAAATGTGGATTCAATTAATGGATCAACTGAGGCTATAAATAACACAAAGTACCAATGCTCTACAAGGATGCCATTTTTATAAACCTTTAAAATTTTTATAAAGCAAATGAAGCTTGGCTGTATCCCCATACCAAGAATGGTTTGTTAGAACCAAAGAAACATGATGATCAATCTCAATATCAAATAATTTGGTATTTGATGTTTTAATAGCTATAGAGTATTACTGAGTTAGATTCATGTATGAATTGTCAGGCTGTCAGCATAAATTGATAATATGAGCATAGTATGTGAGAGAAAAGCAAAATATAGAACCCTTAGTGAGATAGAGAGAGGGCGTCTTTAGGACAAATCTAATAAAAGTGAAATGAGGGGCATGAATTTTAGAGACAGATGAGACTGGGAACAAATCATCCCATCAAAAAGAGTGAGCACTTTGCTAACAGGCCTGCTAGCATGTCCGTGCAGTTAAGGAAGAAGATAATTCCAGTGCTCAGGGTTAACTTGTCCCTTTATAATCACATTCATTAGAGCATTTGTAATGCCATTTATATAAAAATCCTAAGATATTAACTGTTTATTTGAAGGTGATTATAAGAATATGTTTATTGGCATTATGATAACTTGGAGTATATAACCTGCAGTATATAAGGGTGTACAATATCACAACACGTCAGCTTTCTGACAATGCTTGTTGCTCATAAGTATTCATGGTTCTCTTCTAAGCCCGAAGGTATCTGTGTAATTCAGGCTGTGGATTTGCCTCTTCCAGTAATCATTTTTGGAAACCCTTGAGAAAAATCCCATTATTCTGGTTCTGTTGATATAATATTTTCTTCATCAACATCACTTTGCCATGTAAATACATACTTTGATGTATTTTGGAGCAAATTAATAAGATAATTACATACTTAGCCACTAATTTCCTCTTCTACATCTTTATGCTTATTATATAAGTTACTACCAATTTTAAAGAAATAATTTAAAATATCATATATTTGATGTCAAGGAAATATCAAGCTGGCCCATTAAAAATCTATTAACCTGGTATTTTACCATCATTTAAAAAGGGCAATGCTATTTTCTATTCCTGTGCACATGATCTGTATTCAAGTATTGAGTAATGACCCTAAAACCTACTGTTACAGTTTAACTTAAAACTTGCCAAACTGGCTTCTTTCAGTTGTTTTCCTGTAGAAAAAAAACCCTAAATCTCTTCTTAGATTGACTTAATGAACCTCTTCAATGTTGTGCTTTGGCATTATAACACCAGAGGGAGGTGGTCCCTGACAAGGAAAGCCACAGGTATTCCCTCCTGGCATGCTACTGGCATTCTAGTACAACCTGGTAATACGTATGTGTAGACGTTCTCCAGTTCTTCCTACATTTGGTCAAGTTTTTCCTTCTCTGCAGCTGGATTCTTATATAGCTAACTGATGATCTCGTTACACTTGTCAACAGCATTGTTGGTCCTCATCATCAACTTGTCTTGACTTTCTCCTCTCATTCTTACATATTGCTGTAATCAGTGGAAGCTAACATATATATTGGTTTCATTTTTTGAGGTTTTCTGTCATTCATATGACCAGACTTTTAAATTTTTGTATGTTTTTATAATAGGTGTTGTATAATTCTGATATATGTAATTTTTCTTAATTTATTCACCTTAATTACTATCCAAAATAATAAGCTTCCTTATGACATTTATACATTAATATAATTTATGTTGCTCACATTTATGTCTATTTTTCACATTCCCTGCTATTTTCATCCCTCTTCCTAGATAGTTCACTTTCTATTTTCAGGCCTAGATTCCATGTATGTGAAGCAAAAGATGGTATTAGTCTTTCTGCTATCAGCTTAATAATAAAGAATTAGAAATAATTAGAATAAAGAAAACTCCATTGGCAATGCGTGGTGGTTTTCTTTGTGTGACTAAAACACCCGACAGAAAACAATTTGGAGTAGGAATCACATATTTCTCTCACAGTTGGAGGTCCAGTCCATCATAGCAGGACGGTGTGTGTGTGTGTGTGTGTGTGTGTGTGTGTGTGTGTGTGTGTGTGTCACTGTGTAGGTATGGGCAGAGCAGTTCACACTGTGGAGGGCCTAGGAGTTAGAAAAACAAGGGTGCCATTTAAATGTGTTCCCTTTGCCCTTCACATATATAAAATTTTTTACTTTGAACTATGACAGTGAAATCCTCTGTTCCTAAGAAGTCTTTAGTGGACGTTCTACATATTTTGCTTTGTTCTATCTTCTCTAAAATATTTAAATGTCATGTATATGTCACACTTACAACTACACATATGGGTATATATGTATGTATGAGTATCAGAATCTCATTCATAAATAAATAGTAAACTCATAACACTTGCAGGAAAATGGACAGAACTGGAAATTACCATGTGAAGCAAAATAAGCACACACACACACACACACACACACACACACACACACACACACACAGGAAAAGAAAGAGGAATCCTCGTGTGCCCCTCCCCCCTTTAAGTCCCCCTTTTTACAGTCTAGTGTATATCCCCATCCATGTCTGCCCTTGGACTTTACTCATCCCATACCTTCCCCCTTCTAAAAAGGATAAAAGAACGGCCTTTTAGCTTTCTTGTCTCTCACATTTCATTCTGTTAAGGTGCACAGCATTTATCCATCATCCCCCCCTGCGCCACCCTCCCTTGTGGTTTGCCCTGGAGTTATCTGTATTTTGATGCTAATTCCACTGCCCCAAGGACAGCTGCCTAGTCAGTACTCAGGAATCAGGTGACTTCACCAGAACCTTCTCCCCATTGAATTTGTAAAATACAGGTGAGGGCAGGTACAGGATAGAAGGAGGCCTGTCATTGGAGGAGAAGGAAAGATGGGCGGGAGAAAAGTGTGAAGGAAGAGGAGGAGACTAGAACGGAGGAGGAGCAGAGACAGGAGTGGGGAGAGAGAGAAGCCGTGGGAGGACAATGGAGGCTGATGTAAAGATCTTGCTCTGTGTATTTACAGGTTGTTATTAATGTTCTCAAGGGATGGATGGTACCGAGCTTTGTATGTTTAAGTGGGCAATTATATCTTATCAATTGGATCTAAGATTATTGTGTTGTGTGTTCTTTTATATGAGGGTTTGAGTGTAAGAAAGTATGCGGCAGCAGGAGACACTGGGCCGACCCAGCGAAGTTGGGATGTGTTTCCGCCAAGATACCTAGCAGATATCTTGGGGCACCTAGGTGCAGGACCTAGCGAGGTAAAAGACAACAATACTTTTTTCATTTTTATATCTTACAGCAACACACCCCACCCCCCCACTTAATCCTCCCTAAATATGTTCATCCCCCACTGAGAAGTGTCCATCATTTCCTAGGTAATTCTGAATCCAGTCAAGGGAACCCTGAGTAGGAACTGCCATAGTGGGTATAGATACCACACTTGCCTTACCGATTCATGTGCCCGTAGGTCTGTAGCCTGATTCCATTTCCTTGCTGCTGTGAAAAGAGCTGTAATAACCATGGACGTGGCAAGTGTCTCTGTGGTACGCTTGGGAACTTCCTGGATTAGCTGTTATCTTTAACATCTGGCTCTTTAATATCTGCTTCTATTCCCTATTTTCTTTTTAATTAAAATGATATTATTTGATATTTTCCTACAAAAGCACTGTATTTGCATCCTTCTCAACCCTCTTTCCCCTCCTACTCTTTCCAGGTACCCTCAACCTCATCAAATTTATGACTTTCTCTTTATTGTTTTTAAGCACACATACATGCACATAGGATGTACACATGTACACGTGCATGCATATGCATGCACACACACTCTTAGTCCTTTTAGTGTTGTTTATATGTACAGTCATGCTGACCATTTGGGATTGGGACATGAGGAGGCTTGCCCCTGGGGGAAACTGACTCTCCCTCTCTCTACAGTCATTGGTTGCCTGCAGATACTTATCTAGTGGTGGGACATTGTGAACTTTCTCCTTTACTTAGTTGTGACAAGCTCTCTGGTCCACTCCTGTGGCTATGATGTTTTATTTAAATTAATATTGCTAGGATTTCATAGACGCAGCTTCTCTAACATCTGGAAGATACAACCATAGAACAGATGTCCTCTGGCTTTTATAATCGTTCTCTTCCTTCTCCTGGGCTTGCCCATGAGCCTAGTAAAGAGGCGTAGTGATGGAGATGGACCAGTTGGGATTGAGCATCCTATGATTACTTATTTTTCTATGATTTCTTATTTTATTTTGATCATTTGAGATCTCTATGGTAATCTCCATTAAAAGCAACAAGACGTTTCTTTGATGAAAGATGAGAGCTCCATTTACCTGTAGGTATAAAGGTAAATGGAACACAGCTTCGAACTCTGTTGGTTTATAAAGAGCAGCAGAAGTTTCTCCAGGAAGTCACTGTCTCTCCAGCCATCAGAAGTTTTCCAGGTTTACAGAACCAGGCTTGAATCCCCTCAGATTAAATGGGCTTTCAGTTGGACTAGACAGTTGCTGGTTAACCTTGAGATATAAATGCTACTACTGTACCACACGGGATATTTGGTCAGTTCAATCCTTGCTGTGGTCTACAGGTTTTCCAGCCGGGAGGACTATCGATTGCTTTTCTTCCTTGCCAACTTTCATAACATCTTCTAATACTGTGAGAGGTAGTCCTCAGGGTGGAGGCTTCTAAGTCAGTTAGAGCTCAATTTCTCCAAGTCTTATGTCTGAAGTATTTGGTATCATCAGCAATGGGGTCATAACTTCAGATAAAATAAGAGCAATGAGGTTCTAAAATTGTCCAGCATGGTGTGTTGACAGAGTTTGCACAAACTCTGGTTGGCAAACGTAGACAAAATCTGTGCCACTGAGTTGAGGAGATGGTGCTAAATTCCCCATGAGTAACAGGAACTTAATGGTGATCACAAGATGTCAGAAGAGAGGAAAGCAGAACCACAGAGAAAACTCCGGAGACCGTCATATTTTAGTTCATATTAGTGCCAGCCTGTGTGTATATGTAAGGAAGCTACAAGACGCAGAAGTCCTCAGCTGAGAAGACCAGAATTGTCAACGCCTGATTGCCACTCATGAAGCAAACAATTTTTTTGCAGCTATATCAATAATTAATTAATGAACTCTTTTTATTTTTGAGATTTATTTTATTTATATTTGAAATTTTATTTTCTTTGCTCTCTTTCAAACTCATGCCCCCTTTGCTTATAAATGATTAACGAATACGTATATGTATATAATCCATATATACTTAGTAAACACAGCCTGTTCGGTGTGCTATGCTTTCAGAGCTGACCATTTGATACTGAGTAATTAATTGATGTGCTCTTACCTGGGGACAACTATTTCTTCTGCTCTCATCATTCCCTCATCACCTGCAGTTCTACTTTTCATGACTGCTGCAGATCAGCAGAGTGCTGTTAGGATAAATGCAGTTCTGTAGGTGAAGGGACGCGATACCAGATCGATAGGGGAGCCTTCCCTAAAGTTTGAAGGTCTTGGAGAGTTGTAGTTATATCAGGACATGTGTTTATTAACTTGGTAAGAAGATGGTGACAAAGTATCACAAACTAAGTGGCTCACAGCACGGAAACTCATGTTTCCGAGGTTCTGAAAATTTCAAGTCCTAAGCTATGAAGTCATTAGGACTGGCTTCCCCTAAAACTTTCAAGAAAACATCTGCCCAAGAGCCACTGTTTCTGGTGGTTTTCTGGAAGTCCTTGGCATACTGGTTTGTCACTGTGTTCTCAGAGTTGATATTCTTGGCGTTTTCCTTGTGTGTCTCCCCTGTGTTTCTGTATTTCTGTCTCTTCTCATAGCTTTAACAGAACATCTCTTGTAGGGAATATAGCTTAGGTTCCTAGCACCCATAACTAGTAGCTCACATCTATTTGTAACCATAATTCCAGGATATCTGGTGCTATTTTCTGGTAGGCACCTGCATGCATGTGATGCACTAAACTCATACAGGCACACACATAAACACACAAACATATATATTTTGTATAATGTATTATATTAAATATAGTGTATATTTATTATTATATTATATGTATATTATATTAAAGGCATGTTAAATATTATATTGTATACATATGTATGCATGTGCATATATTAAATGTACATTATAATAAATATATTTGTTAAATATATTATTTTAAATATATATTAAAAATGTACATATTTTAGTCTTCAAACTTCTCATTGCATCAGATAAAAGCTATTATTGAAAACTACAATCAATAAAAATCTGGATTGTGGAAATCAATCCCAGCTGCTATATGTACAGCATCATACACACAGCACCAATCTCACACCTACCTAAGACTCAGGGATCATCAGGGAGGAGGGTATGGAAAGATTCTAAGAGGAATGAGCAGTGAGCTTTCATTTGAGTGTGTCTCCTAAGGCTATCAGAAGCTGTAGTCATAAGAGTGTCAACAACATGACTACCCAAAGATCCGCTGAACATGGATGGCAGCAATAGACTTGCTAACATGGATGGAGGGGAGCTCCCGAGACTTCAAACGCTAGGGAAAAGCAAAGCAAATCAAAACACACAAACGAACAAAACCATAGGCAAGTAAGAAAGGCTGAAAGTGGGAGCAATAGTTTTCCTTTGAGAAGAGCACACCAATAGGTAATAGTCAGCCCAGAAAACATATACACAAAATGAAGATTATTCAGACTGACTAGGTTGTAGCTATGTATTTAGAGATATTGTATGTTTGTGTTTATGTATTTAGAGAGATTATATGTGTGTTATGTGTATATAACAATGATTAGTGAAAAAAGAGACTATGAATGACAGCAAGGAATATAGAGGTATACCATCCTCCATTGGGTCTCTGGTCCGGCCAGAAATGGCAAAAGTGTTATCGTTCTCAGAAGGGAAGCCTGCACAGGGCAGGACTCTGGGGTCTCAGGTCTCACTCACTACTGTTGCAGCACAAAATGGCAGTGGTAGGAGCGATGGCAGCAGCGGAGGCAGCAGTGGGTGACAGTAGCAGGGACAGCAGGGACGTGAGCCCGGCCTGCCAGGAGGGTTTGAGGTTCAGTGATGAATGCTTTGGGAGAGAAAACTCTTCCCCAAAATGTTACAACTCGGTAACACAGTCACACTTCGACAATTCTTGGTGACTACGTTGTACATTTGTTATTCCATGCGGATGGGGACTTTATGAACATTGAGGAGTAGGATGGGATCAAGGGATAGATTCTCCCAGCTGGCTTAGTTTGAGAGGCTCTATTAGCATGGGGGAGGACCCCAGGTATTTTCCTACGTGACTGTCATGGTCCTCTCAGTAGAGTGTTGTGGTTACCCGTTCCAGAGCAGGTAGTTAGGCAGCGAGCTGGTCCGACTTCTGCCATTCTCAGTTCTGGGTTTCGTGGGGTTTGAGCTCACCAGTTTTTCTGTGTGTTGGCATGATACACATGCCCCGCAAAGGCGTACTTGGAGAGAGCAAAGAGAAGGAGCCAATTATGTAATCATATTTTAATCTCAAGAAGAAAAAGAAATAATTAAAACAAGCCCTCAAATCCTCAAACTCCAGCTGAAATTTTATGAATAAATATTTAGTAATATAAAGTGTTTTCAGGCACCAGGTAATCTCTAAGCCTGAACTTGCTTCCAGAGATTTTCTAGCTTAAACCCTTGCAATTTAAATGTACAGCGAAGACTTTAGACAGCTCTTTATTGTTTGCTTTAAACATTTTATTTTTAAGAAAAAATATAGAAAATGGACCGGATCCTTGTCACATTGGTGTCTGTGAGATGTTGTGCTCTTTGTAAACAAGGCTTATTGTTCCTTCTCTGTGCACAGCCTGTGACCTTTAGGCCTGCCCTCCTCTTGCTTAGAACCAAAAAATGAAACTGTATGGATAACCAATACCACTTCCTACCCTTCACACACTAATAAAAATGATTTTCTGATAAAGAGTGGATACCATTGTCTGGGATAGCCTCATCTTAACTGATTGTATTTTCATTAAGACTACTTGTCTAGGCCTTTAAGACTTCAATTTTGACTTCCTGCAGAATATCATTAAATGGGTAACAATACACACATTTTCTTTATTTAAATTTATTTTCAAGACAATTATTGAAACATATGAACAGCAGTATAGCTTTATTTTATCTAAATACTTGTATCAAAATGTCAGTAATTGTTTCCACGAGTGGATTATCTCAGTACAAATATATGTTTGTGGCTACTGATTTTATTTTGTATGTTAGTTTATGCTGAGAGATGGAAATTATCTCCTAACTGCAACCTAGCTCATATATGATAATCCTTGTATGTTTTTACACGGGTATATCATGATAATAGCAGTTTTAAGTTTCTTAGGAACAAAACTTTGGTTACTGAAACCTATGGGACTTTTGTTTAATATCAGAACTCTGAAGCTCAAAAAGCATGACAGAATTTCTGGGAATTAGATTGTTGAGGCTCAATGGTTCTCTTCAGAAAAAGCTCAATGATGTCTATCCAGATAGTGAGCACGAGTCCACAGACTGTGAGAAAAATGCACAGTCAGAATCTCTAAGCAAGGCTATTGTTATTATTTCTTTCTTCCAAAAATCTTTGTACCAACTAATTCCCATGTCTGTCTCAACATTAAATCAATATGCATAGGAAGTGGGATGGAATTGCTTGATTTTTTAAAAAACACTTCATTTGAAAAAAAAAAAGATCTACCTCGTAAAAATTATGCTGCTTGCCTTCTTTGTGCCCTTTGCTGTGGCCCACAATATATTAGCTCTCTCACCCCTAAATGAGAAATATGGAACTGAATTTCTTTCTTCAAACACCTAGTCCTGATTTCAATGTCCTACAAAATTTAGCCAAACCCATCCACCACTAAAGTGCCCAGTGGGCCCTGGGTATATGTTTTTCTGGAGAAAGAAAATACTCGTTAACCTGTTCCCAAGCTTCTTGAACTTCTTTAAGATATATTATGAAGACCCAGAGACTATTTTAGTTTATTACAGTCTCACAGGGGATCTCTCAAAAGTCTCAGAAGAGAATTGCTATACACCATTGACCTCATCACAGAAAATTTAGGCCAATACTGCTTAACAGAGGCTAGAGGATGAAAATAGCCAAGGATAACCCATTCAACTAAAAGAAACAATGATGAAATAAGAAAAGACTATTTGCTACAAGGCAAAGAAGAAGTAAGGTTAGAACTAAAATGATCTGGCATTTACAAATAATGTTTCTCAAAAATCTCTCTGTCTCTTTTTCTGTCTGTCTGTCTGTCTCTCTGTCTGTCTCTGTCTCTGTTTCTCTCTCTCTCTCTGTGTGTGTGTGTTAGAGAGACAGACACAGAGAGAGACAGACAGAGAGAGACAGACAGAGAGAGACAGAGATAGAGAGATAGAGAGAGAGAGAGAGAGAGAGAGAAGGGAAGATATCAACATCAGTTATTCCTTTGTTTCTTTCTTGTTTATTTTTGAGATTGAATCTTGTAACTCATCTTCCTGTCTCTGTCCCTGCAGATTTGCAATTTCAGGGCCATACCACCATGCCCATCCTTCCTATGGATGTTGAGGATCTAACCTTAGGTTCTCAGGATCTCATGGTTTTTATAACACCGAATCACCTATGACGTCACTAAATCGTAATTGTTAGGAATCAGTGTCCATTCGTTGTCCTGTTCACATCTTAAGAATCAAGAGCATCCATGATGTACCTGTGTCTATTAGCAGAAAACCATGTTTAACTATTTTAAGTTCTGTCAATGACTTTAAATCACATACATGGTACAATAAGAAAGAGAAAATAATAAATCCAAATTCATGTATTTTAACACTAAATGCATTAGAATCAGAGAACTGTGGAATAAATTTTCAAGAGTAGATGTAGGCCTCAATGTCCAGCAGACTGGCTGAGGTTTTTATTACACCAGTGTCAGGGCTCCGAGGAAGAACTGTAGGAAGCTCTCATAGTGAGGACTTCTCCAAGTTACCCATGAGCTCAAACATCGGAGAGACTTGATCTTGATTCACATACTCTAGACAATTAATAATTTCATCCTATATTTTTGCTGTTACAATAGCCACTTTTGTATTCCTTCACATTATAGGTACATTTGTAAAACTCAAGATAGGTATTAACAATTCCACTCCCAAAACTATTTTTATTTATTTATTTTTTTTAGTAGTAGTTCATTCCATAGTGCTTCGTTGGGACTTATTGCAGTCATAAACTTAATACTTTCTATTTTCCCGTTATGACAAAATTGCTATCCGGAAGCTTTGTGTGTTAGTTACTTATTTACTGTATGTGACTTGGGTTATATTCAGTGAGGGAAAATGGATGTGGGGAGAAGCATGGAGAAGTGAAGGGAAGGAAAACTGTGGTTGGGATATACTATCTGAGAGAAGAATTGATTTTTAATAGAAATAAGAAAGACTCAATTATCCAAGAAAATTCTTGTTGCTTTTTCTTTTACTGGGATCCTACCTCTAGTTTCCTATGGGAACTATTAAGACTCCACTTCCTGTCGTGTATTCCCTTTTTTCTTTGTGTTTGTGTGGGTAGCTTATGAGGCCATATATGGCCAGAAGTAGAGGAAAAAAACCATCCAACTATCAAATCCTTTTTTTTTCCCCTTTCAAAAAAGGACCCAAGGTCCTGGTAAAAAGGCATTGCAGTGCTCTTACTGCCAATTAGAAAAAGTGTTTCCATTTGTATGTTGCTTCTGGGCAAACAATATGATAATACTACCTTGCTTTCTATTCGTCCCTGATCCAGCTGCTGCAGTTTTTATGTATCCTGTTTGCTGCTTAGTACCTTCCAGTTATGATTTTATATCTTCTTTTATTCTGTCCCATCTCAACAGGATAGCAAATTTTTATTTGCGTTACTTATTTATTTCACATTAAAGCTTCCATGATGCTTATACTATGAGGCCACATACAAAGTCCTTTAATCTCCGAAAAGAAATTGTTATGCATATGAATCCTATTGCATCTTCAAGCTGTCTGTCCTCATCTATACATATAGATAATCTTGCATTATCCTTTTAAAAGAGGCTTTGAATAAAATGACTTTAAAAAAAAAAAAACTGTAGCTCCGAAGGATAAAACAGATGTAAGGTAGTGTTCAGTTTTAATCTCATAGTTCCTTTGATGAATCAAAATATGCTTTGTCTTTAAAGTAAAGTTATAAACTAAGAGAAATTTGAAAATGGACATCACCCCAGGCATGGAATGTTATTGCCCTTGACAAATCCTTAGGCATGCATCGTTTGATAAGTCCATTTGACTTAAAGTGGTATGGTCACTCCAGAATAATCTTGGACATAAGTTGAAGCTATCTTTTCCCTAGTAAGATTAGAATACATGCTGAGAGTTTCTCTGAGCCATAAAGGGACTCTTTTGTGCCAAATCATTTTTGGACTCTTCAAATGGCTATGTGAGGTCATCTAAGGATACCTTTCTTCTCTTGACTCATAGAAGCCAGTAGCTGATATACAAGAACAAAGGCAAGAGATGGAAATAGTAAAACAAAGCTACTGTACTTCTGGTTTCCCAATCAGTGGAGCAGTGCTACTGACCCAGCTAGCATGGAGGCTGGGAAGGTTGGCTTGCAATGCCACGTCACTTTGCACTGTGAATGGGTTCTTGAACGCACACCTTATTCCTATCCAGAAATAGAAAGGCCATAGTTATCAGTCTGTTTTATAAGTACTTGAAAGTTTTCATGATAGAGTTCAGTTTATCTACACCCAAGCCAACACTTTCTATGCAAGAATGATTTGGACTCTCCAAGTGTCCAAGTTTAAAGGTCAATATAGCGAGAAAAAAAATTATCACACATTGGAAAGCTAAACACACTTTTACCATGAGTGTTTACTAGAACGACCTGAGACAGAGGGATGACCAGAATGACTTTGACAAATGAACTGACGACTTTTGAGTGAACAAATAGGCTAATCGAACCAAAGTCTTGCTGAAAGCATCTGAAAGCTGGCTGTAAAATAAAACTCAAGTGAATTCTTTAGTGGAATAAAGACCTGCAGTGTCAAATAGAAGTATCCGATGAGCTTGACGGGAAAACTAAAGTGAGTTGGGTGTGAGACATAAAGCCAGTTTGGCACTGTCTGTTTGCATGACGGGTCAACCTTCTGCGACTACTTGTATTCCATCTTTGTTAGCTAGCTTCCCTTGTTCTCTCTGAATAGTCTGTGCTTGTACTGCTAATAATTATAGAACAATATCTCTATACAACTTCTCATAGTAAGGAGATTCGATTGCGTAAAGACAAGATGATTGTGCAAAGAATTAGATTTGTCAGAAAAAAATCTAGCAATAAGAAGAGAAAAGAATCCTGAGATCTTTGGTGTGTACAAAGGAATGAGTGACACAGATACCCAAGTCACTGGCTTAGCTATGCAGAGGGTACTGACTAATGAGTCATGTCTTTCTCATTTCCTTATCTTCATTATTTCCCTTCTGTACTGCCCAGTGGCTTACATAACAAAAGTACACAATCATGCGCGCGTGCGTGTGCGCATACACACACACACACACAAACATACACACACATATAATGTTAACTAGATCTTACAGAATGCTATCTCACCCAATCTGGTTATTATGCCTCGTGTTTTTTTCATCTAAAGAGAACTGGAAACTCTATTTAATGTTTTCATTGGGAGATTATACAGGTGATAAAAAGGAAGTACTCGTTGCTATAGTGTGTGTTCCTGGTCAACAGACGCCTTCCTTTTATGAGTTGTTCTCTATAAAAAAAAGTGTTTTAACTAAAGTTTTTGCCCTTTCTGAGACATTCCACATCCAAGGACTAATTAGATGTAGAAAGTGAAAGAAGGACCGTGTTAAATCCAAATGCTCCTAAGGGATCGTGTAAGGGAGGCTTCACTGTAAGTGTTGCAAGGCTGAACATCTCTTTTCTTCATCTAGTTATAGTTCCCTCGCATACGCCGTTCCAGAATGTATTCCTCAATTAACTTCTTGCCAATTTTATCTAAAATGCATGACACCACAAATTATCCTTAGTGTTCAGGCACACAAATGAGTTATGCTAAACTAAATCACCTCGACTGTGATGACAATAAAAACCTGATCCTATCAGTCTGGTCCTAGAAGGCTGGAACTGCTAGCATGTGTATGAACTGTTAACCAGTACCATCTTTAAAATGGAATATAGTTGTTATCATTTATTTGCAAAGTAATGGAGTAAGACACAATTTTGAGGACGAAGGCAACAAATGACTATGACCGAAGTATCGAAGAGGGACAGTAATAAGATGAACATGATAAATCACAGATTTAAGGCCAGTTGTAATTGCAAATCCCTGGCTGTATAAAAAAAAATCTAATCTTATATACTCAGAGAATATAAGCCCGAGTATTGTATACAGGGGTTGGTTTTTATATCTAGATAGAGGTTTTATTCACAACTGTAGAGAAGACTTAATCTTCAACTCCAGCCACTTCTCTAACACAACGCAAGTAGAAAGCTGGAATTTAGGATACGGAAATATAACGCAATACAATTAGTCTTTTCAGTGTTAACAGCTAAAGCTCCTCCCTTGCTAGAGACACACTAGTTCTGGCATTGTTAAAAGAAGAAACAATTAAGTTCAAAGGCGTTGATAGATCTAGCTGACATGTATCAGCAGGAATTGGGAAAAGAGGCTAGTGTGTCAGCAAAATGGTAAATGCTGGGACCTTAGGACAGCCTTAAGGCTGTAGAAAAGAATTCTAAAACCATGAGTCCAAAACTTCTCAACTATGCAAAATAAAGATGCAACATGAATTATATGAAGGGCTTCATGAATCTAAAGGAACAAAATCAGCTCCACATTGAGCCTGCTTATCAGAAAGATACAAAGACAGGCAGATACAAAGGCAGAGGGCTGGAGAGATGGCTCAGGTGTTAAGAGCACTGACTACTCCTCCCAAGGTCCTGAGTTCAATTCCCAGCAACCACATGGCCCAGGCATGATAGAAATGGTAATTTCAGGACATTCCCACACGGCTAGCTTATTGTCTCTATGTTTAAAAGAGGAAGACAGATCTCTGAATTCTTATGCAATGTTAAAAGAAAATGTATAGTTGCTGTTTCCTAAGAATTAAGGAGCTGGGGTCACATGATACTGATTGTAGAATAATCAAAAGGCAACCTGGAGTAAATGACTGGGTTGGTATGTAAAATACAAGACCGAGCTTATGATCTGCAAGAGATGAGCTAGTCAGAGAAGTTTTGGAATAGCAAGAGAGAACTGCTTGGAGAACTCTCTCCAGCAGAAAATAGAGAAAGAGAGAGAGCTGTCCAGAGATCTCCAGAAAAAGCAGAACAGAGAAAAAGCAGTCTAGAAATTTATCTTGAGTAGAACATAGGTCATCAGCTAGGACCCACAATTTGACTTTGAGTAATTTGACTGTTCTCAGATACTGAGTCTCTCAGAACTCTTCTCCAAGCTGAGGCTAGTTCTTGGCAAAAGATTTCGATACAAAATATAATACCTTAATCTCAAAGCTGGGAGAGGAGGAAGGTTACATGGAGTCAGAAGGTTGTAGCCAATTCAGTGAATTATAAGTAGATAAAATGTACTCTATTTACCAACATAGTGTGTCAATCACCTTTAGCCTTATTTTAGATGATTTATACCAAAAACTCTCATCCACACCATGATGTAAACTGGTCCTAAAGCCTTTGTTTTCTAAAGTAGTCTTTACTTCTATTTTTTAAAAAATATGTTTCGGTTCAGTTTCTAGTTCTATCTGTGTTTTTATCATGAAAGGATGTCACATATTGCCAAAGTCCCTTTTGGCATCCATTGAGATAGTTATGTGATCTTTGGTCTACTTATGTGCTGTTTTTCATTTATTCCTGAATCATCCCTGCCTCCTGTGATGAATCCAACTTGGCCATGGGAAGTAATCTTTTCGCTGCATCACTTGTGAATTTTGCTCACCAGTATTTTATTTAGGATTTTTGCATCAGTGTTCCTGAGAAACTCTTATATATTGTTTGTTTTGTTGTGTCTGCATCCGGTTTATCTATCAAAGTTATCCTGGCTTCTTAAAATAGCTCAATATTGTGTGCAACAATCAAATGAACACTGTTGTTAGCTTTTCTTTACAGGTCTAATAGAATTAATCAGTGAATCCACCTGGACCTAGGGTTTTTTTAAACTTTAATTAAGAGGTATTCTGGTTAGTGATAGTTGTCAACTTAATAGTAATAGTCTAGAATCACCTGGGGGATAAGCTTCTAAGCATTCCTGCAAGTGAGCATCTGATTCATGGCTCATTTCAGAGGTTAGGTCCTAAAAAGAATGGGAAGGGAGGTAGCAGGACAGAAGTGCTTGTCTTTCTCCCTGCTTGGAACTAGGCCTACAAGAGCATGTTCTTTTCTCTCATGCTAGTTTCCTGTCTATTGTTCTCTCCCCTTTTCTTTGTGTTTGTTTGTCTTTCCTTCCTTCTGCTTTTTCTCCCCTCTACTGCCTTTCCTTCCCTTCTTCCTTTATTTCTTCCTTCCTTTCCCTTCCTTATTTTCTTCTACAGAAGTTTTACTCATTTACTGTAATGACCCACCTTTGAGTTTGGCTTTTATCCAATCATTCCTAGTTTATATTTGAAGATCCCAGTTGGCAGTTTGTGTAGATCATTTTTCATCTTTCCTAGATAGATGACAAATGTTTTTTGACCTGGAAATTAAAAAAGTAAAACTGATTAATTATATTAGTAAATTAAGACTAGATTAAGATCTTAGGCAGAATGACATATGTTAGTGCTTGATATTGTTTGAACAATGTCTCTCAAATTATAGTTCTTTGAAATTTGTTTAATAATACATTTGCTGGGAAGTGAAATAATTGTTTTTTTTTCAATTCTTGTGCAATGAATAATCTATTCTATGATTAATGGAACAGTGGGTTTTCCAGGAGTGCTTTCTTATACAAAAGGCCTTACTCCAGTACACTTGATGTCTTGCCATTTGATTTTCAATGCCATGGCATGATGTAACAAAAAGGTAGATCACTTTAAATTTCACCTTCTCATAGATGGTTTGGCCAAGGCAAATGCCATATCTTTTCTAATGTGGACTACAAACCTTTGAATAAATGATATACAACTTACAATTAAGCATGATTCTTCCAACTTCTACCATAAATATTGGAAGATATGTTAATATTATATATAATTATACATTTATTTTCTTTGCAAAGCTTTGATGATCCTTCTGTTCAGTTCCTTAATTACCTGAAAAAAATGTAGCGTATCACATAATTATGTATATGGCTTAGGATAGTCATCAAAGATAAAATTAATCTGGATAAGCAAGAAGAGAAAAGTGTATTGCTTCCCATCATTGGAGAAAAGTGTAGATACGCCCACCCCAGAGTTTGGAAAATA
Organism: Rattus rattus; assembly: GCF_011064425.1. NCBI lineage: Eukaryota > Metazoa > Chordata > Mammalia > Rodentia > Muridae > Rattus > Rattus rattus. The sequence goes on along the minus strand of NC_046166.1, from coordinate 49,932,493 downwards.
AGCTTTATACAACACTGCAATACAGGTACCTCATCAGTTTCTCTGAGTCACCCCAACTTCTCTTCAAGATTATTGATGGCTCTTCACAGCTGGTGATAGTCTAGTTACTGTACCCTAGCCTGCCCCTCAGCTAGATCCTGTGTTCCTCATTAACTCACAGTTTTTCTGATCAGACCTTAAGAACACCCAAAAGCCTCTGTCCTTAAATCTATTTCCAAGAGATACAATTCAGGACACTCAGTTGTTTCTGAATTCTGCTTAATTTCACAGATCTCTGTCAAAAGTCGAAACTTCAGATTTTAGGAAACAAAGAGTTTTCATCTTGGCTCTCTATAAAGTTGAATGCAAACTGTATGTGGGTGAATTTTGAGTTTGTGCTGATAAATTTATGATATGTAACGGGACTCAAGTATTAAAGTGCACAGTTAGCCAATGTTTTTGAGTCAGTTCGTATAATACAATCAATACTGTGTCATAAATTACTACAATCTATTAAAAACTGCAGTTTTCCAGAAATGATTGGTTCTTGATTTTTATCCCAGGCAGAACAAAAAATACATGCTTACTTATGACAGGGAAAATGTCAAGTATACTTTAGAGAATATTATATAAGTTCATTCTGGGTCAATTAAAATTTAACGAGTGTAGGATAAGTCAGTAAAAACAAAAATCTTGAAGCCTATATAAACATGAGATGTCCCTTTAAATCATTGTTTACAAGACCTTTTACACACAAGTAGTTGTAGGTAAGGTAAGATATTGCTGGAGGTCCGTAATTAGAGAAATATACATAGGTTTATGTCCCCAAGAGTGGCAATTACCAACATATATTAGAGTTGAAAAGAGAATGAAAGTAGAAATGAAATGTTATCGCCTAATAATTTATTTCTGAAAAGGTGTTCTGTTTAAAAATCACCAATGGGACAGTGTGTGGCAAAGGAAAATGTACTCTCTTTTTTAAAATAATGATAACATAAAATTAATCATGATGTTTCTCTCAATTATCATGACCTAAAGGAAAAGAGTAGTCAAAAACTGTGCCTATGACCTAAATATAACATATATCCCCAAAAGTCCCATAACAATATATTATGAAATCTATTTTTCAATAACAGATCTTACAAAACTGATTAATAAATTAGAAATAAGTTCACAATTAAGATTGAGTTTAACTAATTTTGCTTTTACTGCATAAGTGTAAGAACTTTAAGGATGGAAAACCTTATGTGCATATAACAAACTTTTGCAGTTTAACCTTCTATTGGTGTTAAATATACTTTCATAGTGTATTATAATAGTAATTAAATATTATACATGCAATAGATGTTCACACTCATTCATACAATAACATAGCTCACATTGAAATAAAACAATGAAACTTGAACTTGAGAGACCTACAGTAAGCCAACAAGATGGAGCTGTGCACCATGAGATCTCTGACAAAGCTGCCTTCTTCTTCATACCCAGAAGTCATCACTGGGCCAGACTCTGTTTTAGTTTATGATTTCCATATGGATATAACCTTAGAACACATTATCTGTCTTACATTATTTATAGAAATGGTGTCATGTTCTTCTCTTCTGCAAATGATTTTTTTATTTATTTGACATGATTATTGTTAGAGTCAGCCATGTTGATTTGCACAGTTCTATTTTAGTCATTCCAAATGCAGTAAAACTAAGTGTGTATGTATAGAAAGTCTGTTTTATAGAATAATTGCATCATTAAAAGCTTTAGCCATCACACATGACTGAGAGAACCAGACTTTCCTGGCTTTCCTTTCCAGCCTCAATCCATTCAGGTGACCTAAATCCAGTTGGCAGTTTGTCAGGGACCTGCAGCTTCTCTGAGTCCCTCTCTCACCTTATGGACTTCCACGGATTCCATCTGATTTCCCCTCAGTAATTGTCAAATCACCACACTTGACCACTCTAAAGAGCCATTGTGATGCCAACTGCCTGACTGGAAGCATCCAGTTTCCCTATCTAGTCTAGACACCTGGGACCCGTCCTTACTGCCAGGAGAAACGTATTCCAACCTTCTTGACCAAGCCACTAAAGCAACTAGACTGTGGCAGACAAACTGAAAACCAAGAATAGAGGCTGAATCCCCAAATCCCAGGCAAACAGGAAATGGAGATGCCACCTCTGTTATGAATTAGCTTTCTCCTAAATGTCATAAAACAAAAAACTAAAAACCCTCTCTTCTAGGAGAAAGATGCCTTGGACAAAAATTAAAGACAAACTAAACCATGAACTAACTGTAGAGGTGGAAATCTCAACATAAAAGTTAAAACATATAAAACCAAATAACACGTCTCCTCCAAAATATGTATTTCATAGTAATGGTCCATAATAAAAATGACTTGGAAACTTTTTCAAAGAATTCAAACAAATTATTAAAACAATATTCAAACAACCCAATGCTGAGACAAAGGGATTTGTGTAATAAGGAAGTCAATCCACGGCATGAAAATAGAGTTGAAGAAAAGCAAAATGGAATGGCATGAGAAATGATGATTAACTAAATAGTAAGGGAAAGACTCACCACCACTATTTATCATGTCAAAAGTAGACAGTGAGAGGTGAAAGGCAAACACAGAGGCATCAGGTCATGTAGTGAAGGTCAGTGAGAAACTGGAAGTAGAAAGGAGGTGTAGATCATGGGACACAGTGAACAAAACCTAATGTCTGACTTATGGCCACAGTTGGAGAAGAATACTATCATAAAAGGATGGAGGATACTTTCTGTAAAATCACAGAAGAAAAAAAAAAAAAACTTAAGAAAGAGATGTCTATCCAGGTACAGAAGGTCCATGAACAACCAAACATACAAAGTGAGAAAAGAAATTCTTCATAATATATTTGAGATAAAACTGTAAAAATTGAATAATGAAAGAGTATTGAAAGATAAAGGAGGAAAACCAAAAAGTTAAGTCATCTCTAAATTCCGGCCCATTGGAACAAACTTGCTTGTTAGACAGAGGCCGCTGAAGCCTGAAGGGCCTGGAAAGATATTTTCCAAGTCCTGAAAGATAACAGTCAACTCAGACAATTATACTCATTAAAATTACCTATTAAAATTGAAGGAGAAATAAAAACTTTCACTGATCAAACAATGACACAGATAGAAAGGAATTTGACTACTAAATTAGCTATACAGAGGAAACTAGAAAAAAAATACTACAACCTTTAAAAAAAGATTAAACACACACAAGAGTTCAAAGGAAGGGTGGCTGATAGTTTTATGTCAACTCAGCGCAGGCTAATGTCATCTGAGAAGAGAGTATCAATTAAGACAATGCTTCTATATGACTGGGCTGTAAGCAAATCTATTGAGGTTTAGTCTGTTGCTATGTATTGTAATGCTAAATACTGGTCCTTGTTACCTCAGGGACCAAGAGATTCTTATATGCGCCAAGTTACCACTTATATAACCTTGCCTCCATGTTATCCCTGATTAGTCAATAAAGATACCTATAGCCTACAACTGGACAAAGAGAGATAGGCAAGATCCATTCCCAGGCTTGGTGTCTGAGGCAGGAAATTATGAGAGAAGAAGGAGAAGGTGGAGAGAGGAGAAGACACCATGGTGACAAGTGAATCATGGAAATATGGCCATACAGACTGGCCAATTAGAATAAGAGAAACACGGCAGAACATGGCAAAATATAACTTGGTTATTGATAGGGAAGTAGACACTAATAGCTTAGAGGATAGCTATCAGTCCAGTTCTAGTGCTTTAAAGTCTTATCATAAATATAAAGGTTTGTGTCTTTTATCTGAGAACCTAGAGATCTAAGTAAGGTAGGGTAGAAACCCCACATTAAATATTTTCAACAAGAAAATCTGTAAAACCATAGGGTGGTCAGCCACTGTGGATGGGGCCTCTCCTGGGCTAGAGGTCCTGGATTCTATAACGAAGCCAACCAGTAAGCAGAACCCTTCTGTGGCCTCTGCATCGCAGCTGCTTCCAGATTCCTGCCTTGACTTCCTTCAGTGATGTACAAGGAAGGCAAATAAACTCATTTCTTCCTTGACTTGACTTTAGTTGCACTGTTTAGTTACAGAAATCATAACCCTATTTAGGATGGGGAACAAATAAGAACTATAAGGAAGACACTAAAAACAGAGTTGACAGAAACAAGAAAATCAACACAATGAGAGAAATTAGCAAACATTTAAAAAATAATCTTTAATACTGAGTTCAGTTCCCCAATAAAAAGGCATAAACCAATAGATTGGACCAGAAAATACGATCCAAGTTTTTGCTGTTTCCAAGAAATATCTCATCATCAATGATAGACACCACCCTAGGCAAAAAGGAGAAAAAAAATTCCAAAGAGAATTTTAAATCTACTCTAATAGCCTGTTACTCTAAATTAGCTTGTTTAAATAATTTAATTGAATAATAATTCAATTGTATAATTGAAATTTATGTTATCATAACGGCTTGGTTTGTATTTCTAATTTATTATTTTAACTTATTATTATTTATTATTTTATCCCTTTGTTATTCTTGTTACCCAATTGATATTTTTTACTATAAATTTATTCATAACAGAGCAACCTTTTTGTATGTTCTTTTTATATTTTCCTCTAACCATCAAAAAAAAGATAAGAAGGTTTACACAAATTATATTTAATAAATTTATTTTCATTAACAAAAATGATTGTGCTGGGAGTAATATTCCAAGAACTTGATTTAAGTCAGAATCTTGAGTAATATTTTAAACATGAAAGTCTCCTGGTGTATGATCATAGTAACCGTTGATGTGTAGACACATGGATTACAAGTTAGAAAGTTTAAGGCCCCCAAAAGCTTGAATTACTCAAGATACAATTCACAGACCATGTGAAACTCAAGAAGAAGGAGGACCAAAGTGTGGAAGCTTCTAAAAAGGGGGGAACAAAAATATTCATAGGAGGAGATATGGAGACAAAGTTTGGAGCAGAGACTGAAGGAATGGCCATCCAGAGACTACCCCACCTGGGGAGCCAGCCTTTATACATACCTATCCCAGAAAATATTGTTGATGCCAAGAATTGCATGCTTGCAGGAGCCTGATATAGCTGTCTCCTGAGAGGCTCTGCCAGAGAGTGACAAATACAGAGGTGAATGCTAGCAGCCAACCATTGAACTGAGAACGAGGTCCCCATTGGAGGAGTTAGAGAAAGGATTGAAATTGTTGAGGGGCTTGCAACCCCATAACAACAACAACAATACCAAACAACCAGAGCTCCCAGGGACTAAACCACCACCCAAAGAGTACACATGGACAGACCCATGGCTCCAGCTGCATATGTAGCAGAGGATGGCCTTGCTGGGCATCAATGGGAAGAGAAGCCCTTGGTCCTGCCAAGGCTTGAACCCCAGGGTAGAGGAATGTCAGGGTGGGAAGTGGAGGAAAGGAAAGGAAAGGGTGGTTGGGTGGGTCATAGAAGAAGGGGAGGGGAATGGCATAGGGGGTTATGGACTGGGAATGGAGAAAGAAGATAACATTTTATTTGTAAATAAAAAATACCCAATTTTTTAAAAAAAAGAAAGGAAGGCAACATCCTGGATTTTAAAGGTGAGGTCTTCGCCAAATTGGCAGAAACATAACAACAAACAAAACAGAAACAACGCCAGCAGCAAGTCCCTGTAAAAACCAACAACAAGAAGACAGCAACAGCAACAAATTCCAAACCAACCCAACCCACCAGTTAAGCACAAACACAACCAAAGGGCGAGAATCCAAAACGATCAAAGCTAAGACAACTCTCCTGTAATATCCACAATACACAGCTCCTTCCTGTTGCATATATTCTGTGTCCAAGATAACATAAACCCTTATTTACTCTACAATTTCCAGCTATCTTATAAACACCACAAACAATGACTTTAAGGAAAAACCTAGGTTGAAACTTAATTACTTGATGAAGGGAAGTCAAAGCTTAAAACCATAAAACCCCATGGTTACAAAAATATTACCAATGTATTACAATTTTTAAATGCTCAAGTGTGTCTGATGATGGCTTTAAAGTGGTTGCACAAACAGATTTTTAAAAGGTGCTTCCCTTGTTCTCCTGAGGCTACTGTAGGGCATAATTAATTAGAGAGAGGCAGGGAGACAGTTTTATCTTGAGGTTTGCTAACCACTGTTTAACTTTAACACCATTAATTTTGGAATTAAAATAAATGTGCCTGTTTTTCACAATTAACTAGCATTTCAGCTCAGAGGGACAGACTAATGCAAGCAGGTTAAAAATGTTTGAAGTAGACCCTTAAGGATTCTTCTTGGGAGACTGGAAACAAATAAAGGCAGTAAGTGATTTTTTAAAAAAAGACTCTACAGGTAGAATGAATTCATATTGGCATCAATGGTGCCAATTTTAGTGCATACAATGAATGAAAACCCGGGTACCTATTTAAGCTGAGGAGGCCTGCATTTTTTTTTGGAAAACAAAATGGATGTCAGAGATTCTAGAATATTGTTAGATGCTTGCCAAACCAGCATGGATCTGTAAATGAGACGGACAGGCATTGATGCCCCCAACAAGAGAGCAAGGGAACAAAGGGTAAGGGAGTGCCAGACTGTGAGATAAATTTGAATGAATGCTCATAATAGAGGGCAAACTGGAGATGCAGCTTAACAGAAGAGATCCTTCCTACCATATGCAAGGCTCTAAGCTCTGTCTCCAGTACTTGTGTTAATGAGGGATACAAGACTATTTTTAATTATGCAGATATAAGGAGATTCTAATCATATATGGGAGGTTGAATGAGCGAGCTTCACTGGGTTGTGCCACATGACTCTGATTTCCACAGCCCACTGAGTCAAGGAAAGAGAAAGATTATTCAAAAGACATTTAGGGATGTGAACTGAGAGTTTCCAAATTTCTCAGTGTCAATGATGACACACTCTGGCTTGAACAAAGGTTTAGGAGGAGAGGGTTTGTGATCCAGGTAACGCACACAGTGTCTTGGAAGGGAAGAGGACTATGTGGGAGGTACTAAGAATGGTAAGACAGCATGCCATCCTTGGAGACACTGTGAGAGAAATTCACTATCAAAAAGGAGCTCAAGGAATTCAAAGAGCTTTAGCATTTGCTGTGGAGGATGGGAGAAATTACATGTTCAGTAGTGACTACAGAAAGAATACCCCTGTATTGACCAGGGATTTTGTGAATGGACAGTCACACCAGTAAGCAATTCACCTGCAAAGGGACAAATGTGCGAAGATGGCCTGAAGAACGCAGTCAGGGAGCATGCTAATGCAGCAACAGTCCTTTTCTAATCAGTCTTCCTAATCCACACGACAGTATTATACTTCTGTGTGTGTTGTCATGATAGGCCTTTCACAGCTGAAATAACATTTGTAAAATCAATTCAATCTCACCTGTTCAATCCAGTCTCACTCGGTGTTAAGCTTGAAGTTCTGTCAACGTGAAATCTCAATTGTTATTTGCAAATGAAATAAAAAGATAGTTCCTGATGTCAGTGACCTTGTCTCCCACACACATAAACTAAACCCAGAAAGAGATACTCACCATGATGAACTCCGATATGCAAGATGCAGTCACTTCTTCCATTTTTCTGAACTAATTTTAAAGGATTTCTTGGGACATTCAATTTGTAGATAGATTATTTACAAGACTAGTTCTTTTGAAACAGCAAAGAAGTAGGTAATAAAGTAACTTAATAATCTACAAAACATAAATCAATAATATATAATGTACAATAATAAAATATTAATAAAATAAATTTTATACTTTATATAATATGACTATTTCTCATATTTAAACAGTATCTCAAAATATTTTCAATTAATAGAAATAACACATCACATCTTCTTGCTCTTGGTGAGATTTGCTCTTTCAGACCAAATTAAAATTGTAGGGTATTTGTCCCAAATTCTACTTATGTAGTAACAGTTGTCTCACACGCAGCAGGAAAGGAAAGGAAGATAAAGGGCTAAGAGAAGTCAGTAAGTGAGAGTTGGAAGAACGAATCACTGAGAAGCATAAAAACCTAAAAGTACTTTAGTTGGCAATATCTAGTGTCTGGAAGACGATTTTATGATTGTCAAATATGGCAAGACCTGGGGGAATAGCATGTGCTGGAAAATATCTGTAGCCATTGTCTCAATTTTTCTAGATGGTCCATAAAACTTTATCTCTGTAGTGAGCAAAGAGAAGGACAGCCTAGAGTTCTTGCTATCAAGCCATCATTAATGCTTGTGTTTGTTTTCAGACGAGCTACAGAGATGTTTGTTCATTCTATTGGTGATGCTCATTCTTCTGGTAAAAGTGGAACAGCTAAAATATGTGGATGAAAATGTTCTATTTGTTTAAAATTCCATTAGAATGGGTTTAGTTGCACCTATGTGCACATAATGTCAACCTTACACTCTGCATTAATTGCTTTCTCATTGCTCAAACAAAATGCCTAGCTAAAGCACCTGAAGAACTGAGAGCTGTGTAACTGATTCTTCACTAGGTATAGTTATCTGGGGGAGAATCACAAGGTTCTTCACTGCTCAATTATAGACTTTCACTTCAATGTGTTAAAGTTTTTGTTATACAATGAACACTGTTGGGCAATAATCAATACAGATTGATTTCAGTTTGGTTTTCAAAACTTTCTAGTATTTTCATTGTCCTCTCAATGTGATAAGCTTTGAAGAACAAAAAATATATATTCAAATGTCAGAATATTTCTCAGAAAAATTTGTAGATGGATGGTCACTGACCAGCATGTAGTATAACTTTTAATCTGATAATATATATTTATTAGATTTTATTGAGAACTTAATACATTAATATGATGTATGTTTCAATCAAACCTACCTTTTACCTTCCCTCTACTTTGTCATATGACTCCTATCAACCTCTTTTCTGTCCTGACTTCACATATACCCTTTGAAACCCACTGAGCTTCATTAATGCTGCCAGTATACGCACAGGTACACAGCTATCCATTTTAACATGAACTGCCCATCATGAGCCACATTGTAAAAATAAATGTCTCCTTCTTGAGTCATGCCTATCAAATTGCTAATAGGTCAACAGCTACCTTTGGGGCTTCCTGATCCCCTCCACTATTCACCTCAGGAATTTGGCTGGTTTTACAGTCAGAGTACCTGTTCGTAGCGTGGTTTTCCAGCAATATTTCATTACCTATTGTCTCTTACAATCTTCCTGTTTCTTTGTCAAGCCTTGTGGGGTGGCAATGTTGTTTGCCCAGAGATTAATGTGCTTCTCAACCTTCATCAAAGAAATTTCTTACTGCAATAGACAATAATGAACACAGACACTCACAGCTTGTCAAAGAACAAAGAAGAGACTCGGGAGTGAAACATAGCATTTTGATTGAGTTTCTTCAAATCAGCTATACTCTCGGTTTTCTGGGAGTATTTTTAGGACTCGTTGGTCTTACAGCAGTTCAATAGCATGAAATAATTGGGTTGTGGAGGCTAGCTCCAATTGTGTTTTAAAACTCAAGTTGGTCTCTGAAACACATCTTTAGAATCCATGGAGAGAAGTTAATTTACTGGCAAAAGGAATTGTGACCTTCACTGGAAGAAAACATAAAATCAAGGATTCAGGAGAGAAATACACTGAATGGATTTTCTTTTTGAGTTTCTGGGTTGCTGGAATAATGAAAGCCCCTAACAAGCAGAGGTTTAGATCTTCAGGGTAAGGAAAGATTTACTGAGACGAGATCCCAGTCTTACTTCGGAAAAGCTAGAAGTCTCTTTCATTGGTGAGAACAGCCTTGATAGATTTTAGGATTTGATTCTCAACACCTTCCCTAGGCAGCTAAAGAAACATGGATGTATGGTCCCCTTATGTATCACAGCGATTGTCTCTCACTGCTACAAAACACTGCTAGTTGTGGCTGGTGCTGTCTAGTTACTAAGCAGATCATATTTAACAATGATCATTTAAAACTAAGTACTGGAGACTTTCTTATCTCAAAAGAAGCCCAACGTTCCTCTTAGTTCCATCAAATTTGCTGCTGCTTATGATAAAGAACTAATAAGTATATGCAATTATTTGGGCAATGTGGCATTAGTACAACTAGCCATGGCAGTGGTTACATGTAGTTTTCAAGAATCCTTTACATTGTAATTGAAGTGCTCCTGTTTATACGGGTGTAATTATTTCCTATGTATTCCAGGATTTACCGATTCTTTCTTCTTCAAGGTCATTATCATTTCTCTTCTTTCTTTTAATTCTCTCACTTGATTCTCATTAGGGTTTCCAGAAGCACAGCACCATTTACCAGAAAACTGTTTACTGCTGAGAAGCTGAAATATGAGCTAGCCATAAAGCGGCATAAAATGAGTTTCGAGATTCAAGAGAGGACAGACATGAAGAGAAGTTCATTTTTACCCTGTATATTTGGTGCCTCTCCGAAAGGCCCCAAAATGAGAATGACATAACCTGGTCTAAAGTTTCAAAAGAATACCTGGGTAAAAGCAAAGGAGAAATCAATCAAGAAGAGAAGAGAGACTGTTGTGATAGTTAGAACAAGATATACTGCTGCTAGCCCAGTAGTTGAAGAGAGATGGAAATACCGAATACATGTTGGCAGGATTCAATAAAGTTGTCAGTGTCTTGGCTATGAAGTCTGAAGGTTTGAGGGGAAGGATATCTGGTGCAGATACATGAAACAGACCCAACCCAAGATCTTTTATCTTAGTTGTTATGACCTGGGAAAGCTTAGTCTTTGCAGAAGCCCTTGGTACTTTTAATGTGCACTCCATATTCATACTATGGCTCTTCATGGCCAAGGCAATGGAAGGCAGCATCAAAGAGGACAATCTTGTTATACGAGAAAGAGGAACAAGGTGTGAGGTGAAGCCTAATGGGAGAATACGAGCACCAGAGCTGTGCTGAGGACCAAAGATAAGGCTTTATTTAAGGTATGCACTGCTGCACTATCTTCAAGAGGAGCCACCTTCAAAGAAAATCAAACCACAAAATGGAATCTGGTTTTTACTGGTTTAAGTTGGAGGGGAGAGTAGTGGAAGAATACTAAGGAAGAAGGAACAGTAGCAGGCAAAAGGGACTACTCTGGCCAAAGTTTATGAGCAGGCCTCTGGCTGTGAGGAGTTCAAGACATTGTGGTCAACCGGCTCTGTTAAGGGGCCTGAAGACTGAGAAATGCAGAATGTTCAGTTTGTCTGTCTTCGAAGGGGCTAGGACCCACACAGGTCATCATCCATCTTGATGTCTTAGCAACTCTATTGCGGCCAAAGATCTGGGCCAGCCCAACACAGGGAAGGTCCTTGAAAAGAATATCAACCAACCAGACCCTCCAGAGCTCCCAGGGACTAAACCACCAACCAAAGAGTACACATGAAGGGATCCAGAGCTCCAGCTGCATATGTAGCAGCTTGTCAGACATCAATGAGAGGAGAGGCCCTTGGTACTGTGAAGAATTGATGCCCCAGTGTAGGGGAATGTCAGGGCAGGGGCGCAGGAGTGGGTGGATGTGTGGGTAAGCACCCTCATAGAAGCAGGGGTAGGTAGGATAGGATAGGGGGGTTCCTGAGAGGAAACTTGGAAAGGGGAAAAATTTGAAATGTAAGTAAATAAAATATCCAATAAAAATGTTAAAAAACAAAATTTTAGGACAGTCAAAGATGTTATTATTTAATAATGTACTGTAAATATGAAATTTCTTCATTTTAAACAAGATACAATAAAAAAACTTGTCCAATTAAAATTAAATAACACAGATTTCCCCCCTTACTTTTATAAACACCATTTGCCTAGGGATCACATCTGTCTCTTCTCTATCCTGAGCAGTCCTTGGTCCTCTTGAACAAATGTTTCTGACCCTCCCCTTGTCCCCTTTCCCTTCTCTTCTCCATCTTCCTTTATCTCCTGTCTTTGTCCATTATTCTTTGCCCTCTGTCCCATGAGGGCAAGCCAATCTCCTTTGTGCTGGGAACTCGTTCTTGGGGTATCTTTTGTTGACCTTGAGGTCATTTCATTTGTTGGGTAGCAAAACTTTTCCTAGGGAAGATACTACAAACACATGTACTCTTGAAGACAGGGAGCCCATGGCAGATACTACTAAAGTACAAATAAAACCAATGAGTTTTATTGAAGTTACTTATAGGAACATGGGTGAGGGGTTATTTACAGGAGAAGAAATGACTCAAAGGCAACTGCTTCACCAAAGCCCATCTAACATGTATGACAGTGCACAGGAACTGGAAATCTAGAACACAGGACACAGACTTCATCCAGCCCAACAGGCTGGAGAGTGTCCTTTTCAAGTTATTCTGATCTGAACCTCTTCCAGGCAGCTGGTCTGGTCTCAGTGTTCTTTTGAGCTTGGTTCATATTAGATTCTTCTTTGCAGCACGGCTGGTTTTTACCTTAAGGACGAAGGGATGTAGAATCTAAGTTTCAGGGACTTCCTGACGGTATTTTGAGCTGTTTACATTCTGCTGAAAGAGTGTCCCTGCAGGATGGAATGTTTCAACCAGAGGAGAATAATACACAATATCACTTAACAGCTGTCACATAGAGGGTGGTGACTGGCAAACATTTTCTGGAAAGGTAGGGAATGTGGTGAGAAGGGTTTGGATGTAGGGCATATGGGGCTGATTGGTCCCTGAGCATTCTTGAGACTTTCAAAGGGCATCAAGCTGACTTATAAAAGGAATGAGAATGGTATCAGATGAAATTTTGGTTGTGTCTTAAAAATAGGGAATTCTGCAACCCCAGTCTAGACGTTCCACAGAAAATTGGACATTGAACTACTTGAGGACCCAGCTATACCTCTGGGCATATACCGAAATGATGCCCCAACATATAACAAAGACACATGCTCCATTATGTTCATAGCAGCCTTATTTATAATAGCCAGAAGCTGGAAAGAACCCAGATGCCCTTCAACAGAGGAATGGATACAGAAAATGTGGTGTATCTACACAATGGAATATTACTCAGCTATCAAAAACAATGACTTTATGAAATTCATAGGCAAATGCATGGAACTGGAAAATATCATCCTGAGTGAGGTAACCCAATCACAGAAAAACACACATGGTATGCACTCATTGATAAGTGGATATTAGCCCAAATGCTCAAATTGCCCAAGATGCACAGAACACATGTAACTCAAGAAGGATGACCAAAATGTTAGTGCTTCACTCCTTCTTTAAAAGGGGAACAAGAATACCCTTGGGAGGGAATAGGGCAAAGTGTAGAACAGAGGCAGAAGGAACACCCATTCAGAGCCTGCCCCACATGTGGCCCATACATATACAGCCACCAAACTAGATAAAATGGATAAAGCAAAGAAGTGCAGGCAGACAGGAAACAGATGTAGATCTCCCCTGAGAGACACAGCCAGAATACAGCAAATACAGAGGCGAATGCCATCATTAAACCAGTGAACTGAGAACAGGACCCCCGTTGAAGGAATCTTAGAAAGGACTGAAAGAGCTTGAAGGGGCTTGAGACCCCATATGAACAACAATGCCAACTAACCAGAGCTTCCAGGGACTAAGCCACTACCCAAAGACTATACATGGACTGACCCTGGACTCTGACCTCATAGGTAGCAATGAATAGCCTAGTAAGAGCACCAGTGGAAGGGGAAGTCCTTGGTCCTGCCAAGACTGAACCCCCAGTGAAAGTGATTGTTGGGGGGAGTGTGGTAATGGGGGAGGATGGGAAGGGGAACACCCATAGAGAAGGGGAGGGGGAGGGGTTGGGGGATGTTGGCCTGGAAACCAGGAAAAGGAAAACAATTGAAATGTAAATAAGAAATACCCAAGTTAATAAAGATGAAAAAAAAAATAGGGAATTCTTCCTCCTGCCATATTGTGGATTTTTTTGTTGTTCTATAGGGCCCTGTTGTACAAAGGAATAGTTTTTATTGTCATTGGTAACTACTGCTAAACTCCTTTATCACTTGGGTTTACAGAGCTATTGTTACAACCTTTAAGGGTTCACTTTACTAAATCAGGTTTTGGGAAAATATAAGAATGACTAATATTTAACTTTTCGCTATGAGATTAAGTTTTGTGGAAAACATTTATTTTCCATGTGTCTCTTCTGTTGCTGATTATTGATCTGTAATTCTAACAAAGAATGCCATGTGAGGTTACATTTAGCATACACAAAAGAATGACTGGAATATCATTTTTTTAGTGTAACTTTCTCCAAATGAACATGACTCTTTTTTCTTGTTTGTCCAGTGGTTTTGGGGGTATAGAGGCACCAATAAACACTAAATATCCCTCCCGTAAATACAACCTTCCTTTAGTTCTATTCTAGTTCTTGAGCTAAATACTCTTCTCCCCTCCCTACCCTTATTCATATCCCTTGCCCTCTCCTGCAGTTCCTTGCTCATCTCTCTCCTTTGTGCTAATGGGAGCGACTCCTTTCAAAATTACTGATGAAACTACAGAGATGTAAAGTGCTTGCTACTCAAGCATGGTTAACTGAGTTCCAGTCCTCAGTATACACTTTACAAGTCAGATCTGACAGTATAATCTTTGAGCCTCATCCAGGGAGTTTGGAGACAAGAGGAAGTCGGAGATCACTGGCAAACCAGCCCAGCCAGTTGGCTGGGCTCCAGGTTCAGTGAGAAATTCTTTCTCAAAAATCAAAATAAGCTACAGTATGATAGAGGAAGATGTTCAATGAAGAGTTCTGGCTTATACACAAACACAGACACAGACACAGACACAGACACAGACACACACAGACACAGAGAGAGAGAGAGAGAGAGAGAGAGAGAGAGAGAGAGAGAGAGAGAGAGGAAGGGCAGGAAGAGGTAGACACACACAGAGGAGAAGCAGGGAGAGGGAGAGAGGGAGAGAGAGAGGAGAGAGGAGAGATCATAAACACACACAGGTTATCAAGGATGCAGGATAGCTGACCACAGTGTACTGTCAAGATCAAGGTGAAAGGTGGGTCTTTGTACAGCACAAAGAGAATGAGAATAGAGTATAGTAGGCTTTTATCAGAGTTACTGCAGCTCCTATCAGATAATTCTGTTATCTCCTTGAACATTCATTCTGTCATCAGCTGAATGAGTAGTAGAAGAGATGTGGAAGGGACTGGGAGACACTTGGAAAAGTTAGGAAATCACCTGTGCTGGTTAGCCTTAGACATCTTGACACAAACTAGAGTTAGCTTGGAAAATGGAACTTCAATAGAGAAATCACCTCCATTAGATTGGCCTGTTAGCATGTCACTTTTCTCTTTGATTAATGATTCATATGGGAGGGCTGACATGATTGTGGAGGTGTGGTCTCTATAGGTGCTCCTCCATCCTATAAAAAAGTAGTCCGAGCTAGACATGGAGGTCAAGACAATAAACAGTGCACCTCCATTGTCTCTGGCTAAGTTCCTCCTCCAAGTTCCTGCTTTGAGATCCTGGTCCAGCTTTCCTCAGTGAAATATTGTAACTGGTAAAGCACATAAACCCTTTAATTCCTAAGGTGGTTTTCATCACCAACACAGAGAAGAAAACTAGCACACAACATTTAAATGATACGTTTTGGATGTTTATATAAAAATACAAAATGGCATTGGTAAGTGGAATTATGAGCTTGAACACTAAAGGGTGTTGTTTTCCCACAGAAATGGTCAGTGTCTAGGGAGAGAATATTTATACATTTATTGTAATCTCTATCACCCATTCTCACCTCTCTTTCCTCCCCTCCCCTCTTTGTTTTAAATAATGAGAAAATAGAACTTATTCTCCAGGGATGCTCATATGCCCTAGATTTAAACGGTGGAAGTAAGGAAGTAGGAAGGGTGAGGACAGAATGTATCAGTAATCAGAAACTAGTCAACTTAGGATATTTGACTGTTGGGAAGGAAAAGAAGGAGGACTTTTGAGCAAATAGTATCAGCTTCATTATTTCTGTCTTCCTCATTCTCTTCCCAATTTCTGACTTTTTTCATGACATAAACACATCTATTCCTTAATTTAATTTTTAATTGGTTATTGTATTTATTTACATTTCAAATGTTATTCCCCTTCCTAGTTAAATGCCCTATCCCCTCACCTGTCTGCCCTACTTCTATGAAGGAGCTCCCCCCACATACCTTCCTACCTCATTGTCCTAGCATTCCCCTATGCTGGGTCATTAAGCCTCCACAGAACCAAGGGCCTCCCTTCCCATTTATGCCAGATAAGACCATCCTCTGCTACATATGTGGTTGGAGCCATGGGTCCTTCCATGTGTACTCTTTGGTTGATGGTTTAGTCTTTAGGAGCTCTGGGGGTGGAGGGTCAAGTTTGTTGAAATTGTTGTTCTTCCTGTAGGGTTGCTAACCCTTTTAGCTCCTTCAGTCCTTCCCCTAACTCCCCCCATTGCAATCCCCACACTTAGACCGATGGCTATCTGTGTCTATATTGGTCAGGCACAGCCTCTCAGGGGACAACTATACCAGGTTCCTGTCAGCAAGTACTTCTTGGCATCAGCAATAGTGTCTGGATTTGGTGTCTCTATATGGGATGGATCTGGGTGGCCTTTCCTTCAGTCTCTGCTCCACTCTTTGTCCCTGCCTTACCTTTTGACAAATGAAATTCTGGATTATTATTTTTGAGATGGGTGCCACGCCTATCCACTAGATATGGTCTCTGTGGGTTCTTTCTCCCCTTTGTTGGGTATTTCGGCTAGTGTCATATCTGTTGGGTTCTGAGAACATCTTGGGTCCGTGGCATCTGGGACTGCTTAATTTTAAATGTGTAATGAGATTACTATAAGATATCAAATGCAAAAGTTAATAGAACTCTTGAACCATTAGAATGAAATCTCAGGCATGACCAGCAGAGGCTGAGTCACAGAGTGTGATGCATTCCTGTTACCTTTAACAGAATCACAGCTTCCTACATTCTGTCTCTGCTTATGTGTATTAGCCGTTATCCTCACACGGATGCCCTTGATGCTGTGCCAAGAAATGCAAGGAGCTACACTGAAATGAGGCATAAAGCACTTAACAGTCTTACTCAGCAATCTCTAGCGCTTTTCTCCCAAACACCGATGAGGAGAAAAAAAATCCCTTCTGTGCTCTGTCAAACCACATGAGGATGAAAAAAACCTTCTTTGCCTTGTCCAACACCTTGCCCACTGCTGACAGGTTAAAGTTGGAGAATCCAAAGCAAGCAGCTGGAGACCCCATTTTTCCCCAGGATGTGCAATCTACAAGCGCTCCTGTACCACGGGGTGCAGCAATTTTCTGACGCTGTGATATCATCACTGACTGCCTAGTAGTACTACATGGAGGAGCAGCTTCTGGAAATAGGCAACGACTCTGTAGAAAACAGACTGATCCCCACGATAACTGGGCCGATTTGGGAATCGCTGTTACAACAGAAACAAGGAACACAGGAAGAAAGGTTGAGCTTCATGTTCTTTTTTTTTTTTTTTTTTTTTTTTTTTAACATTGAATATCACTTTATGAAAATAAGCATCCAAAGTTTTTATTTATTTTTTTTTATTTTTTATTTTTTTTTTTTTATAGATTTTTTTTTATTAACTTGAGCATGTACATTTGGCAAACATCCCTTCCCTCCCCCCTTCCTTATGGGTGTTCCCCCCCCCTCCCCCATTGGACTCCCCGAAGTCTAGTTCACTGGGGGTTCATCTACAGGGACCCAGGGGCCTCCTTCCACTGGTGCTCTTACTAGGATATTCATTGCTACCTATGATATCATCAGTCCATGTATAGCCTAGTAGTGGCTTAGTCCCTGGAGGAGCAGCATTGTTGTACATATGGAGTCTCAACCCCTTCAAGCTCTTCCAGTTCAAACAGACTGATCCCTCAGTTCAGTGGTTTGCTGCTGGCATTAAGCTCTGATTTGGGAATCTGGCTGTTACAACAGGTTCGAAACAAGGAACACAGGAAGAAAGGTTCATCCATCTTGTCTTGATGTTCTTAAGATCGCTGAAAATGAGAAAAACAGCAAGTAATTTTGTTGGTCCTTATCATAGAACCCAGATTCAGCCAGGGGATGGTTCATCTCAGATGGAGGCCTCTCATGTGTTCCCTTTCTGTCCTCTCCTCTTTAGTTTTTTAAATAGTGTTCTCTGCAGAGATGTCTTTAAAAGGAAAATCTGCTGTCTGAAATACGAAAATACTGTTGTCTTCCAAATGCTATAATCAGGAAAGAAGGAGTAGGCACATCACAAACTTGGGCATCCCCCTAGAGCTGGGATTCTATTACTTATTAGGGCTTATTTTTTCCTGTTTCCTAGTCAACTTTTAAAGAGTAAACTGTTAAATATGCCCCTTTCCAGTCATTGCTCCTATCATCAGGAAATTTCTCTTTTTATCAGGGAATTTCAGTGTAAGGAGCAGAATACACATTTAGAACGATAAATAGAAAAAAAAATGAAACAGTAGAGAAAAGTGGGCGTCGATAGAATAGATGGCAAGAGTCAAGGAGGAATCTCTGATTGACACCCTGCTGGCTGCTTCCAGAGCAATGCTGTCAGGGAAACAGCTATTTCTGAAGTTGCCATAGTAGCTTATCCTGGAACAGGAGATCACTCCACAGCTCTTTAAGGAGCCAAGGAACCGGGCTACCACTGCCCTCATATGAACTCATTAAGTTTATTGAGCTTTTGTTACAGGACACCAAGGTCTATCCGAAATTGTTTCCAATCGCTTTGCAGCGTGCCTTGTTTAACAGAGTGACACTATGTAGCCCATTCAGGCACTCCAATGGAAATGTCGCTGCTTAGCTTTTGCCAGTGTTCCGATTAGTTGGATGGATCGCCACCTACCGATCAAAGTTATTTCTCATCCCCAAAGTTTGAAGCCTTACCTTAATTCATAGCCCCATGAGAACGGGTTTCTTCAATCATCTCTCAGGACTCCTACACACAAGGGCATTAGTATGGAAAGCACAGTCTCACAAAATGGTGGGTCGTTTCTGCCAGGCACCTATTCCTGGAGGGTGAATGAATGAGTCTCAGTAAGTAATTTCGCCTGACTTCTAAGCCAACATGACTCTTTAAACTGCAATAAAGCAGTTGAGGACCAGGAAAAAGTAACATGCAGGTTTCTGCAAAGAATCCTGCTGCAAGAATAGAGGGTTTTTTTTTTTGAGATTATTAATATCACAGTTAATGAAATGTTGGTGAAGTTTAGGGGACATTTCCCAAGAAAAAATATTCTATTATAGTGAGGAGTCTCTGTTTTCACCTGACTAAAATCCAATCTACCGGACATTACACTCCGAATCCTTCATACCTTCTCTCAGGGCTTCAGTTTATCAGCTCTATTCAAGGCAAGAATGAGCAACTAGCAGGAAAACCTGGATAATTTTTTTCCATTCTGACACCTAGAGTTTAATAGAAAAGTCAGGCTTGTATCCCAGGAATAGTCACTTACATCATTAGAACCATCTTGTACATTGTGGATGTGCAATGTACATTGGTTAAAGAAATTCTCAAATATGAATATACAACTTAAGATACAAGGTATACAGTTTTTTTTTATCTGAGCGTTCAGTAAACACTTGACACTGATTGAGTTTTCTGAGAGACTGGAGAGGAACCTAGGCCTGGCTGGCTGTTGCTTCCACCTTGTGCTTCAGGAGCACCTCTTCCTGCCTCTGAATTCGCCTATGAGACTACTTCATTTATGGGTCTTGCTTTGTGACTTTCTCCAAGGCCCGAAGGTACAATTAACACCTTCAAGCTGGTGGACTAAAGAAAAAACCATGTTTAACTTGATGCGGTGGTTTGAATGGATTTGGCTTCCATACATTCACATGTCTCAATGTCATAGGAGTGGCACTATTAGAAGATGTGGTCTTAATGGAGGAAGGTGTCTCACTGTGCAGACGGACTTTGAGGTCTCCTTTGCTCAGGCTCTGCTCAGTGCAGAAGATAGTGTCTTTCTGGTTGCCTTCCAATCAAGATGTGGAATTCTAGGTTCCTCCAGGACCGTGTCTGCCTGTATGTTGCCATGCTTCCCACGAGGATGATAATGGATTAAACTTCAGAAAGGCCCAATTACATGATTTTCTTGATAAGAGTTGCCTTGGAAATGGTGTCTCTTCACAGCAATGGAAATCCCAAGACACTGGACATTTTCTTTTCTTTTCTAAAAAAACATTCTTTTCCACCCCAGATCTATATTTTCAATGGGCTGTTGATTAATTCCATGCTTTTTTTTTTTTTGCAGAGACAATCTGAAAGAGGAATCATCCTTCTTCTTTACCCCTCAAAAATCAACTCCCAAGTTCTCTGTTATCTGTGTTATTACTAGCACAAGACATATGTCAGCCTATGTAGAATTGACTTTTGGCTGCTTTTGGATTGCTTCCTTTGTTTCGCTGAACTATAAATTAATCAGACAAATTCATTGTTAGTATTAAGTAAATATCCATTTCTTTCCTTTTTGAATGTTACTGCACTAATTCTCACCTTCGTGTTAACTTTACACTCATAGAGAAATTTTAAAAGGCAGATATTAAAATAGGTGTATATTTTAAAAACCTACTTAGAATTTTTCATTTAATGTTTCCATAGCATAGTTGACCAAGGAGAATTGAAGACATGGAATACAAAATGATGGATAAGAGGACGCATCATCTAGATTGACCTAAGTACCACCATCATCATGATTAATATGTCCGGAGCTCCCCTATGCTACCTCTTTATAGTTCCACTCCACCTAGATTTCATATCCATGAGAATCACTTCTTGCCCCCTATAGTTTAGTCATGCTTAAAAAGCCATAGAAATGGACACATCCATAATGCAACTCTCTAAGACTGGATGTTACTCAGCACATGCCTGAGATTATCTGAGGGCTGAGTGACATTTCAGCAAACCGATATCACACCATTTCCTTTATTGTTTCCTAAGATGAATTACTATCTGTTCTGTTCAATGGCTTGTTATGTTCTTCCACCCTAGACTTGGCCTTTTTCCTTGATTGTAAAATACAGTTCAAGGACACAGCGGTCAGTTTTGTGATTGGGTTCAGCACTGTCCCTTTCTTTTGGTTTGCATAGTTTTATTCAAGTTTTAAATATTTTTTCTTTAAACTTTTCCTATTAAAATCTTACTCATCCATCAACACCACTTTCCAGGAATAATTCAAATATTCTTTTAAATAGGATCTGTCTCAAGGAAGACATCATGTGGAACTTTGGTTTTTGGTATTTAGCTCATGTTGATGGATGGCTATGCTTGCTCATAGAATTGGACATAAACTTGATGTGATAAGTTCTTGAAGTAAAAACTAAGTCTCAGTAAATATTGGAAAAAGACACAGTGCGTTATTATAAATAGGCAAAACTCCTCCTCCAAAGAGATTGATGAGGTTACTCACAAGCTGGAATGCATGTGGGTACAGAGCATACACTGTAGACTTCTGAACTACCAAACAGATTTACAAAAGCACTATCACTGTCAGGGTATAGAATGTGCTTTAAACTCCCTAATGGTTCCTCTTTGTAGTTTCATTCTACCTAGATACCCAGGAACAGATGATGTTTGCCTATGCTGGTAAGAGTTCCTGGAACTACTTGTATGACAAAGACACTCACTAACACCTTTATGATAAAACTAATCTTTTGGTCCCTACTTGGGACTTCATTTGCCCAATCAGATTAACAGTTGAAATTTCTCAATTCACAAAGCATGTCAGCTAGAGAAAACTAGGACCAACAGTTTTCTCTGTTGGCGTGACTAAAACTGCTCCTACATTTCTACTTTTCGGTGTCATGGTGACAGTTTATTGTCCAGCTTGTGTAGAAAAGGAAGGTACTAACCCATGAATTCCACGACGTACTTTTATTGCTCTAGGCAGACTCTGGGAATAAAATGCAGTGGGACTGAGTTGAAACATTTCATGTCTGCTGTTGAGTTCAGGTTTGGAGAGCTACAGAAGTTGGAATGCACAAGAAAATTTCCTTTAAAGCACACTGCTGTGGAACGTGAACAAAATGAGCTCAGGATCCCTCAGGTCAGGAGTCTTGATTCATTTCATATTTCTGTGAATCTGAAAGACAGCAAGGCCTCCCATGCCTTATGGGTCAGGGATGGTGAGTGCCGACAAGTGGATGGTTACTACTGCACCAGAAAGCCAGATGCAGCAAAACCCATTCCCAAGTCAGTGCAGTGGTGTGAACAAAATATTTAGTGGGTATCTAATCTTGAAGGAAAGTATTGGCAACATCTTCTTGGCCTCTGTGTCTGAACTCAAAATATGGACTTTCTCATCTACTGGTGAGTAGAAAAATAATATTTTCATATTGAAATATTCTTTTCAGTCTCCAAACTTCTGTCTTTCTTGAGGGACTATAGGCAATGAAAAACCAAGGACTTTTATTAAGTAATTATCCTTTTATGGATTCCCACACATGACCCTAAATTCATGTTAACTCAATTCTTACTGATGATCTGAAGCAAATGAATATGTAAAGGACAGAGTCACAGTGCTTACAAAAACATGCAGGAAAGTAAGACAGTCCTGAATTTTGACTTTGATTCACTTACATCCTTAGACATCGAAGGTCCCAATTTTGTCTCAGAGAAAGAAAATTGAAGAAAGTTATTCTACATTATTTAGACTGCCCTTATATATATAATATCTTTACATATAAAACATGAAAATATTGCTGAGGTAATTTCAGATATTGATATTGTAATCTCAAGTTTTATCTAGACTTAGAGGTGTTAGCTATAGAAATTACACAAAGGAATAGAAAATTGCTTTCATATTATTAACAAACTTGGGCTTTCATTGGGAACATTCTGAGTGACAGCTTCCTGACATCAGTGCCAGATTTTAAAGCTCAGTGGTAGTTTCTCTAGGATGCCTCCAACCATGCTGCATCCTTCTTGCACTACCTGCCCTCCTTGGTGACAGAGGAGAGCGAGACAATGTTACTGGTCATGTAACAGATGCTTTGCTTTTATTCTTTACCCCCTTCCATAACCCACTGGACTTTAGATATTACTTAGATACGGCAACACACTTACTGTAAGTGCAAACATTCAATAGAAAAACACATGGGCCTTCTCAGGGAAAGGCAGGAACCAGTAGATTCAAAGATAATGAAAAATATTCTTCTTCCCAAGCAATGTTGGTTCTATACTGTTTGGATAGTAGGATAACGTTACTACTTTAAAATTAAAATTTATATTCTTCAACTAGAAATCAGATATAGAACAAGGAAGCTAGAAAATAATGTTGGCACTGTAGAGTGCTTTATAGTCTCTCAGAAAATATTTTCTTCTGAATTCTTTATGATACCAAGGCTCCGTCGGGTCCCCCATGCGGTAGGGCATATATACTTTCCTTGCATTTGTAAAATTGTAACTTTTAGGCTACTTCTGGAATATACAGTAGACAGCACTCTACTCAATTCATCAAAGTTGCATTTTTCATTTGGTAATTATGAATGAAAGGCCCTGTGTTTGACAATAAATTCAATGGGCATAGGGTTGATAGGGAGGATAGTAGAAATCGTATGTGTAGACATTGTGGTGATTGAATATTATATTCCCCATAGTCTCTAGTGTTTGGATCTTTGGTACCCACATGGCAGAACAATTTGGAAAGACTTAGGAGGCATGGCCTTGTTGTAGAAAGTATCCCGCTGGGGACATGCTTTGAAAGCTTAGTGACTAGTGCCAATTGTGAGTTTGCTCTCTATTTCATGACTGGGGTTCAATATGTGAACTCTTGGGTTTTAGCACCAGCTTCCACACCTGCCTGCTACCTGCTAGTCTGTTTCTCTCTCTAGGACTTTAACCATCTGAAAGCATAAACTCAAATAAACTCTTTCTGCATTAAATTGCATCAGTCACAGTGTTGTATCATAGCAATAGAAAAGTAACCAGTACAGATATATAATATACTTTCAAAATACATTTCTTTGAAAAATTCAAGTGAAGAAGCCAAAATACAGACAAACCAACTCAAAATATAATAAATCAATGAAGAGATTTTTAAAGTTCAACAAATAGTCCAGTTTTATTCGCTAATACATTTAGAGGCTGCCTTTTGTGCTTTCTCCTTATACGATATATAAGTAACGAAGTGTTGGATTTCTTGCTCGTTTTTTATCTACAAATGAATGGGATGTGAACTTAAGGCACAGCCCCCAGCTCAAAAGGAATAAAAAAAACAGCTTATTCTGAGTGACCATTACACAGAAATATGAATTCAGGTTGTCCTAAATAACATAAATATAGAAGCAGCTATAAAGCAAAAAGTTATGAATAAAGGCATTTAGTAAATGAATCCGTGGAAACAACCGGTTTCAGCTCCTGCGGGCCATGCTTCCAGCTACACACCCAGGGAATCTTTGTATCTGTTGATGAAACACACGGACACTTGCTCACTCACAGGCACGCACGCACGCACGCATGCACGCACGCACGCACGCACGCACGCCAGTTGCTTTTAAAATGCCTTGGTTCCTTAAAGGCTGGGCACTGCTAAACCTTCCCCCGCCACCCCAGGCCCAATGGGGAAGTGGTCTGTGGCCACTTACGGAAAACTCAAATGGCTGGTTGGCTTTATCTCCTGCTAAATCCTTACATCATTCCTCTCCCCGCTTTGCACCCCTCCCCCAAGTCTCTCAATTCTCCTCTTCCTGCCTTTTCCTCTCTCCTAGCCTAAGGGAACCTGAAAGTCCCACCTCTTTCTTTATGCCCAGTCATTGGCCAGTGGTTTCTTTGTTGATAAATCAAAAACCAATTGGGGACAAGGACTTTGTGTCTGTAAACACAGATTCCTGATTAAATCAAAGTGTCAGAACCACTCCTCTACAGGTAGGTTTAGTGCATGTGAAGAGTTGTACCTGATAGTCCAAAGAAATATAACCTAGATACAGAAGGAAGGCAATGAATGATTGTTAAGATATCCCAAGATAACGCTGGCTTTGGAGCAGCAGCAAACATTGCGACTTGCCACCCTAACAAGTTTTTAATTAGTCAGCCTTTGAGAATATTTAACATATGTGTGGCATTTTCTGGAAATTTCAGTTTGTACTTACCTCTCAGCTGCCCCAGTTATGGACAGTTACCTCCCTCAGAGGCTAATTCCTTTGACTCTCTACAGTTGGATACAGTTGGTAACCTCATTTCAAATGCATTCCCTGGGACAGAATCTTTTTCTCCTGACATTTTAAAATCCTGTCCCCAGCCATCAGCCATTTAGGATGATAGGTTACAGACTTCTGTTCTCATATACCTTGCCAAGCCCTGACTTACGTTTATCTAGTCCCAACCACGTTATTTCATAGTTTTAAATTTTTAATGTGTAACTAGAATAACTGTCTTTGAAATCAAGATCTGTTCAGCATTATGAAGGAAGGAGAACTATTATTCTGATTTTGATAGAATTGAAGTAAAACACTTTAGCACAAGCCATTTATTTGGACGTTACGAAGGATAAATTATATTCGCCTCTCCTCTGAAGTTAATTTTGCGATTGACAGAATTTTCTATATACTTTTATAGTTTTATTAGCACTTTATATCATGTTTTATATTTGATAAAACTGCTTTACACTCTTTTTAATTAGTTAATTCACATATATATCAATTAGTTTCTGTAATGGAAGGAGGAAAGTCAAAAAGATTTTGAAAAGCAAGATGTCACATCTGCATACAGATTAAGCTTTAATGACTTCCATCTGGGGATGTTACCCAGCTTCACAAGTAGTTTTAGGAGAAAAAAAATGTGTGAATGACAAATGGGTCCTGGTAGCTTCCTCGACTCATCCAGAATCGGGTAGAATAGCTCATTCTTCACACACGAACATGCTGGGTAAGGAGAGAAAAGAAAGAAAACCAAGGAAGAACATATGTACATGATCTGTGGTCAGTTTGATAATAAAAGAACCATTTGTTCAAAAATAGTGACTTACTGAGTGTTGGACATGGTATGGGTTTTGCCATGTACCAGCAGGATGTGGCAGAAGGGAAACCAGGAATGCCCCCTGAAACTTGCTCTGCCCATGTCTGGGATTACTGTCTCAATACTTGCTTCATAATATCTATTTTGTAATTTAAATAAACTGCTTACCTATATGAGGGATTCAACCAAGTATCTTTCATAGCATTATCCAAACATTCTTTAGACACAGTATCATTGACTATGTAGCCCAAGGTAGCCTTAGCTTTTAACCTGCTTGTGGCTTCTTCCTTAGTGCTGAACTGCAGGTTTGTACCAACATTCCATACATAAGTTTCTGTCTTAAAAGTTTGTTATTTTTACTTGTGTGTACAGATGTAACCAGACTTTTGACTACTTTATCGGTTCCTTTTAATATCACCCTTCTCCTCCCCTATTTCATCCTTCCAATCTCCCAACACTAAGTAGGAGAGAAAGAAAGCTGGAGGGGAGATGGGGAGTCACTATCGTTAGACTAGTTCCTGATGATTGGGACATCAACTTCCTTGGGGCAAGTTTGATCTTGGCTGGCAGGATAGCCAGGTTCTTTTTTGTCTCTGCTCACAACCACTTGACAAACAGCAACAATAGCAACCAGAAACCAGCTGTCAGACAGCAACAGCAGCATCAGCAGCCACAGCAGCATCAGCAGCATCAGCAGCAGGAGTAGGAGCAGCTGAAGTCCCTCTCAGGGCCCTAGTATTTATATACCCTTTCAAGAGTCCCAGAATTCCAAATGTCACACACTTGCGGAAACTATCTGCAGCTGGTAAAATCACACCCCTGCCAAGGTACAAGGCAAATCATAGTCAGCTGCTATGATCTGAAGCAGCCCCATGTCCCATACCTGGAATTCAAACAAAAATATATTCTGGTAACATTTGTGTGTTTTTAAAAGGAACCAACATTCTTACTACATATAGATGTGTATTTCTTTGTGGGTAGGTACATGGAAGTGCTGGCAGCTGTGGACGCCAGAAGAAGGAGTTGGGTTCCCCAGAGCGTGAACTATAGGGCATTGTGAGATCTTCAATATGGGAAACGGGAAACAAAGTTGGGACTTCTGTAAAAACATTGCACAGTCTTAATAACTGGATCATATTGCAAGCCTGAGATTATTTCTTTTACAAAGTAATCACTGTTTTTACCTAGTTTTTATAAAAATACTATTAGAGTTTTTTTTAAATGGTAAATGATGTAGTGACTTTATTATGTGTTGGAAACTATAGTAATAAATTGTTGAATATATATCTCCTGCAAAAGGTAGCCAATTCTCTCTTCCAGAGGAACTTTTATTCACATCATGAACCTCAACTTTCTACACCTTCCAAGTGGTCCAAGTAATCAAATATATAGAAATAGATACATGGAAAAGGTCCCGACCTTTTCTGTCTGCTTAAAGGAGCAGGTGCCAGCTTGTGGTGGAGAATGCTGGATGTTAGTGGGGAGCAGGAATGCTCATTTTGTGTGGGATTGATGATGTCTTGTTGCCAAATGTAGGTAGACTTTACGTGGCTGTCAAACAGCTAGTTCTTATTACCGTGATGTTCTTCTAATTTCATAATTTTTATATTTGGAAATACCATCAATAATTAAGATGACTGCTGTTTTAAAGATAAGAATGTAATAGATGAGCTGATACATGTTGCAATATGGGCAGTACCTCATGAGTGTTTATTACTGTTTTGTTGAATATTTATGTGCACACGTTATTTCTCAGGCGTATGGGATAGCCAAGTTACTTAATACGTATTATACTTTGTCTGGGAACAAAAGGAAGTCTGTCATTTGTGTTGGCTATGGGGACTGAGCCTTTGATTTTAAGGATGCTACTGTGGTGCTCATTCCTGCCCCCAAGACTGAACTTTCTTTTGCATGACATTGATAGTCATCATAGCAGCATCCAGAGATGAACTATTTTTGCTAAGAAACATGGCATTTTGAATTTGCTGCTGAACATATATATATACATACATACATACATACATACATATATGTGTGTGTGTGTGTGTGTGTGTGTGTGTGTGAGAGAGAGAGAGAGAGAGAGAGAGAGAGAGAGAGAGAGAGAGAGAGAAAGAGAGGTATTTGTTTGTTGTTCTTGATATTTTTTTAATGTTACTTTACTTCCTTATTTTTAAAGGAGATTTTCTGTATTCCAAATAAAACCAAGACATAACATATTAAATTTTTATTTGAATTATTGTTGCAATAAAATTTTAACTGTCACTTAAAAGAGAAATAACATAGAATGAAAACAATAACATTAATCTTAATCTCCCCATAACCAATATTATTTAATGCACTAATATTGTGCTGGGCACAGTGGAATATCAAGAATTAAAATTATTGGTGCACTTTATACTTCTGAAGCTGCTTTTGATGAAAATGCACCCAGATGCAATACACAGCATATGCTAATTCTTTTCATCACTTGGACCATTCACATAAGTTTGTGTGTTTGTTACAATCTTAAAGTAGCTCTCGCCAGTGATGTTACAGTCCTGACTGGTATCAAAATCCTATTTATCTATGAACCTTTAGTGTATACTTGACCTCTATTTGCATTAGACACAAACTTTTCCATTATTCTTTTACACAGCTCTTGCATGCCAAATTGACACCTGCTACAGGAAATTGATTTTAGCACTTTGCTACATCTCAGTATTCATTCTCTCCCTAACCCCTGATTGTATTGTTTTCTTCTTTTCTCTTTAATTTCAATGTTCTCATATCTCTGTCACAGGTTTTCTACTTTTAGTAGAGACACTTACAATCTATTGTGTTCCACACAACTGCTGAGAGAGCACAAAACATGACTAAAAATGGACACAGGGATAGAACTATAGAAATCTGACTCTCTTAAGGTATTTGAGAGAGCCCAATTAGGAGTCTACAAGGATACGCTCACAGATATTGGTGGAGTGAGTGGACTCTTTGACCTTCAGAGTTGGGCAAAGTGACTCACCATTGTACGACAAACCTCAAGTCTTTAACAGGTAAGCAAGAGTTTGGAATAATAAGACTCACTCTACCTTGAAAGATCGAGAAGACTTCCTACTTAGGTTTCTGGAGGTAAAATTTTCTGGAGTAGCTTCTAAGTTATAACTCTAGGAAACTGAAAGGACAAAATTGGATCCTACGGCCTTCCACTTGGTCAGAAAGAGACACTTAGGTGGAAGACTCTGACATTATCAAATAGTTATCTACAGAGAAATCACAAAGTGCCCATTTCAACTTTAATTTTATAGAAACAATAATTTCACATGTTCTATGTGGTATTATTGTTTGTTTAACCTTATAATCCTATAAGGTAGTAATAAATACATTTATGCATCATTACAGAGCTTCATGAAAGGGTTGGATTTCCACAGAGTTGGGCAAAAAAAGAAAGAAATATTCATCAATTAAGTATTACTGATAAGAAGAAACAGTTTTCAAAGAGAACCATTAATAATTGACCAAGATAGAAAACTAAGAGAAATGTCATGGAACAAAGATATGGATATGTAAATGTAACAACATTTATAAGTCATAACAATCACTTGGTGGTTGATTATAAAATGTGAATACAGACATGGATGTATAATAATTCCTGATGTAAGGGCACTTTGCAGAAATGAAGGTATTTCAAACATTATAATGCTGGCCTTAGGAAAATAGGAAATTGATTTATGAGCTCAAGTTTTGTTCTTATATCAAGGTTTCATACTCAGCATAGGTCAATTGGAATAAGTCTTAGAGAAAACATGCTAAAGTCATAGTATTATTTGCAAACACTTGCATGTACACATATGCACACACACACACACACACACACACACTAGCACTGATGCTTACAAAATTGTTACTTCAGGCTGTATTTCTTCAGGCTGGGGATTATATTTGCATGCGAGTCATTGTTAAGCTATACATAAAAGAAGAAATTACATGGATCAATAGGTAGTTTAGGGATTTAATTATTCTCAAAAGTATCCATCTAATGGTTTATACATGGGTGTTTTTGTTTCTCAGTGGATATGGGAGGAAAGGATCATATATATTTGCTTTTACAATCTGGAATATTTGGTATATGGATTTCTTGGTTTCTAGTGACATTTCTATTAAATGTTTTAGTCACCATTTTATTAAATTTCTGAATTAAAAATAGAATATATCTACAAGATGTATGTAGGAGTGCTTTTTGGATCATAAGAATATCAAAACAGAGTAGGAACATATGAGTCTCTGGGAAACTATATTGGATAGTCTTACAGTATATCCTAGAGCTGACTGCTGACTTGGGAATAATGTCACACAGCAAAGAGAAATAAACTGATCTGGAACAAAACTGAGTTACAGGAGGTTAACCTAAAAGGTCTGGGCTCGCTTCTTTTCAGCCCTTCCTGGTACAGTTCAACCTTAATTATTCCTTTGTTTAAATGGTTTACATGGTATCATGGTGTAGACATGAAGTGACTTTTCCAAAGCCTCATATTTCGGGAGATTTGTATCCTGATGCTTGTACTACTTTGGGAAGTGGCGAGAATCTAAGGAAATTAGACCTGACCAGAAGAAGTAGAGCTCTCGGGCTCTATCTGTGCAACCCATATCATGTCCTCTAACACTGTCTATGTTACTTGGTAGCCATGAAATGAACATGAACTTTGTTCTGTCTGTCTGTACCTGTACCTGTACGGTAGTACTCTGACTCACGACAGCCCAGAAACACTGGAATTGAGGCTTTGGATTCAGACAGCTGAAACCCTTAACAAAATCAATCTTTTCTGTCATGTGGATAAAAGGGTTCTTACAGCTATTGTTAGGGATGTAAATTAGTTTATTAACTATAGTGTCATTTGGGGTATTGTTCACAAAACTAAAATTACATCTTCCATATGACCCAGCTATGCCATGCCTTGACTTTTACCCAGCAGAATCCAAGCCATCCTATCACAGAGGTATTTGCACATCAATGTTCATTGCAGCATTGGTCACCATGAATGAATCAAATGAGATGTCCAATGACAGCAAACTGAATCAATAAGGAAAATGTATACACACGCATAGTGGATTTTTCCGTCACAAAGAAGAACAAAGTTATACTGTGGTTACAAAACTAAACACAGGTCATAAGAAACAATTAAGCTAGTCTCATAAAGACATATTTTAATTTTCCCTCATTCACTGAGATAATGCATTTTATGCAGTTACACGAAAGTAAGCCTGCACATGTGTTAGAAGCGTAGAAGCCAAAACATCCAGATGAAGAAAGAGGACAGATGGTAGGGCTAGGAGAACAAAGGGCGGGCTATGGAGAAGGCATGTGGAATGCACCGTGCAGGCTAGCAGACATGAAAGCTATGGTTTTTCCACTGCAGAGATCTTTGCGTGTCTTCCCAGGCAGCCTGCCACGTCTGTTCTCCGTGAGTTTTATTTTCTAGCAACTGTGCCTGATGAAGGCACCTCACTGGCCACATCTCAGATGCCGAATAAGATGATATCTCATGTGGCTGTTGTACTCGACAGGAAAAATCCAAGCAGGCACTTCTCTCAGAATGCTCTAGTGGGAAGAATGTCTGGAAATATCTGCTAGGTGTTCGTGTGGAGTATGGATAAATAAACCCTGTAGATGAACACGGTGACTGAGGTATTGGGCACTCGATGGTTTCCAAAATGCAAAACATCTTCCCAGCAATGCATGCATTTTCCTTGTATGTGCTAGTTAAAATTAGAAACCAGCATAACAAATAGCATGCTCTAAACTCAATTTGACCACAGCAGTAATTGTGTGAGCTTCTGAATAGTATTTATGAAAATACTGCCATCGAAGCAGAAGGGGAAAGCGGTATTTTCTTTTATTTTCCCTTTTGAGATCTGTCTCTCTGAAGATGATAGAAGCTGACTGCAGGATGTTATGTTTTGCTAATTGTTAGGGAGACTTATACAAATCACCTCCCTCTGTTCTTGAGATCTCGTGGCTGTTCTCTTGTGAACTCTTTCTTTGCGTTGTTGTGTTCAAGCTGAAAACAATCCTGTGACAGAAATCTCTCTTATTAAAGACAAGGTCTTATTTCAAACTGAGAAAATAATTAGAAAGCCGACAGGAATTCCTTTGGGTACCATGGTGTTTGTAATGAGAAAATTGAACGTCTCTGAAGCCAAAGGGCTTGGCCTTGGGAGCCTGAAAATGCACGGGTTTTTTTGTCTCAAGGGTGGAGCCCAGATGCCTATCACAGCACTTCTGGTAACACGGTGCTCTCTTTCCTGCCCAAATATGTCATCCAGTCTTCTTCTGCTGTCTTGCTGAAATATATATTAGAGAAACTCTGAAGTAGTTATCCATTTCATTATGTCTGGAAAAAGTCCAGATACAGGTGCATGAATTAATTCAGTTATTTGTGTCTCACTTCAAGCATGAAGTTCAAACTCACTGGAAGCCACAAATTATATGCTTGAGAAGCTTCCGCAGTTTCAGAAAGATATGTACTTGACTGCTGGAAGAAGGAAAGGGACGCACAGGAGCCAAGTTCACTCCTGTTTGCTGGCATCTTACTGATGGCTCAGATAGCAACCCAAGGATAATTCCAAAGGGCAACAGACAAAGCAGAGCAAATAGTGCCTTCATTCACTAATCAAAATTTCTCACGCCTAAATGTGCATATGTCGTATTCTGACATAGTAGCCCTGGAAAAAGCTTGTGACTCCATTATACGTTAGATGTTTTATTTTAAAGGCGAATTAGTGTATTTTACCCACAATGCTTGAGGAGCTTGAAAAGTAAGGATTTCAGCTACTGAACACAATTCTGTTCATTTACCAGCATCCTGTATCTTTAGATTCCTTCTATAGAAATAATTCTAAAATTTTAAAAATAGAAGATCATGCTTGTAACACATTGCTTGGCTCCTATAACAAGGAATAGAGATAAAAGCGTAAGCACGCTAGTACTGTAGCTAATAGAATTGAGTAAGCAGCTTTTATCTACAATTTTTCTCATAGGTAATTTTACTAGGATATAAAAACAATTATTGATCAGACAATCTTATATCTATCAGCACTTGGTCCACTAGTTTTCTGATAGAACTAATTGTCATAGCTAAGAAGTGAAAGAGACTTTGGGTTTTTTTCCCTCTGGATATTTCTAAATACCTCAATTCTGTATGAACATAAGTTTTGACTATCAATAAATAAGTTGCATCAATGAAAAAATGTCCTGTTTTCTTATGTGTCTGTCATAATTCTACTTTGTCAAATAGGGTGTGTGTGAATGCCATACATTCTTTCTTTCAAGCATATGCAGCCAAAATCACTGGTCAGGACGGAATGATGAGGACTGTGAGGATTTCTCCATGTACCTTGTTCATTTCTCACTTTGTCCTGGTGACTAGTGTTGGTGGAAAGGGGCTTGGCTACTTAATGTCCCAGTTCACCCTGTTCTGAGACCTGAGAAGGGTAACTTATGAAGAATGGGTATTTATTTATTATACTCTGGAGGCTGGGACATTCATGGATGGATAGCTGGTGAGATTCTCCTTGCTCTCTCAACTTAGAGCAAAGGTACCAATGCAGAAGAATAAAAGAGAGGTTGATAGAGAAAGAGGGTAGCAGGGAAAAGAGAAGGAAAGAGATATGCAGAGAGATTAAGCTAGTCATTTTAGTTGAGACCCCATTGCTGCTAGACAAAATAAAACATACCCATTCATGGGGAAAGATCTCTTATCAGCCAGTCAGTTCTCAAAGCTGTTATACTGAAGAAAAGTTTTCTAACACAGGAACCTGAAGAACAAAAATACATTTTGATCATATTATTAAAACCATTTCCATCTTCTTGCTTCTGATCCAGTCTCTGTCACACAGGCACGTGCAGTAGGTAGGGCTATACAGCAAAATCATGAAATCATGTAGGAAGGAAGCAATATTGGGAGTGAGGAGTCTCAGACGAGACAAGATTGCTGCGCTGTTACAATGATGAAGGAGAAGGTGTCATCCATGCATCTTTCCTTCCTCTTTTCCTCTCTGTTTGTCTGAACTCTGAGCCCGAATAGATACTAATCCAGGAATGCCAATAAACACATACATTAGCTTTTGAATATCAGAAAATGTCTAAAAGCATAAAACTGAGACATGATTAACACTGTTCTTTTAAGGAGAAAAACTTAAGGGCTGAGGGAGTCATATCAGGGACTTTTAAAATATTTTTAATTTTTTGAGATTATATTATAATTACATCATGAACCCCTTCCTTTCCTCTTTCTAAACCCTCCCATGTAATTTTCTCTTTCAAATTCATGGTATACATGTATGTATTATGTATGTATGTGTGTGTATGTATGTATGTATGTAGTATGTATGTATGTATGTATGTATGTATGTATGTATGTATGTATGTACCTGCATGGATGGTCATGCGCGCGCGCGCACGCACACACACACACACACACACACACACACACACACACACACACTGCTGTATTCATATCCGACCATTGTCTGAAGGATTGGCCTGAGGCAAACAGCTTTTGATTATAATGGTTCAGAAAATATTTATTGAGACAATAAGAGCAATAAAAGTGGAACAATGTTTTATGCTTAAGGTATTTATAAATAACTATTTATAAATAACTATTTATAACCATTGAGATTGTTAGACAAAAGGCTTTCCAAAAGAGACATAACCATCCTTTGTAAAATCCAATGGTATGTAGTCATGGTTGAGGAAGAAATGATCTTTCACTTCAGGCCTTTCTTCTAGTCTTTCCCAGTGTGAATAAAGTAAACATAGGAATTCTGAGATCTTTCTCTGAGCCAACCCCTAAGACGTCAGTTTGCATCTAATCAAATGTGGAACACATTATTCCTCCTCTCCTACATTCAACATAGTTTTATGAGCTTTATTGCGATAAAATATTTATTTGAAAAGATTTCTCAGTCAGTCATGCTTTTCAACTGTGGTACTGTTAAAAGCCTATTTGGGTTGTAACCTTAAATCAATAACTAATAAAATCATCGACTGTCTGCATCTATTTTATAGTTTGCTCAAGCAATGAATATTAGAGCTGTGCTAGCTATGTATCCAGTCACTTCAACTAAGAATGTTTCCTAGATGACTAGTGATTTTCTTCCTCCTCTGGCATCACTGCAATGTACACATGGCACAGAAACAAAAATGTCCATCTCCCTTTCAGCTGAAATATACTACAGGCTTTCCTAATGAACATCCAAGACAGAAAAATTAGTAGAGGATTTAAGAGTGATATCCAAGGCAGACTACAGATGAAAACACTGGGACGCCATTTTATGAGCCCTGTGAGTGCCTTTTGCTTCTGTGAGTAGAACGTACATCAAGGATGTCATTGCAATGATTGATATGCAGTCTCTCCTTTCTGTGTCTCTGTTTACCTGGAGAGCTAATGTTTCATTTTCATTCCTAAGCAACACTCTGGAAGCATTGAGGATAAATGTAAGGAGCAAACAGATGGAGGGCTACTGGGTCGCTTCTGTTTCTGGAGCAATCTGTCCTCGGGTACAATTAGCTACTGAGCAGTCAGGGAGTTAGAAATAAAATCTAGCTCCAAATTTAAGTCCTTAGAAAAACTTATGTCTAGGTTGATGGGATTTCATTAGAGAGTTTGAATGTTCTGAACAGCATGGTTAAGAGACAAAACAAATGAAACTCAAGACGGATGATCAAAATGTGAATGCTTCACTCCTTCTTTAAAAGGGGAACAAGAATACCCTTGGCAGGGAAGAGAGAGGCAAAGATTAAAACAGAGACTGAAGGGACACCCATTCAGAGCCTGCCCCACATGTGGCCCATACATATACAGCCACCCAATTAGACAAGATGGATGAAGCAAAGAAGTGCAGACCGACAGGAGCGGATGTAGATCTCTCCTGAGAGACACAGCAGAATACAGCAAATACAGAGGCGGCCAGCAACAAACCACTGAACTGAGAACAGGACCCCCGTTGAAGGAATCAGAGAAAGAAACTGGAAGAGCTTGAAGGGCTTGAGACCCCATATGTACAACAATGCCAAGCAACCAGAGCTTCCAGGACTAAGCCACTACCCCTAAAGACTATACATGGACTGACCCTGGACTCTGACCTCATAGGTAGCAATGAATATCCTAGTAAGAGCACCAGTGGAAGGGGAAGCCCTGGTCCTGCTAAGACTGAACCCCCAGTGAACTAGACTGTCGGGGGAGGCGGCAATGGGGAGGGTGGGGAGGGGAACACCCATAAGGAAGGGGGGGAGGGAAGGGGATGTTTTGCCGGAAACCGGGAAAGGGAATAACACTCAAATGTACATAAGAAATACTAAATTAATAATAATAAAAAAAAAAAGAGACAAAAAGTGGAGTTCATCTCTACTGCAGTAAGTTGAAGATATTTATGTGGCTACTCTTGGATGTTTGCAGGAAAATGTTCTGCTTACCTGGGACTTCCATAAGGAAACAAAATGGAAAATTACAGTTGGTTAACAGTTTGTACCTGCTTTTTTTTTTAAAAAAAGATATAAATTATTGATAAGTGCCAACAAAAGCTGGGTTAGAATTATATTTACTAGTTGCCAGGAGTAGAATAAAATATAACAACTATATCCTAACAAGAGCTCAATAGCAACGACTTTTCTCAATTAATGAGAGTCTACATATTACAAATGCTTCAAATAGCATTAGAGTTTGATGGTAAAACTGGAAAAATTTTTCTTGAATCTTCGAACAAATGTAACAATTAATTTCTATATAATTAATCAAACAGTTATGTATGTATTCATGAATATTTTCCATTGTAGGTGTTCAAAATAGACCCAGCAACTTACTGATACTTATCAAATGCCGTCTCTCTATCAATTCATTAGTTATGGCATTTGTACTGCTTTTTTAGAAAATGCCCTGCAGAGTTCTCTTCAGATCAGTCTTATAGAGGTATTTTCTCAATTGGGGTTACTCTTCACAGGTAACTGAAACTCATGTCAAGCTGACAAAATAAACTAAACCAAACAAAAACAATGACAACACCAAGATACTAATCAGTATAGTTATTCATTCTTGCATCCACTTGGCTATGGTTCCATTTATGGGGATATACTATTTTAATTTTTTATTACTTCAGATGATCATTTTGGTTTTAATTTGGTAAAATTATGAGCAATAAACAAAACATAACAATAAGGCCACCTTTAAATTCATACTGATATTTTTATTGATCATAAGGTTTATTTTCTCTTGAGAAAATACCTATGAAGGGGATGGCTGGGCCTCTTGGTATATTTGTTGAACTGTATGAGAATTCTCAGAATAACTTCCCAGGTGTTTGCATTACTTTTTCTTTAACCCAGAAATGTATTATTTCCTTCCAGGCAGCAACTTCTTTACGACTTTATTTTGACATGACATTGTCATTTAAAATAACATCAATATCTGTAGTATATAAAATAATCAGGAGTAGAAGCTAACCTTTTCCAGATGGGTTACTAAGGTTAGTGATAAAAACTATCACATCCTGTGGGATGTCAAACATGCAGATTTAATTCAATTCCTGTCAAAATCCCACTAAGGTTTTTGGAGATGGCATCGTATTTTATTAAACTATCTATATGAAGTGACATGAGTCCAAAGAGCTAAAACAATATATAATAAAATGTTATCAATTTTCTTCAGTGCTGTGTTAGCTGCCTCCAATATACTTGAGCATTTATTTATATGTATATGAATATATGCATATGCATATACATTTATGTTTGTGTATATGAGCATTTCTGAGTTTGTGTGTGCATGTGTATTTTGAATATTATTTCTGACTTTTCTTTTTCTCAATTACATTATAAGTATTTTCTTCAGACTGGTGAGATGGTTTGATAGATAGAGGTGCTTACGCACGTAATGATTTTCACGTGCTCATATTCAGGTGCTTACGTGCACATGCACATGTGTGCATACACATCTACACACAAGTAAATAAAGGCAAGAAAACATTTTAAAAATGAGGTGTGTTGTTTAAGTTTCAAATGTTTAAAAGTTTTTCTTGTTGTTTTTTGTTCCTAGTTTTAAACTTGATTTTTGTCGGGGAAAACACAGCATGATTTAAATTTGGTAAGAGTCTTCATAGTCAGAATATGATTAATTTTCATGAATGATTCATGAGCAATTGTACAAAACACCATACATATACTAGAAACTACTGGTGGATTTGAGTTCAGGTCCTGAAACTCTTGATTTTTTTTTCTACAAGTTTTGGCATCCCAACTACAAGTCATTATCCTACTATTTTCTAGAGATTTCTTTTGGATGGTATTCATTTCATTCAGAAACTGAGTCCATTCTCAATGGAAAGATACTTGGAGAAAACCAATTTAGATCACCTTGTAAGACAAGAAAGTTTCAAGGGGTTTTTAAAACATGTCAGTTTCTTTCTTTGATAGAACATGGTGGCATATGTTAGTAGACATTTACTTGTTATTCTGAACATGGTAACTTCAATTTGTCAAATGACACAGAGTAAGCATTCAGATTATTATCAATTAACAGTAAGAAAGGACATCTTTGTCAACATTGTAACCTTAATGAGAAAATATTTAGTCATTCACATTTTGAGTGTGATAATTTGAAATCCTTTCGAATTTAAATGCCCCTCATTAATTCATTAACCTTTTCCAAGGTTTCTTCTTTTCCATGAGTTTTATAAACTTGATTAAATAAATGACTTTTATTAATGTTTTTATTAACGTAGGTCAGGAATATTGTCTGTCTTTCTAATTTTTTTATATTGAATTATAACATATTCTAATGTACCGTGTTAATTATGTGTTCTTTGGATAAACTCTACTTGGTATTTTTGTTTTGTTAGTTAACTTTTCTCAACTCTGATAACAGACTGAAAAGAAATGTAACAAAGCAAAAGTAACCAGAGTAGTTAGTTCATTTTGGGAGAAAGTTGGCAAACTACAAAAGAGAAAAAGAGCACATAGGTATTCTACTGATTTTCTACAATTTTCATTTATTCTGTCTGGCCCTTATTCATGGAATGATGTCACTCATCTTTAGGGTATGTCTTTCTTCTCAATTAATCCTCTAGAAACACCCTCAAAGAGCAATCCAGAGGCTTATGTCAGTGTTCTAATTGATTTTGAATACTAGTCAAATGGACAGTGCTTAGCTATCACGGTAATTATTTATTTACATTTTTCGTATAATATAGCATTTATTTTTTATTGCATATTTCATTTACATTTCATATGTTATTCACTTTCCCAGTTTCTCCTCTGGAAATCATCTATCTTATCCTCCCTGCCCCTGCTTATGTGATTTCCAGAGTGGTTGTATCAGCTTGTAATCCCACCAACAATGGAGGAGTGTTCCTCTTTCTCCACATCCTCGCCAGCATCTGCTGTCACCTGAGTTTTTGATCTTAGCCATTCTGGTGTGAGGTGGAACCTCAGGGTTGTTTTGATTTCCATTTCCCTGATGACTAAGGATGTTGAATATTTCTTTAGGTACTTCTCAGACATTCTATATTCCTCAGTTGAGAATTCTTTGTTTAGCTCTGTATCACATTTTTTAATAGGATTATTGAATTCTCTGGGGTCTTCCTTGTATTGGCTATTCACCCTCTATCAGATGTAGGATTGGTAAAGATCTTTTCCCAATCTGTTGGTTACTGTTTTGTCCTATTGACAGTGTCCTTTGCCTTACAGAAGTTTTGAAATTTTAGGTGGTCCTATTTGTCCGTTCTTGATCTGAGAGCATAAGAAATTGGTGTTCTGTTCAGGAAATTTTCCCCTGCGCCAACAAGTTTGAGGATCTTCCTCACTTTCTCTTCTATTCTATTCAGTGTACCTGGTTTTATGTGGTGGTCTTTGAGCTTTGTACAAGATGGTAAGAGCAGGTCATTTGCATTTTTTTACATGCTAATCACCAGTTGAATTGGCACTGTTTGTTGAAAATGCTGTCTTCCTCGTCTTGTCTGTCGTGCTCCCCACCCCCCAGTGGATGGTTTTAGCTCTTTTGCAAAAGTTCAAGTGACCATAGGTGTGTGGGTTCATTTCTGGGTCTTCACTTCTATTCCATTGATCTCCCTCCTGTCTCTGTACCAATTCCATGCTGGTTTTTTTTTTTTTTTTAAATCACTATTGTTCTGTGATAAAGCTTGAGGTTCCAGATGATGATTCCCCCAGAAGTCTTTTATTGTTGAGAATAGTTTTTGCTATCTGGGTTATTTATTAGTCCAAATGAATTTGCAAATTCCTCTTTCTAAGTCTGTGAAGAATTGAGTTCGAATTTTGATGGGGATTGCATTGTACTGTAAATTGCTTTCAGCACGATGGCCATTTTTACAACATTAATCCTACCAATCCATGAGCATAGGAGATCTTTCCATCTTTTGCAATCTTCTTCTCAGAAGAATCTTTCTCTCCATTTAGTTTGATATTGGCTACTGGTTTACTGTATATTGCTTTTACTCTGTTTAGGTATGAGCCTTGAATTCCTGACCTTTCCAAGACTATTATCATGAAGGTGTGTTGAATTTTCTCAAATGCTTTCTCAGCATCTGAAGTTTCTTCTTTGAGTTTGCTTATGTAGTGGACTGCATTGATGGATTTCTGTATATTGAACCATCCCTGCATCCCTAGGATGAAACCTAGTTGATCATAACAGATGATCATTTTGATATGTTCTTGGATTCAGTTTGTGGGAATTTTATTGAGTATTTTTGCATTGATTCTCGTAAGTGAATTTGGTCTTTCTTGTTAGGTCTTTGTGTGGTTTAGGTGTGAGTTTAATTGTGACTCAATAGAATGAATTGGGTAGTGTTCTTTCTGTTTCTATTTTGTGTAATAGTTTGAAGAGTATTCATATTAGGTCTTCTTTGAAGGTCTGATTGAATATGACACTAAAACCATCTGGTCCTGGGCTTTTTTTTTTTGGTTGGGAGACTTTTAATGAGTGCTTCTGTTTCTTTAGGGGTTATGGGAATGTTTAGATGGTTTATCTGATCCTGATTTAACTTTGGAACCTGATATCTGTCTAGAAAGTTGTCCATTTGATCCAGATTTTCCGATTTGTTGAGTATAGGCTTTTGTAGTAGGATCTGATAAGTTTTGGATATCTTAGGTTTCTGTGGTTGCTTCCCTTTTCATTTCTGATTTTGTTAATTTGGATACTGCCTCTGTGCCCTCTGGTGAGTCTGGCTAAGGGTTTATCTATCTTGTTGATTTTCTCAAAGAACCAACTCCTGGTTTTTTTGATTCTTTGTATATTTTTTTTGTTTCTACTTAGTAGATTTCTGCCCTGAGTTTGATTATTTCCTGCCTCCTACTCCTCTTGGGTATATTTGCTGATCTCTCTTCTAGAACTTTCAGGTTTACTGTCAAGCTGCTAGTGTTTGCTTTCTCCAGTTTCTTTTTGGAGGCACTCAAAGCTATGAGATTTTCTCTTAACACAGCTTTCATTGTGTCCCATAAGATTGGGTATGTTGCTCCTTCATTTTCGTTAAATTCTAAAAAGTCTATAACTTTATTTCTTCCTTGACCAAGTTATCATTGAGTAGAGTTTTGTTCAACTTTCATGTGTATGTGGGCTTTCTTGTTTTTGTTTTGATTTGTTTTTGTTGTTGTTGTTGTTGTTATTGTTATGGAAGCCCAGCCTTAGTCTCTAGTCATGTGATAGGATGTATTGGATTATTTCAATCTTCTTGTATCTGTTGAGGCCTGTTTTGTGACAGATTATATGGTCAATTTTGGAGAAAGTTCCATGAGGTGCTGAGAAGAAGATATATTCTTTTGTTGTTGGATGAAATGCTTTATAAATAGCTGTTAAATCCATTTGTTTCATAAGTTCTGGTAGTTTCACTTTGTCTCCATTTAGTATCTGATGAGAGTCGGTTGTTGAAGTTTCCCACTAACACTCTGTGAATGTGGGTTCCCTTGCCTTTGGAGCAGAGATGTTCAGAATTGAGAGTTCATCTTGATATA
Source organism: Rattus rattus (assembly GCF_011064425.1). Taxonomy (NCBI): domain Eukaryota; kingdom Metazoa; phylum Chordata; class Mammalia; order Rodentia; family Muridae; genus Rattus; species Rattus rattus. The sequence continues at coordinate 49,890,632 of NC_046166.1, read as the reverse complement.
TATATATTTTTTTGATGAGTATCGAGTGTCCTTTCTTATCTTTTTTCATACCTTTTTGTTGAAAGTTGATTTTATTCTATATTAGAATGCCTGCTCCAGAATTTTTCTTGGGACCATTTGCTTGGAAAGTTGTTTTCCAGTCTTTTACCCTGAGGTAGTGTCTGTTTTGTCACTGAGGTACATTTCCTGTATGCAGCAAAATGCTGGGTCCTGCTTATGTATCCAGTCAGTCAGTCAATTTTTTTCTTTATTGGGGAATTGAGTTCATTGATATTAAGAGATATTAAGGAAAAGTGACTGTTACTTCATGATATTTTTGTTGTTAGAGGTGGAATTATGTTTGTGTGGCTATTTTCTTTTGAGTTTGTTGCAAGAAGATTATTTTCTTGCTTTTTCTAGGGTGTAGTTTCCCTCCTTGTATTGGAGTTTTCTATCTATTATCCTATGTAAGGCTGGATTTGTGGAAAGATATTGTGTAATTTTGGTTTTGTCATGGAATATCTTGGTTTCTCCATCTATGTTAATTGAGGGTTTTGCTGGATACAGTAACCTGGGCTGGCATTTTTGTTCTCTTAGGGTCTGTATGACATCTGTCCAGGATCTTCTGGCTTTCATAGTCTCTGGTGAGAAGTCTGGTGTAATTCTGATAAGTCTGACTTTGTATGTTACTTGACATTTTCCCTTACTGCTTTTAACATTCTTTCTTTGTTTTATGCATTTGGTGTTTTGATTATTATGTGGTGGGAACAGTTTCTTTTCTGGTCCAGTCTGTTTTGTGTTCTGTAGCCTTCTTGTATGTTTATGGATATCTCTTTCTTTAGGCTAGGGAAGTTTTCACCTATGATTTTGTTGAAGATATTTACTGGCCCTTTAAGTTGAGAATCTTCACTCTCTTCTAAACCTATCATCCCTAGGTTTGATCTTCTCATTGTTTACTTGATTTCCTGGATGTTTTGGTTTAGGAGCTTTTTGTATTTTTTTTTTTATTATTGTGTCAATGTTTCCTATGAAATCTTTGCCCCTGAGATTCTTTCTTCTATCTCTTTTTTCTGTTGGTGATGCTCGCATATATGACTCTTGATCTCTTTCCTAGGTTTTCTATCTCCAGGGTTGTCTCCCTTTGTGTTTTCTTTCTTATTTCTATTTCTACTTTTAGATCCTGGATTGTTTTGTTCAATTTCTTCAACTATTTGGTTGTGTTTTCCTATAATTCTCTCAGGGATTTATGTGGTTTCTCTTTGAGGACTTCTACTTGTTTACCTGTGTTGTTCTGTATTTCTTTAAGGGAGTTATTTATGTCCTTCTTAAAGTCCTTTATCATCATTGTGAGATGTGATTTTTAAATCTGAATCTTGCTTTTCCAGTGTTTTTGGATACCCGTTATTTGCTTTGTTGGGAAAACTGGGCTCTGATGATGCCAAGTGGCCTTGTTTTCTGTTGGTTATGTTCTTCCTCTTGCCTCTCACCATCTGGTTATCTCTGGTGTTAGTTGGTCTTGCTGTCTCTGACTAGAGTCTGTCCCTCCTGTGTGCCTGTGAGCTTGTGATCTCAGGTGTGTCAGAACTCCTGGGAATCCAACTCTTTCTGGGTAGGATTTTGGTCTGGAGAGCTGTGCCACAGGGTTAACTCTGGGGTACAGATATAATTTAGCATTTACTGTGCTGAACTTTTGATGCATAGTTTCAACTCTCCTGGGAAAAACTTCCTATCTTTCAAGTATCTTTTTGCTTTTTTTTACTCTTTGTTTCTGTGTATCTGTGTGTACATACACATGTATGTGTGTGCTCATGTGTTCCTGTGGATGTCAGATGACAACCTGAAGGAGACAGATCACCTTTTACCATGTGGAATCTTGAGCATTGAATTCTGGCTTTCATGCTTAGCTACAAACTCCTTTTCCATCTCACTGGTTCCCTTTTATTGGTAAAAAAGATATGTTTATTTTGATTTATGTATATGAATGTATTGCCTACATATATGTATATAAACCAATTACATGGCTGGTGCTTCAGAGGCCAGAAACGTGTGGTGGATTTCTGGAATTGGAGTTACAGATGGTTCTGAGCTTGTGTGTAGATACTGGGAGTTTAACTCCAAATTTCTGCAAGAGCAAAAATACTCTTAACCACTAAGGCATCTCCCTATTCCATGGTTTTACTATTTTTATATTAGAGCACTAGCAGCCTCCTAGAATAAGTTGAGATACATTTTTGTTCTTCATTTTCTGAAATGATAAGGATTTTAGAATTAGATTTTTATCTAATCTTTGATAGAACTCATCGGCAGTATTTTTTTAATTGTTTATGCACGGAGAAATGCTTTGCTACATTATTTGGTAGGTCTATTTTTAGTTTCTCAAGAACCATGCAAACTGATTTTCATACTGACTGACTTATTTGATATCCCTGTCATATAAAAGCTTCCCTGCCCCTTCTTATCAACGGCGTTTGTTTATTTTGTTTCATGGTGCTAACCATTCCAAATAGCTTGAGATAGAATCTAATGAATTTTATCTTGCATTCTTCTAAGGCTAAGTATGTCCAACATATTTTATGGCTTTTTTATCTGCTCATACTCTTGATACTAATGAGTTTTTTGCCCATTAATTGTGTGGATTATTTGTTTGTTATTCTGTCTTGAGTTATTTATATATTTTCAATGTCCAGTGAATAGCTGACAAAGAATCTTTCCCATACATAGGTTCTCTTCACTCCAGTAATTGTTTTTTGGTTATTCATATGATTTTAAATTTCACGCAATCCCATTGCTACTACAGTCTTTTTCAGAAAGTTCTTGCATATGACTATGAATTAAGGTATTTCCTCAGTTTTCTCTTATAAGCTTGGAAATTTCACCTGTTAAATTAAAGTCTTTAATGCACTTGGAATAGGTTGCTTTGATTATAGTGAGAGGGATATGGTTTCAGCTTCTACAGTGGATATTCATTTTTCTCAGAACCACTTAGCAAAGAATCTCCTTTTCTGCATTTGTATTTGTCTCCTTTGTTCACTGTCCCATAGCTTTAACTACATAGGATCATTTCTGGGACCTTTACATATGATATTGCTCCACATGTCTGTGGGTGTTTTGGCATGTGTTTGTGTGCATGTGTGTATGTGTAGCATACTATTTTTGTTAGGATTCTTATACTCTTTTGATACCTGATATAATATTTTTAGCATAATAGATGTCAGAGGTAAAAAGGCCATTATAACAGATTACATGAAGATCTAATGGATCATTAGGGAATATTTTTGAAACTATATTTTATACACTAGAAAACCTTAAAAGTGTATAACATCCTAGAACCATATGACTTTCAAAAATTGGTTCAATACATTATCAACTCCACATATGGTGGAAATAGTAACAAAATTTTCTCCAAATACATTAATTCCAGCATCATGCATTCACCACTGACTGTGGGAACTTTGCAGAACTTATAGTAGTGGTCCTCAAACTACGCTCTAAAACAGAAAGGGGAGGCATGCTTTCAAACTTATTCTATGAAATCAGTCTATTGTTTCCAAAACTCAGTAGGTACACAATAAAAATAAACCTATAGAAAAATCTCCTTGATGGTATCATTGCATAATTTCATATCCAGGCACTGGGAAGATAGAATAAATTACGTGCATGTTGTATATATATATTGAGTATGAACTTGAGCCACACGCAGCACCATATAAATGGCAGTTACGCATCTGTAATACAGACCTGACAAGTTAGAGTTAGTTTGATCCTTAGAGCTTGCTGACTGGTCAGCCTTTCAAACTGAGTCAGTGAGCCCAGCTTCAGTGAATGACTCTTTCTCAAAAAATATCAGCATGACATAAGCTGAGAAAGAAACTGATGTTATAAACACGAACACATATGCACAAATACAACACAAACACACATACATGCACACACACCACCTTACAACACATTTAACAGCACATTGAAGAAATCATTCATGGTATCTGTTGTTTTTTTCCTTTCCTTCCTTATTTTCATTCTTTCATATATTACATATATTACATATATTACATATATTACATTCCAGCCACACTTTCCCTTCCCTCATTTCCCTTTCCTCCCCTCAGTCTATCCCCCACCTCCCTCCACCCCAGATACAACCCCCCCTTCCATTCCCCCTCCACTCCACCTCCCCTCAGAAAGGAGCAGGATTCCCAAGGACATCAAACAGGGCATAGCAAACTACAATGCGGCCATGCATGTACCATCACATCATGACTGAACAAGGCAACCCATCAGGCAGGTAGTGGTTCACAAGAAGGCAAAGCATCAGAGACAACGCCTCCTGCTTCCCCTCCTCCACTGTTAGGATTCCAACAAAAACTCCACACTATTGCTATTCAGCCATACCTTTTATGTGGAGCACTTAGGTCAGACCCCCTATAGGTTCCTCAATCTCTAACCTTGTCATGAGGCTGGGTCAGACTATTCTGTGGGCCATGTTTTGGTAGTGTGTTCCTGGTTCTTCCAGTCCTTCATCTCCTTCCTCCACAGGACTCCCCTAGCTCCTCGTAATATTTGACAGAGGGACTCCATATCTGCTGCAATCGGTTGCTGGAAGAAGTCTGATCCCTTTGATGATGATCTACAAGGCTCTGGCCCCAGCACACTCTGCAGACAGAATAAACTGTTGAAGGTGTGGCAGATGAGTTGGTGTCTTAATACTTCCATTTGAGGTCTTATCTGGTTGCAGAAGATGGCCAATTCAGGCCCTGTGTCTCCCATTTAAAGGAGTTAGTTACTCTGATAGATTTTATGGGGTTTCCATTAAACTAGGTTTCCACCGTCCCCTAAAATGCCCACCAATCTCTCCCTGCATTTTCTCTATGTTGACATCATTCCTCCTCTTTCCAACTGCACCTGCCCTCAGTCCACCACAATTTCTATTTGGTTTCCCCTTCCCAGGGAGATCCTTGATCCCATTTAAGCTTCTGTAGGTCGGTGGATTGGAGCTAATATCCAATTATGAGTGAGTACATACGGTGTTTGTCTTTCTGAGTCTGGGTGACCTCACTCAGGATGATTTTTTTCTCGTTCCATCCATTTGCCAGCATAATTCATGATGTCATTGTTTTTAACAACTGAGTAATTGTACCACAGTTTTAAAAATCCATTTTTGGTTGAGGACACCTAGGTTGTTTCTAGGTTCTAGATTACAAATAAATCTACTATGAACATAGTTGAGCAACGGTTGTTGTGATAGGGTGAAATGTCCTTTGGTTATATGCCCAGAAGTGGTATATCTGGGTCTTGATTTCTTTTTTTAATTGGATATTTTTTATTTACATTTCAAATGTTATCCCCTTTCCCGATTTCCCATCCATAAACACCCTATCCCATAACCCCTCCCCCTACTTCTATGAGTGTATTCCCCCACCCATCCACCCACCCCTTCCTGCCTCCCCGCCCTGACATTCCCTTCCACTGGGGGTTTTGAGCCTTGGCAGGATCAAGGGCTTCTCCTCCCATTGGTGCCTAACAAGGCCATCCTCTGCTACATATGCAGTTGGAGCCATGGGTCTGTCCATGTATATTCTTTGGATGGCGGTTTTGTCCCTGGAAGCTCTGGTTGGTTGGTATTGTTGTTCTTATGGGGTTGCAAATCCCTTCAGCTTCTTCAATCCTTTTTCTAAATCCTCCAATGGTGACCAAAATGGCTGTACATGTTTGGACTCCCACCATCAATGGAGGAGTGTTCCCCTTACTCCACACCCCTACCAGCATAAGCTGTCACTTGTGTTTTTGATCTTAGCCATTCTGACAGGTGTAAGATAGAATCTCAACATCATTTTGATTTCCGTTTCCCTGATCACTAAGGGTGTTGAACATATCTTTCGGTGTCCTTAGTCATTTGAGAGTCCTCTGTTGAAAATTCTCCATTTAGGTCTGTACTCCATTTTTAAATTGGATTATTTAGTCTATTGATGTATAATTTATTGAATTCTTTATATATTTTGGATATTAACCTCTTTTCTTTGTGTCCTATTAACAGTGTACTTTGCTCTACAGAAGTTTTCAGCTTCATGGGGTCCTATTTATTAACCGTAGATCTTAGTACCTGAGCTATTGGTATTCTGCTAAGGAAGTTGTCTCCTGTGCCAATGCACGTAGGGCTCTCCCGACTTTCTCTTCTATCAGGTTCAGTGTATCTGGTTTTACGTTGTGATCTTTGGCTTGGACTTGAGTTTTGTACAGCACAACAGGAATGGGTCTGCTTGCATTCTACATATAACTATCCAGTTTGATCACCAGCATCTGTTAAGATGCTTTCTTTTTTCCATTGTATATTTCTGACTTTTTAAAAATAAAAAATCAGGTATCTATAGCTGAGTGGATTTACTTCTGGATCTTCAATCTGACTTTAGGCTTCTTTTTCTTTCTTTCTTTATTCTATTATTATTATTATTATTATTATTATTATTATTATTATTATTATTGTTGTTGTTGTTGTTGTTGTTATTATTATTTGTACTTGCACTCCAGCATGCTCTTCTTCTAGTAGCATCAACTTGGGCTAAAAATTTCTTTGTTAGAAGTATATGTTCTAATATCTAACAAAGTAAAATTTGGACTACTTCTGTTATTTATTTTTCCTTGTGAACATTGGTCTTATGACTTTCAAGAAGTATGTTTATGTGAAATAGATGATCAAGTTTGTGGCTGTAATTTTAGTTTAATCTTCACATAAACATTTATCTGATATGAGACAATTGTCTCCTGTTAATCCCTATTATTTGTCATATGTTCTTTCGTTTGACTAAACGCTAATTTTGCTTACCATTTTAGATAATCTATTTTTTATTACATTAAAATTCCTGTTTTATTGTTTCTCTCCTCCCTTTTTCCCCTTCTCTCTTCTCTCCTCCTTCTATCTTTTTATTGATTCTGTGAGTTTCACCTCATGCTTCCTGCTCATTTCTCCATCCCCTCTTCCATTCTTCATCCTTGCTACCTATCTGCATGGGCTACACAGTACCACCATTGGCAGGAGGCAGGGTTGACTCTCTTGCTGTGCCTTCAGGGCCGTTCACCTGCACCTACACCTCCCGAGCCAGCTCTCCCACTCTCATCTTCTCACAGCTGCCTCACCTGGGCCTTTGTCATTGGGGCCAGCTCTACTATATGCCCAGGCAAGATTCACAGCTTGATCTCCTAAGTGTTATAGCCAATGAGGGAGCGGGATTAGCTCCCTTGCTCTCATGACCCCTCCCCAGCTCTCCCTGCTATGACTACTGCATGTGACAAGGGGAATGGTAGAACTGTCTTTATCAACCCTGCCTGATGTTTGAGGACTAGTGGAGTCAACTCTCCCATGCTCTCACTCTTGGCTTTGCCTGCATCCCTTCCACCAGGACCAGCAACTACTGCACTGCCAAGGGGAGCTGGAGGTCCTGAGTTTCTGAGTGAGGCAGTTGTGAGGGATAGCTCTCCTGACTGATAGAACACTACCACCACCAAGGTGTCTCTTTGCCCATTGCCTGGTGGCTGTTTTTTCTTATACTTACCCCTTTTTTTTCCTTTAATTTGCTTTTGTTTTACTACTCTTACTACTTTTATCATTTATGTGAAATGTTTCTTTGGAAGCAGACTGTTTTGACCTTTCCTAGATCATGCCAACTCTGAACACCTGGGGAGTATTGTGTTTGTTAGTTTCCTTTTGTGCCTTTTGTACTTGGGGTGTGTTATTGGTTGTCCTAACCTAACCTGTTGAAGTCTTACCCTGTAGAGTCCTGTTTTTAAAAGCAGCTTCATCCCTCCCCTTTTTCATTTCACATTTGCCCTTTCCCTGTTATAACATCATGCCTTTGCTTCCCAAGCAGAATTATCATAAATGTCTTTGGTAATTTTGTAGTTATTGTATGTATCTTATTTCTCCCAATAAAGTATAAATAAACTACAGAAAGGGATGTAGTTACATTCACTTTACTATCCACAGATCCCCCTATTACAATATGGGATATTTGAATCGATGATGAACAAAATAAGTATGCTGAAATTTCAAAGCTTCTAAGGAACATCTCATTGTACACTTGGAGAACTTGCTTTCGGTTTGAATGGAGCATTTTAAGTGAAGGATATAGCTACCTTCCTTTTGCTTTGTCTGTGATGCCGGGATATTCAGATCTATTTCTGATACAGGGAATAAGGGTAAATGATCTGCAAACAGAAAAGTGTGTGTCTATTGTTCTTCATGATCCATTATGAAGCATATCTTTGATGATTGTTTACAGAAAAGGCACATTTCTGGCTCCAAGTTGGGAAACGGGGTTCTGTGCTGCTCCAGTAGAGGGTGATTATTTTCTATTTCATAGTTTGCAATTGAAAAATGTCTCACAGGAAACTGGTCTTCATTTCACCACACATACATTTTAGTTCTTAAAAATTGCCAAAATGAGTGACACTTATTTCCTCTCTTCTGACTTCTCCAGTGTTGAGTCATCAAAGACAATTGAGCTCTCACAGAGATAAATGGAAATGAACTGTCTATGTAAAAAGAAGCAAGTTGACAGAAGGAAATTAAATGGAGCAAATATTTCTTTTAGAAGTGGTATCTGTTCAGCACATCAGACTTTGAATGACTTGCAGTGGTGCAATTTTTTTGAAATAAAAAATTTGCTGAAATAGTTTAAATATGTCTAGTGAATAGTATCTTGGAAATTTTGAGAGGAACCATGGTAGGAATAAGAGGAGACACACAGAACTGAAACATTAAAAAAAGTAATGAGTTTCTTACATAATACAGTAGATTCATACTAAAAAGGATCTTTTTTAAAAAAAAAAATGTGAAGGAGTGGTTTAAAAGCTATGTGGTCAATTGTGCAACAAACATTTTATTCTACCAGAAGTTTCTGGATATGAATCTTTAGGATATTTTTGGCAATAACTGATAATTCATTATTTTCTCAATGAAATAAGATGCTAGTTTGTTATTTTTTAAATTAATCAGTAGGTATTTGTACTGACAGTCACAAGATCAAGAGTGGAAAAAAATAATAACCTCTTGGCAGAAATCAAGAGACTAGCATCAAACAGATCAATAGGAGGACACAGACCTTTGATCCAGATCTTGCATCATAGTGTCTATGGAAGCCTGAGGCTCAGGCACGGTATTCCATGCTTGTGAACCCAGGAGACAGAAGCAAGCAGAGCTCTGAGTTCTGAACCAGCCTGGTACAGAGCAAGTTCAGAGCCAAGAAAAGCCTAGGTCAAGTTATGGTGATACATGCCTTTTATCCCAACGTTCAGGAGACAGAGACTGCAGACCTATTTTTCCACTATGATGTTTGGGATGGTAATGTACATCCTGTGATGTTGGACGTATATGATCTGCTTTTTGACAGTCAAGAGATTGGATGAAGAGACTTTGAATTTTAGACTTTTAACACTGTTGAGACTGTTATAGATATGGGAACTTTTTGAAGTTGGCCTAAATAAATTTTGTATTTGTTATGGACTAAAGATAATATGCTATGGCTAGGTAGGCCCTGCCTCCATAGATTCATGTGTTTGAACAAGCCTGTAGAAGGCAGGGAGAGTAATGTGACAGTTTGAATGTCCTTTGCCTGAAGATATGCACTAATAGTAGGTGTGGCCTTGGAGTAGGGGTGACCTTGTTGAAGGAAGTGTGACACTGTGGGGGTGCACTTTGAGATTCTCCCCCTAGCTTCCCATGAGATAGTCTGCTACTGGCTTCCTATGGATAATGATGTAGAACTCTCAGCTCCTCCAGTGTCATGCCCTTCTGGATGCTTCTGTTCTTCCTGACATAACAATAATGGACTGAACCCTAGAACCTGTAAGCTAGCCCCAATTAAACATTGTCCTTTATAAGAACTGTCTTAGTCATGGTGTCTCTTCCTAACAATGGAAACCTTAACTAAGACATAGTCATAACATATCTCATAGCATTGCTTTGTTTATACTGAAGAAAAATGAGTATATTTTTATTTAAGTGCACTTGATGAGATAGTAAAAATTAAATTTTATTAAGATGCTATAGGTTGTATTTCAAATGTTCCATAAAGATATATGGGTTGAAGTTTGATGCCTAGCCTATGGCTTTTTGCATATGATAAAACTGTAAGGAGGCATGATCTAGTGGAAAGACACTCAGTCAACAGGACCATAGCCTTGAGGGGGTTAATGGAATCCTTCCTGTTGCTATCTGGATTTCCAGCTACCAAGATCATATTCACTCCATCATAAGGTACTCATTGTGCTGTTTCTGACACCAAAGTCACAGTAAAAATAAATAGGTCAATTAATTTCAAGGTTTCAAAACTGTGAGCAAAAAGAAAACAGTCCTTCATTTTGGTTATTTCAAGTATGTTATCATATTGATAAAATTAACACACGTCTTGATGCGGTCTTTTCTATGTTATAAAGTAGGACATAGATACAGCCCAAGTCTATTGTGTAACAGCCTAACATGGTGCTTTTAAGACATGAAATTGTGTATCTTGAGAAGCAACTAATCTTTAAAATATGATTTTAATCATGAGGATTTCTTACACTATACTTTATCATAATCATTCCTCTTGCCCAATTTTTGTCAGATAATCTCCCTCTCTCCTACCCACCCAACTTCATGTTCTTTTCTCTCTCCTTTTCCTCCCTCTTTCTCCTTAAAGGAGGAGGAAGAAGAAAAAAAAGGATTAAAGGAAGAAGGAAGAAGAGGAGGAAGAGGAGGAGAACTTGGAGGGGATGCCTCTCAGAAATATCTACTGAACACACCATAACAAGATGTAATAAGACTGTTCACAAACCCTAATATCACAGCTAGATATCTCAACTGAGTAGGAGGAAAAGGGTCCCAAGCATAGGCAAAAGAATCAGAGACAGCTCTACTTCCACTCCTGGAAGCCCCACAAGAATTCCAAGCTACAAAACCATAAGGTAAACTCAGAGAACCTAGCCCAGACCTATACATATTCAATGATTTCTGCTTCAGTCTCTTTGAGTCCCAATAATCCCTACTTAGTTCTTTCTGTGGGCTGCTTCTGATGGTGTCCTCAACTATACCAGCCTTTGCCCCCTGCCGATCTAGGTTTCTTTGGCTTTATCTAGGCAACAAGTGTTCTTAACCATGGAGCCGATTTTCCAGGCCCATGCTCCATTAAATTTTAAGAGTTGTTTGCTTATGAAATAGAATGTAGTAATGTGCTTCAAATAACATTCGAGATTTAAAAAGAATGTAGCAGAAGGTCTGCCTATAGTTTGTAACAGCCCCCACTAAGGAAAAAAAAAGCCTATTAGGATAACTTGAACTTAATTCCATAGACTAGGGCAGATGCGATTGCTATACTCAGTTTTATTTCAGGGATACTGCTATGATCTGTATGCTCCAAAGTGAGAAGCTTAAGGATAAAACAAAATAAAACAATGAAATCTTGAAGCACTCAGTCTTCCTTCTGGTAATAGGTCTTTACTAAATGAGGAGAGACTGGTGAACAAGCCTCACTGTGCCGCAGACTTATTATCTGACTGTGTCCTTACTACAGTTTATTGCTCTGCTGACAATGTTTGGAACGAATACTTCTGCCTATGGGAAGACTAATGAGATATCAACACTTCTGAAATTGTTTCCTGAAAGAGTGATTTAAAAATAGGTACCACTAATACCATAATGCCCTATATAAACAATAAAAGAACAGAATTTAGAAATTTGTGTCAGAAACCAAGTAGATATGAGAGGTCCTTAAACTTTAGAATACTAAATAGAATCGTCTATTTCGATTTATTGAATTTGCTCATAAGGAGTTTATCTGATGGAGAAAGATAGTATCATTCTATGTTATATCAGACACTGAACCATTAACTAGAAGAGGTTATTAGCTATTGAAGAGAAGCAAAGAGATGAGTACTGCACAATAACAAAACAGTGAAATCTAAAAATACACTTCTAGCAACATTTTCCAAAGATGAAGGACTATTAACAGCTCAAAGGGAAAAGATTCTGACAGCTCAAAACTCTATTTTACTTTCTATTATTCCAGCGGACATTCCTATCACTCAATTTGTAAGTACTCTTTTATTTCTCTAAGAATGTGAATTGCATTTTGAAGTAGTCTTTCCACATAGAAATGACTCTATATTAAAATACTCGCAGCCTCTCCATTAAAAATCTTGGATACACTTTACATTTAAAAATATTCCCCAAATATTCCTATTATGTAATTTAAATAAAACCAACCCATATAGACGAACCAAAGTAATTTAAAATGTTTCAGCACTGAACTTAAACTCTTGTATTCTTTACCATAATAGGAAGCAGAATAAAGGATGCTGCTGATAAATCCCCTTTTCCACCGTTCAAGATAATAGTTAGCTTTGCCCATTTTTCTTTGAGAATTTCACTTTGCGTTTCTGGATTTGGTGTGTTCTGATTATTGATCCTGTGTGGCACCAATGTTGTGTCAGCAAGGAAGCTTTATTTATACTTTTCAAACCTTATCCTTTATTGGTTCAGGCATAGTGTTGCTGGTTGCATTTTTTTTCTTTAATTATAGACAATACAGTTCCTTCCGTTGATTCCTGATCATTTGCCAGCTGTTTCTTACGCAGGATCCTTTATATGTGAAAAGTGATTCTTTTCTCTAGTTTGATTCAAGAATTACTTCTTGTCATGGGCTATTATCATTTTTTTCTTCTCTGTGACCATGTGGCCCTCTTTTGGTTGGTCCTGAATGGAGTTCATTAAACTTCCTGGATATATACAGCAATAGTGTTTTTTTCTTATGCTTTGGAAGTGTTCAGTCATTTCTATTTGTTTATTTGCTTATTTGCATATTTTTCCATTTTCTATTTCTCATTATTCCTATTTTATGCAGAAAAATCTATGTAACTCTCTCTCACATTTCCTTGAACATCTGTTCGTTCTACACCACTGGTTTTGCCTTTCTGTTCTATGAAGTGACAAATTTTTTTCTCAGTCATTTATTTTCTTATTCACTTTACATCCTGATCCTAGTCCTCCTCCTTGCTCTCCTCCCAATCCTATCCTTATAATCCATTACCCCTCCCCTTCTCCACAAAGAAGGAGAAGCCTCTCTTGGGTACTACCCCACCATGAGACATCTAGTTCCATCAGGACTAAGCACATCCTCTCCCACTGAGACCCAACCATGCATTTTAGTTAGGGGAAGGGGATCCAATGCAGGCAACAGAGGCAGAGACAGCTCTTCTCCATCTAATTGTTAGGGGACCCACATGAAGACCAATCTGCTACAAGTGTGTAGGGAGTCTAGGTCCAGATCCTGCATGCACTTTGGTTAGTGGTTCAGTCTCTGTGAGCACCCATGGAACCAGGTTAGTTGATTCTCTATGTCTTCTTGTGGTCCTTGACCCCTCTGGCTAGCTCACTCCTATCCCCTGCTCTTCTACAAGATTCCCTGAGCTCCACCGTCTGCTGTTTGGCTGTGGGTCTCTGCATCTGATTCCCTCTACTTCTGGATGAAGCCTCTCAGGAGACAGTTATGTTGGATCTCTGTTTGAAAGCATAGTAGAGTATCATTGATAGTATCAGGGGTTGGCTCTCTCACATGGGATGACTCAGGTTGGGGCAGTCCTTGTTGGCTGTTCATTTGCTTCATCGGTATGCCTGATCCTCTTGTGGGCAGGACAAATTTTGGATTGAAAGTTTTATGGATGAGTTGATGTCCCTTTCGCTCCACTGGAAGTCCTGCCTGGATACAGGAAGTGGCTGCTTAAGTCGCCATATCTTCTGCTGGTAGGCTGCTGGAAATGTCATCCAGGGTTACCCCCATAGGCTCCTCAGAATGTTCCCTCTCCCTAGTCTCCAGCTAGGTCCAGAAAGCCCCCCCCCCAGATTTGATTCTCATAGCATTCTCCTGCCTCTCTTTTCCCCACATCTGATCCCCATCCCAGTTCTCTTCCTCACTCACATCTAGTTATCTCTCTTCATCCACCTCTAATGGCTATTTTGTCTCCTCTTCTAAGTGAGATTCACTCATTCATCCTCCCTTGGGCTCTTCTTATTACCCAGTTTCTTTGGGTCTGTAGATGGTAGCATGGTTATCCTATGGTTATGGTTAATGTCCACTTATAAGTGAGTATATGCCATACTTGTATTTCTGGAAGTGGTCACTCATGATGATATTTTCTTGTTCCTTCCATTTGCCTGAAAATTTTATGTTGTCTTTGACTTTAATACCTGATTAGTATTCCATTTTGTAGATGTACCACATTTTCTTTGTCTATTCTTCAATTCAGAGAAATCTAGGATATTTACAGTTTCTGGCTATTACAAATAAAGCTTCTACGAACATAGTTTAGCAAGTGTCTCTGTGGTCTAATGGGCCTTTTGGGGGTATATGCCCAAGAGTGCTATAGCTGGCAAAGGATATCAAGGGTATTCAGTTTGGTAAGGAAGAAGTCAAAGTATCACTATTTAAAGGTGTTATGATAGTATACATAAGCAACCCCCAAAATTCTACCAGAGACCTTCTATAGCTGGTAAGCACCTTTAGCAAAGTGGCTTGGAATAAAATTAACTCAAAGTAATCAGTAAACCTCCCTTTTCCAAATGAGAAATAGGCTGAGAAAGAAATTAGGGAAATAGCACCCTTTACAATAGCCACGAAAACTATAAAATATCTTGGTATAACTCTAACTAAGCAAGTGGGACTTGTATGACAAGAACTTCAAGTCTCTGAAGAGAGAAATTGTGCAAGATATCAGAAGATGGAAAGATTTCCCATGCTCATGGATCAGTAAGATTAAGGTAAGTAAGAATGCCATCTTACCAAAAGCAGTCTAAGACTCAGTGCAATTTCCACCAAAATTCCAACACAATTCTTTACAGACGTTGAAAGAACAATTCTCAGCTTCATATGAGGTGACTATTTGTAAAGTTCATTAGTCTGTTTGTCAGAGGTTCAAATGTTCAGTTCCCTCTAAAGCATTTTATTTCAGTTACATTGGTACTCTAGAGTTTACATTTAAAATTAGAATTATTTATATCTGTCATTCACGTCTACTCTATGATGTACATCATTATAGCATTTAAATTATACTCTTTTGTTCATTTGAACAGCTGTAGATGGACTGATTTCAAGTTTTTGTCTGAAATCGTTCCTTTCACAGGCAGCGTCTGTGGCTTGCTTTTTCCTTTATGTGGACCATATTTTCCTGTTAATTTGCAACTAATATTTGTACTTTTGTGTTTGGAATTTAGAATCTGAAGTGTACATAATGTATTACAGCAGCCCAGAGTGCGACCTATCTCTTCCTATCCAGATCGTTCTTGGTAAAATAAGAAGATAAATCAATTTGTCTTCTTTATTGGCTCGTTTATTTTAGTGACATCTATTTCTGTGACAGCGTGAAAAACCTTTGATCATTTTCTTGGGGACAGATTTAAATTTCCAAAGACATTCTTGGATGAGAAAGGTTATATAATGATGCATTGACTAGAATTTCTTTGGTAATTCCTTCTTTCTGTCACAGTTGTCGTCTCATTGTTTCTAGAGTCCCATTGCAGAGGGTTGCCTGACTTGGGAAGTCCCCCCAAACCAGGTCCACTTATTCACCTAAAAAAATACATAGAAAAAAAATAAGTGAAAGGTTAGAAAGAAATGTATTCACTATCACATTAGTAAGACAAATGGCACAAAGTGCAGATATTTTTCTGAGAATCTCATATTGTTTCTACATTTGAAGCTCAAGAGAAGATAAAAATTAAAAAAGGCAAAGGAATCAGTTAGTCCTTCAGCTTTGAGACAGAGATGGAACAGACCTAGGTGTGTTCCTGGTGGTCCTCAATATGACATTGTAAAAATGGAGGGTGGCAGTATGTTTCTGCAAATCTTGAAAATAATTAGTCTACTTGTCATAACATCTGCCTTGAAAGATACGGTTAATCTTAGTTGTCAACTTGACGGTGCCTAAGAAGACACAGGTGGTTGTGTGCATTGACAAGGGCATCCTCAGAAAGATTTAACTGAGGAGGGGAGACCCACTCTAAAGGTGGGCAGCACCTTTTCTTACACTGGAGTCGCTAACTGAACAAATAGGAGATGGGGAAGAGAAAGGGAGAATAGCTGACTGATCTCTGTCTCTGTCTCTTTCTCTCTGTGTCTCTGTCTCTTTCTCTCTGTGTCTCTGTCTCTCTCTGTGTCTCCGTCTCTGTCTCTGTCTCTCTTTCTCTCTTAGCCTTGCTTCTGTCTCTGCCTCTTTTTTTATGTCTGCGTTTCGGTCTGTCTGCCTCTTCCTCTCTCCTCCCTATCCTTCCTCTATCTTCCCTCTCCTCTCCTTCCCTCCTCTGATCTCTACGCCCCTCCACTCTCCCCTCCCCTCCCCCTTGCTTCCCCTCTCCCCTTGCTTCCCCTCCCCTCCCCTTGCTTCCCCTCCCCCTTACCCTCCCATCCCCTTTCCACTGCACTCCCTCCCTTCCCCCTTCCCCCTCCTTCACCCTCCTCCCTCTCCTCCCCTTCCTCCCTCCTCCTTTCCTCTCCTCTCCTCTCCTCTCCTCTCCTCTTCTCTCCTCTCCTCTCCTCTCCCCTCCTCTGCTCACCTCTCCTTTTTTTCTTGAATGCACATGCAATGTGACAAAATGATCCATATACTTGGGGCCTAAGCTAGAACAATTCTTTCTACAATGACTACCCCAAATGCAATATGAGCACAAGCAAACCATCTTACCTTGATTTTGTCAGGTGTTCACTACCAGCCATAAAGAAAGCAACTAGCATAGAAAATTGTTATCAAGACATGAAACCATTGTCATTATCATAAATCTAGCCATGTGGTGTATAGGCTTTGGCAACTGTTTGAGGGAGGAATGTGGAAAAGCTTGGACCTGTAGCTAGAAAAATAACAGTCAAGTACTATAAGAAAGCATGGTAGTTTGTTTTTGTAATACTAGAATGCTGGCACCAATATGGGCAGTTAAGTCTCCATCATTAAGTATAGGAAGAGAATGGGAATGGATCATGAACTCAGTGTAGACTACACTTTTTGTACTCTTGTCAGAAATCTAGCTACTTTTATGATCATGTCTGGATTTAAATGTACTAAATTATTTGCTAATTAAAATTTCAGTAGAGCTTAACTTTCAGGCTGGGGACATGATTATTATTTACTGCACATACTAAGATGTACCATGAGAGGGAGCATACATATATGACAAATGTACAATTTAGTAAGGAAGGGGTGTGAGTAAATTTAAAAGTTTGGGCAAAGAGGTGTCGGAGAAAGATTCTGTAGTAGCTAAATAGGACTAGCTTGGGTAAAAAAAAACATCTTGGTGTGTACCAGGAAGAAAGAAGTGTTACCATGATGGGAAGTTCCTATCCACCAAAGGTTGCAAAACATGGAAATGCAAGTTCAATTGAAAGGCAAGGCTCAGTCCTAAGATTGCTACTAAAAGGATTCCATGCTCAAAACCTGCTCTATTTTACTTATTCCTCATTTTTCTATCAATTCAATTGCATCACTTTCTCTCCTGACTTTTATTATATCCTGCTAAGGGTTGGTCTTTTTGTTTGCCTAAGACCTTGAGGTACATCATTAAGCTATTTATCAGTAATCTCATGTTTTACTGTAGGCTTTGGTGGCCTACAGTGAAATACTCTGGTTTTACCTTTATCTCTTTATGACACTATCCTGTATTTTTCTTTCAAGGAACTATTTCCCTTTAGAGCTGCTTTTGTTGAACCACACAATTCTATACTTTAAAAGTATGCTATGCTTTTATTTTCATTAGATTTCTTTAGGACTTTGAACATTTTTGTCTTGACTTCTTAGATGACACACTACACATTCAATATTATGTTGTTTTTATCTCTGTGAGTTTGGATAAGTACTGTGATTTATCTTATTCAGTTATGACCAAATGGACTATAAGGAAATATTTAGATTTCCTTGTATTCATTAATGCACATTTTGTTCCCTAAAATGTTCTCTACTTTAGAGGAAGTTCCATGAGTCCCTTAGAAGAATGGGTATTCTGTTGTGGTTTTTTTTTTTTTTTTTTTTTTTTTTTTTTTTCGAGTTGGGGACCGAACCCAGGGCCTTGCGCCTCCTGGGCAAGCGCCTACCACTGAGCTAAACTCCCAACCCCTATTCTGTTGTGTTTTGTGATGTCCTTTGTAGATAACTCTTAAAGCTTACGTTGAGCATAACATTGCACTACTCTGATTTTGTCATTATTCCTTATTATTTTCTCTATAAACTATAATGAGAGTAAAGCATTAAAATCTTCATCTAGTATTGTGTGGAAATAGATTTATGCCTTTATATTCAATTGTGTTTGCTGTATTACATTGGTAAGCTTTATTACATTGTTCTATGAGCATGTATTTAGAACTGTTATGTTTTTCTTGATGAATTGTTTCTTTAATTAATTAGTCATGATGTTCATTATTTCTTTTGAATAATTTAGTGTGGATACACATGATTTCCTTCTTTGTGCCAATTGCTTGTACTCTCATTTCCACTCTTTCCTTTAAAATTTCATGAAGGCAACACTTAGATGTGTCTGCTTTCTATTCAATTTGTTCTTGTCTGATTCTTTGGATCAGAGAACTGAGACCATTGGCATTCAGAGATATTTGCAAGGTACTAATTGCTGTCATTTTGTTGTTTTGTAATATTTGCCCTTTTGTTATGCTCCTTATTTATGAATTTGCATGCACTGATCTCTGGTAATAGTACACTCCCAAATCAGGGAGAAGCACTGCAGAACAGATTCTAGACATCGTCTCCTGCTGCTCACATTTCTAAAGTTTCCTTTCTTTAACATGCACATTCATATTCTCTGCAGTCATCTATGACCTGCAGATCTGAACTGCTAATCTATGTTTGTTCCTACTTAATTCTTGAGGTTTCCTGCAGTCCACCGTCTGAAGATGACCTTGTTATTTTTATTTTGGACATCTTATGTCACATTCCTCATTTACTCAGGAAATCATGCCTCAGTGCAATTGACTTTTGAACCCTCTGACTGTTCATTCTGTAATTATATCTTTAATATCTCTCCTAGAGATCACAGAGACAGTTTCTTAACTGATATTCCTGCTTATCTTCCTTAAATTTATTTTTACACGCTGCAAACCAGATACTTAAATTCTAACACATGCAGACCATATAACTCCCCATTCTAGTTCTGTTCAGTTACATTCCCAAAATCATTCATCTGATATGTTAGTCTATCAACAGTCGTGTTCCTACCAATTCATCGACCTTGTCATGTTTCTTGACTTTTCATAAGTTAGGCCTCCTGAGGCTTCTCTCTGCTCTAAAGTCACATTCTTCATAATCCCATCACTGAACCACCACATGAGTCACTCACTTTTAAAAATATTTGCTTTTTCTTTTTTTAAACCTGAAGTAAAGAAATTAAGGGCAGAAACTAAAATATAGCTATCCGCAACCAATAGTACAGTTATCAGTAACTGTTCAACAATTCACCAATAGTAGATATTTAATAAATCTGTATTTTATCCAGTTGGTTTTCTTCTAATTGTCATTCAGCTTTCTTAGATGATTGCGTCAATTGTTTTATCTCAAGCATGTAAAGCTAACATTACACAAAAGTCCTAGAAAGAAAGGATGATGACCTTTGGCATACCCATTATATGTAGAATGCATACATGTCTGTATTTGTGTATAAAAATTAATTAGAAAAGGGGCTAGTAGGGTGGCTCAGAACATCTGCTGTTCCTGTGGAGGATAGGAATTTGGTTTCCAGCAGCAATGCTGGGCAACTCCCAACTGCCATGAAATGTAACATCTGGTGTTCAACAGCTCTGATGTCCTCATAGGCCACCTGTACATGTGGCATGCACTCACATAGACACATGACCTTAAGATACATTTTCAATGAAGATAGTAAAATATGTATAATTTCGATTAACAAAATAATTGTAGATATTCTGAGATGTGGTATGATATTCTAGTGCTTGAATGCTTCGTGAAATATATGTCAATTTAGTCGATATAGGCATCCCTTTGAGTACAGACTATTTCTTTGCAAGGAAAACATTTTAAAAATCTCTCTCTCCTGGCTAAGTGTAAATACATTAATTTGGGCCGAGAACAATTATCCTGCTATGCTATAGACTATTGGAAATATTCCTCCTACTGCGTCTTCTCTGGATGCCCATACAATCCCAGTCCATCTTTCCCTCGATTCTGTCTGCACATAACATCCTACCACCGTATCTCTGCTCCATGTACTTCTCACATCTTATCCCCATCTCTGGTGGTTTGACTAGGAATGTATTCCATGTAAGCTTGTGTTTAGATCCCTGGCCCATGGGGAGTGGCACTATTAGGAGGCGTGGCTTTGTTGGAGGAGGCGTGTCACGAGGGGTTGAGTTCACTTCCTGCTGCCTGCCAATCCAGATAGAGAATTCTCATTTCCTTCTCCAGCACCATGTTTGCCTGCCTGCCGCCATGTTTTTCCATGATGATAATGGACTAAACCTTTGAACTGTAAGCTAGACCTAATTAGATGTTTTCCTTTATAAGAGTTGCTACAGTCATGATATCTTTTCACAGCAATAGAAACTGTAACTAAGACATTTTACCTCATGTTTGCCTTCTATTGTCCCTGTCCCTGTTATGCTATCCCAATCTTTCCCCTCTATTCTGCCTGCACATATCATCCTATCCAGTTTTCCTTCTATACTACCTGAGTTTTCCTTCTATTCTACCTGTGCACAACATCCTATCCATGCCTTCCCTTCTATTCCTCTGAGCCATGTGCTGTGTGTTTGCACCACCATTTTTTATTTTCCTCTCCACTTATAGTTGAGAACATTGCTGTTTGCCTTTCTACTGCTGACGGATTGCACTTCATTCCTCTGTGCATATGCTCGCAGGCTGCTCCTCGCTGTCGCTTTTAACACCTCTTTAAAGAATTCACTTGGCTTCCAAATTGCTTCGGCTTGCGGATCATTCCAGGAGAAATATTTGTACTTTAGTGATTTACAACTCATAGGACTGTTTTTGTATCTCAGGTGAGGCTGAAAGAGGCCTAGACCATTTTGGAAGAAAATTTGATATATAATACAAGATGACTTGAAACCTGAGTGAAAAGGAATCAAATCAGTTCTTATATTTTATTCTACTGACAACTATCACAAGTCAAATGGGATTCCTACTGAATTTAATTACATGAAATGTCTCACTTTGAAACTTGGAATAACAGGTTTGGCCAAGTAAGAGCAGGGCTATATTTTTGAAATATAAATTTGTGGTTTTCAAATCTTAAGTTCACAATTTTGCTGTCTAATTTTTAAAAATAACATATACAGATTATGCAGAGTGAGCCATTGCCAAGAATTACATAATTAACCCAAGATACCTTAAACTAAAATTATAAGGCACTTATGGAACAAATTTTTTGGGAAGAAGTTTAAATACTCCAATGTTAGCATGGCAAATTAAAATTATGTTTTTCCCTTAGATTATTGGGCATAATAGAAACACTAATTTATCTAAACGATATATGAGTTCTCATGTTTACTACTGAAGTGCTAATTTCTGAAAAGATATAGGAATGAGAGTGGATTACATGTCTCATAATTGTAACAAAAGTATTTGAGGACAGGGTTTATTTTGGTTCATAGAGGGGATAGAGTTCATCTCTGGGGATGGGAGAAGTCTTGGCTGCTGGAGCAAAAGACAGCTGGTCACATTGTGCCCTCCTTCAAGATGCAGAACAATATGAATACTGGAGTTTAGCTCTATTTTTCCTTTTTCCTTAGGTCCAGCATCCCAACCCAAAGGATGTTAATATCTAGATTCCAGGTAAATAGAAACATCTTTCTATACACAGTTAGAAGTGGGTTGCTATGGTGATTATATATCCTGTCAGGTTGACAGTGAAGATAAATTATCACAAAAAGGAACCATAAAAGTCACTTGTTTTCTTAAGTTTCTTCCTCCACAGTATGGACTGTGGCATTTTTTTTTTTTTTGGTTTTTTTTTTTTTTTTTTTCGAGCTGGGGACCAACTCAGGCCTTGCGCTTCCAGGCAAGCGCCCACCGCTGAGCTAAATCCCCAACCCTGGACTGTGGCATTTTAAAAATTTAAAACATTGATCATTAGTTCAACTCATGTTATCAATATGATCCATATTTTCATATCATGTTAACTGTATAACTGACTTTATATGATGTTTTATCATTCTATTTCTTGAACTTCATCATTATCTAAACAAATTATCTCCTAGGTTTTTCTTTTCATATATTTAGACTTGCACACACACACACACACACGCACACACGCATGCATGCACGCGCATGTACTTACTACTTTAAAAATTTTGGCACTCATTACTATTCAGTTACTTTTATATTAAATTAAATACTGAGTTTTGGAAGTAGAAAAGTAGTAGATATCAAAGAAAACAGTGTAAATTAAATAAATAAATCTAACACTTGTTGGGAAAAATCTGATAGAAGATATTATATGAGTTTTACAGTTATATAACATTATTTTGGGTGTCTACTGGACTTCCCTGACAAGTCAAAATGACTTTTTCATGTCCAACCATGGGGATTTTATTACATAGTCTATGGATTTGGGGTAGAAGCATTATTACTTCAAGTGGCATGACTTCACTTAATTTACTTATCCATGTAATACATACTCATGCACATTTATACAGATTTAAGTAAATGTAGAAATAGTGTGTTCCTTATACCTTCCACTCCCATCTCTGTATTGCCTCCTATCTGCCTAAAGACCCCCTATTCCATTTTCCCATCTACACTTTGATGTCGCAACTCCTACTACCCTACAATCCACAGATTTTAATTTCTGTTTATCCTCCATAATCCTTTTTATTTTCCTCATTTTAAGAATTACTCTGGGTTATGTTCTCACATGCAAAGATTAAGAGCTAGGACCCATAAATGAAAGAGAACATGCAGTGTTTGTCTTTCTGGATTGTCTCGTTCACTATAAAATATTCCATTCTTATTTCCCATGAAATTTACTTTTTGCCGCAGATCAGTAGGATTCTATAGGGCTTATGTACCACATTTTTATTGTATCATCATATATCATAGGTGAAGGACATTTTGGCTGCTTCAGTTTCCCAGCTGTTATGATTACATCAGCAATGAACACAGTTGACCAGGTATCTCTGCAGTCAGATGCCACCTTAGATGGGCATTTGTCAAGAAATGGTGTAGCTGGGTTATATGCTAGATCTATTTTTGGATTTTTGAGAGATCTTTATATGGATTTCCACAGCACCTGAACATACCTCCAACAGTGAATGAATGTTCCTTTTCCCCCTCATGCCAGCATTTTTCAACACTTTTTGAGAAATTTCTTACCTATTTCTATTTTATCTTTTGTGTTTATACTCATAGTCTATCAGACTAAAAATGACTCAAAAACGGAGACATATATCTGTACCTATATGTACATAGGTATACACACATACATGTTTGTGTGTGTGAGTGTGCGTGTGTGTGCGTGCGTGTATGTGTGAGTGAGAGTGTGTGTGTGTGTGTGAGTGTGCGTGTGTGTGTGTGTGAAAGATCCTCTCTTACTCTGTGGTCTTTCTTTTTATTGATCTGATTGTTCCCTTGCTGTAAGGAAGAGGCTTTGGCATTTTTGTTTTGTTTTCTAAAGACAGGGTTTCTTGTGTAACAGCCCCAGATCTTCTGTCCTGGAACTCGATTTAGACGCCAGGATGGCTTTGAACTCATAGAAATCAGCCTGCCTTTGACTCCTGAGGGCTCAGATTAAAGAGCGTGCCACTGCACACAGCTTAAGAAGAGTTTTATTTTTATGAGGTGGCATTTGTTTATATTCAGCCTTAATTCTTGGGCAAATGAGTTCTTATTCAGAAAGTCTCTTCCTATACCTATATCACTTAGAGTGCTGTCTATATTTTCTTTTCGCAGTTTCAGTGTTTCAAATTAGGTCTATGATCCATTTTGAGTTAATTTTTGTACAGGACGATGGATGTGAATTAATTACATTCTTCGACATATGCAATGCCTCCAGCACGCTTACCTTTTTTTTTTTTAAATTGGACATTTTTAAAATTTACATTTCAAATCTTATCCCCTTTCCCAGTTGCCCCTCCATAAACCCATATCCTATGCCCCCTCCCCTGCTTTTTATGAGGGTGTTTCCCACCCACCCACCCGCCCACTCCTCTCCTCCTCCCCACCCTGACATTCCCCTACCCTGGGGCATTCTAGCCTTGGCAGGACCAAGGGCTTCTCCTGCCATTGATACCCAACAAGGCCATCCTCTGCTATATATGCAGCTGGACCCATGATTCTGTCCATCTGTACTCTTATTTATTTATTCATTTATTTACATATTTTATTTTTTCCTTTTATTTTTTTATTGGATTTTTATTTACATTTCAAATGTTATTCCTTTTCTTGGTTTCCTGTCCATAAGCCCCTTCCCCATCTCCCTTCCCTCTTCTTCTGAAATAATTCAGCATAATAATTTTAAAATTACTCCAGAATAGGGGAAAATCAACTGGAAACTACACATCTTATAATAAATTATTTTCCAAGGAAGATGAGAAATTCAAATAAATTAGGTTAAAATATGTATTTTGAATAAAGTGGATAAAGAACAAGAATATTTATTTCTCAACAGAAGATATACTGATGGTCAACAAATGTATACAAAATTATTGCATACCATTAATCTTCAGCGAAATGTAACTTAAAGCATAACACAGTTTCATATCAGTTACAATGGTGTCAAATACATACCAAGCAATGATAAGGATAAGAAGAAAGGGAAGCTTCCTGAATTTCAGTTAGGAAGATGAATTAATGTCCTTGCTATAAATTGAGGACATGACACATAATTTTGCTAGTCCATATTATAAATAATTCCCGTTTTATTCCTTTGTCAGAATAACAGGAAACTCCTGACAGTCTCTCTGGCTTCGCTATCACATTCTATTCTATCAATAATCTGGGAAGCAGTAATTAAATATCTTCTATATTTTAAGACTAGCAAAACAAGATACACAATATCCCAGAGCTCCTGGAATGACAACAGAACAGGAAAGTAGAATGTTATTTTGATAAAGAAGTTAATGAAAGGTAAATAATAAAGTCCCTATCGGTGATGTGCAGAAAATGACTCAAAACTCTCATGGTAATGCAAAGACTATTATCCTGTATTTTTTCAGTGAATTGTGCCAAACATTTGCTGACTTGTTAGATATATGGAGTTCTTTACCCACCTAAAAAATCTGCCTGTAGGGTATGAAGTTTCATTAGGAATTCATTATTGTTAGATCAATTGCATTCAGTCTAGATGATGCAAAGTGTTGCATGCATTTTTATCTTAAAACTAATGAATCCTTAATTATTGTGTTCCTTTTTCATTAATTAAACAATTATGTGGTGAGTTGCAGCAAACTTACTTGGAAATATGCAATTATATAATTGGGCGAATTATCTAGGCATGACTATAACAGTTTTCCTTTCTCATGTTTATGACAGATATGCACTGGTTATAGAAAAAAACAATCTATACAACACTTCTACAGTAAGACAGTTGTTGAAACTCTTATAATGTGCACTGGTAGGAAGCAGAGGAAGTCATGCCTGCCTATGGTATAGCATATACCATTTTTAGAAGCCATTGGACATGAAGAATAAAAAATGCAGGGACAGAAAGATATTTGGAGAACATACAGAAGTAGATTAAATCATGAAATATGAATAAACTGTGAAAGAAAAGACTGAAAGGCCAGGATGGGGCTCACCAATGGGTTTAAATATATAATGAACATAGAGGAGTTAACACGAATACCTCAGAGCTCAAGAGAAAGATCTCACTTTCCTTCAAAAGGCCCAAGAAAACCTTTGAAAAACTTCATATAACCATTAAACATACACATATGTACACACACACACACACACACACACACACACACACACACAGAGGCCCATGTGCACACACATTTTATTTTCTGAAAGCTCCATGGACAAATGAGGCAAACCTTACAAATTATTCATAAGTAAAATTAATTCTAGAATGTTTGATAGCTTGGTCCAATAATAAACACTGTAGTTAACTAGAACTCAAGAAAACCTTGTGATTTGATGATCCAATGTTGTCTGTCTAACTGGAGATTGTGTCATGTATCCAATGAGGGCTATATTCCCCTGGTTTCAGTATAGTTGAAATACACTATTTTAAAATAATTTTTTTTCTGGAACTAAAAGATCTTATTGTTTTAGGTAATAAAAAACACACAGCAAAGATTTTGTATCTTAAAGATGATTGTGATTCTTTTAAACAACAACAAAAAATTATTAAAATACAATAGTACCTTTACCCCTTTGCATTTTCTTCCTCTAATTCCTCCTGCACCTCCCCACTCCCACTAAAATTTATGACCATTTTCCCTTAATGCATATAAGTATCTATTTACTACATTTAGAAATACATAAATATATAGACACAATACTCTGAGTCAGTTGAGTGTTGCTTGTATGTATATGATTTCAGACCAGACTCCTTGGCACTGGATAACTCATTAGAGGTCTAAAGCCTGAGAAGAATTGATACAGGATAAGTTGTTTACTCTTAAGATTACTACCCAAAGGTTCATAAGTTCAGGTTCATTAGGCATATCCATGGATTTTGAAAATTCAAGAAATTACTACTAAATATGACTCCAACATGTTTTCTAGCAGAAACACTTTGCTTAGGGAAGAACGTATTTAGAAGCTGTGAGGAGTCAGGTCAGGAGTCAGCCCATCAGAGAATCCACGTTAGGAGAGAGACAAGAGAAAGATCAGAGTAAATAAAATGGTACATTTAAAAATACACATTGATTTTCCTGCAGCTAATCTACAGTGGATGGAAATGAAAATCAATTTGCATCCACCAACATGGGTGAGGGTTATGAGAGATACTTTAGAAAGCAGAAAGACAGCTGAGTTGTCTGGAGAAATCTTAGACCTGTTCGAAAATGCAGGCAGAGTCCTAAAACAAGGAAATTAACATTGCAAGTTTTCCTAGAAAATTTGGGGACTTGAAGGAGGTAGTGAACAGGTAGTAAAATGAAGTGGTAGATGGATTAATCTAAGAATAGTGGAAATTCCTTATGATTGCAGTGTAAATTTGAATGCACCATTACATACGATATTTTCATAGCAGTTTTAGTCAACCAACATAAGATGGAGGAAAAACAACTCCATCCACAGCAACAGAGAGATTCGTAGGTAATTTGTAATGTGCACTCACATGTTGTAATCTCATCCATCAACAGAAGGCAATGCCTCACAAGTGTAAGTGCCAATATGATGTAGAGATAGCAGCAATCCTCAGAAGACTGTATAGAGCATGATACAATTTTATGCAGCCTACTGAAGAAAGATTGCAAAGCTGATTGTTTACAAGTAACAACGTGTGAGATCAAATTTTTCAAAAGCTATTTTGTAAGACAAGAGTTGAGAAAATAATTCTCTTCTGGTGGCAGAAACAATCAGGATAGCAGAGGCGCTCTTTGGAATGATGCATGCCACTGTATTATTATGTAGGACACTGAGTTCAGGGAAATAGGTTTTATTATTTTTTATATAAATGTATACCTGTGTGTATGACTTGTGACATACCACATAACAAAATAATTCAACATACGTTTCAGTTGAAAAGGAAGAAAAGCGATGAAAGCATGAGACTGTGGTATAGCCAGATGTGGATAAATTTATACATTGTGCATGAATGGTAGGAAATTCATATTAGGTTACACTGATTATTCCAAAGAAAGATAAGGCTACATTTTTAATGGACAAATGATCTCCAGAAGTTTGTTACATAAAGGACTAGCAAATTCAATATTACTAGTGGAGAGACTACTATTGGAGGATAATGTGAGTATAGCTATTTTAAGTAAGAAAGAGGGAGAGGTAGGAGTAAGGCAGGAAGGAAAGAAAGGAGGGAAGGATAGGGAGGGAGACATACAGAGAGAGACAGATAGACAGAATCAGACAGTGACAGAGACAGAGAAAGAGAGACACAGATAGGGTCAGAGAAAGAGAGACAGAGGGAGAGAGTCAAGAGACAGGTGGCTGATGTAGTTCAGTCTTAGGAGAGAGTAGGGTCAGTATTACAATGTCTAAGAAAGAAAATACAGCAAGACCTTAACTTCCATAAGCTAAAACAGAAAAAAAGGAGAAAAATAAAGATCACTTTTTCTAATGGCTGAAAACCAGCAAAAATAGTTTCGCACTGGGACACTGCGAAAGAGAAAAGAAATAAGAAAAAAACAAAACAAAACATGCAAACCTGTGCATCCTGCCTCTGAAACAGAATGGCAGCAACTTTCCTATTGATTGGTAGATCTCATAGAATTCTTCAGTTGTCTGCTATAACGAGCTCTGAGTTTTATTGATAACTTTAGTTTTATCTCCCCAAACTGAATCCTTCTCTCAGGAACTTAGCCATTGTCAATTGAAAAGAAAAAGAAAAAGAGAAATAAAGAAATAAAAGAAACCAACAAGAGCTAGAATTCAATTATGTCTAGTTCCTTAGAAATGCCACAGCCCACAGGCAAAGCCTTTGAAGTTACTTCTATTGATTTAAGGACACTTTTATTTATCAGTTTCCCAGAACATCTTGAAAGCTGTCTGCACAGGCCACAGTACCATATCGACAGCTTAGCTAGCCAAATGTGAGAGTTTTGTCTTCATTATGTGAAAATTTTAGTGAATTTCTAATGAAAAATTGTGTGATATTTTTAAAAAGCTTTTCATGGGATAAAAGTAATTTCAATCAAGGAAGACTATATTTGCTTATACAATGCTCTCCCTTTCTGCAGTGGACAGCTGAATTGACATGAGTAACTGTGAATTTATCATAATTCTTAGTCTTTATTGTGGAACAGTCACTGTGAATAAAACAAATGGAAGTATGTGTTCCTCTCAATGAGGGGACAAAGTTCATGCTTCCTCAAGTAGACTTTTGATTCTGGACTATCAGTGAAGATAGTGCACACATGTCTACAACTGGGAGGTTATGTACAAATAGTGCAGGATAGTTCAATACTTGAGGATCTGGGTTCATATCTCATCCTCATAGTGGTCTGTGTCCAACATTTCCACTGCTCATTTTCTTTATTGACATGTTGCAAATAATACTACTAAACACTGTGAGAAGATAACATGAGCTTGGTTGGAGATGCATCCCTGAGACCATGTATACATTGTTTAAAGAAGGAGGACTGACCTAAAGTCTAAATCGTGAAAGGGTAAACAATTTCACTGAACATATCATATCAAAGAATAATTTATTATTGAGGTCAGTTTGTAAAATAATTGACATTTCTTTTTTGGGAATTGATTTTTTAAATAATAAAATAAAATATGATAAAGCAAAAACCAACACATCAGACTATACAGCACAAACATACAGATAAAATAAAGAATTCAAGAAGAGGCACAAGAAACATAAGGATGCAAAGACTTGCTCATTCACATACTCAGGAATCCCATAGAGGCATAAAATAGGAAAAGAGTTTGGGATGTCCCTTTAAGTAAAATCAGTCAACAATTGGAAGGATACTAATTGAGGAGCAATCAGGACTTATAAAATCAACCAAAAGGGGCTAAGGCATCGTGCACATTGCCTGGACAGGTCTGCCCCAATGGAGTCCAAGACAGAAAACGAGAAGTGGTATATATTGCATTTATTATGTTTAGGTGTGGGCCTTCTATCTCCGGTCTTCCCAAGTCTTTTAACATGAAGCTGTTTGTATTTTTTTGTCAAAGGCTTTTTCAGCATCTATTGAGATGATCATGTGTTTTTTTTTCTTTGAATTCATATAGTAGACTACATGGTTAGAGTTCTATATATTGAACCATCCCTGCATCCCTAGGATGAAGCCTATTTGATCATGGTGAATGATCATTTTAATGTATTCTTGGATTTGGTTTGTGAGAAGTTTATTAAGTATTTTTGCATTGATATTCATAACAGAAATTGGTCTGAAGGTCTCTGTCTTGGTTGGGTCTTTGTGTGGTCTTGGTATCAGTGTAACTGTGGCTTAATAGAACGAATTAGGTAGTGTTCCTTCTGTTTCTATTTTGTTGCAGTTTGAAAAGTATTGGTGTTAGGTCTTCTTTGAAGGTCTGATAGAAGTCTGCACTAAAACCATCTGGTTCTGGGCTTTTTTGGATTGGGAGACTTTTAATGACTGCTTCTATTTCTTTAATGTTATGGGACTGTTTAGATGGTTTATCTGACCCTGATTTAAACTTGGTACCTGGTATCTGAGTAGAAAACTATCCATTTCATCTTTTATCTTGAATTTCCAGGGGTGTTTGTTTGTTTGTTTGATGGTGTTTTTTTTTTTTTTTTTTTTTTTTTTTGTATAGGCTTTAGTAGTAGGATCCAATAGAGGGCTAATATCCAATATATACAAAGGACTCAAGAAGTTAGATTTCAGAGAACCAAATAACCCTATTAAAAATGTAGGACAGAGCTAAACAAAAATACTCTCAACTGAGGAATCTTGAATGACTGAGAAGCACCTAAAGAAATGTTCAGCTTCTGGTCTCTGCCTGTGCCCAGAGGAGAAAGCCAGTCTCTAGGAGCTCTGACATACTTGAGAGCAGAGGTAAGACCACCATTTCTGCTCCCAGGGGCCTGGAGTCAGGACACAAGGACCCAGGAACAATCTGGGACAGTATCCTTCTGGCTTTTGCCTGTGACTGGAGTTGACCCTGTGAAACAGCTTTCTGTACCCAGATCCTGTTAGGAGAAAGCTGGTCTCCAGGAGTGCTGACACACAGGCTTACAGGAGGGTCAACCCACTGTCAGAGACAGCAAGACCTGCTAACACCAGAGATAACCAGATGGCAAGACACAATTGCAAGAACCTAAACAACAGAAACTAAGACTATTTGGCATCATCAAAGCCCAGTTCTCCCAACAAAGCAAATAAATACTGGATATCCCACCACACCAGGAAAGAATGATTTGGATTTAAAATCACATCTCATGATGATTATAGAGGACTTTAAGAAGGACACGGAGGAAAACACAGGTAAATAAGTAGAAGCCCTTAAAGAGGAAACAT
This sequence comes from Rattus rattus, assembly GCF_011064425.1. NCBI lineage: Eukaryota > Metazoa > Chordata > Mammalia > Rodentia > Muridae > Rattus > Rattus rattus. The sequence goes on along the minus strand of NC_046166.1, from coordinate 49,859,550 downwards.
AAAATTTGCTTAAAGAATTATAGGAAAACACAACCAAACAGGTGAAGGAATTGAACAAAACCATCCAGGATCAGAAAATGGAAATAGAAACAATTAAAAAAATCACAAAGAGGGACAACCGTGGAGATAGAAAACCCAGGAAAGAGATCAGGAGTCATAAACACAAGCATGGCCAACAGAATACAAGAGATAGAAGAGCAAATCTCAGGGGCAGAAGATAACATAGAAAACATTGCTACATACATCAAAGAAAATGTAAAATGCAAAAAGATCCAACCGAATACATTCATGAGATCCAGGACAAAATGAGGAAATCAAACATAATCAGTCACAAAACAGACCTTAACAGATACAAGAAAATTGACATAATCCCATACCTCCTATCAGATCACCACAAACTAAGGCTGGTTTATAATAACAACAAAAATGACAGAAAGCCCAGATGCATTGAAGTTGAACAACACTCTGCACAATGATATAACTTGGTCAAGGAAGAAATAAAGACAGACATTAAAGACTTTTTAGAATTTAATGAAAATAACATACCCAAATTTACGGGACACAATGAAAGCAGTGCTAAGAGGAAAACTCATAACTCTGAGTGATTCCAAAAAGGAACTGGAGAGAACATACACTAGCAGCTTGGAACTCCCCCAAAAGCTCTAGAACAAAAAGAAGCAAATACACACAAGAGGAATAGACTGCAGAAAATTATCAAACTCATGGCTAAAATCAGTTAGGTAGAAACAAAAAGAACTATACAAAGAATCAATAAAATCAGGAGCTGTTTGTTTGAGAAAATCAACAAGATAGATAAACTCTTAGCCAGACTAACCAGAGGGCATACAGAAAGTATCCACATTAACAAATTTGATATGAAAAGGGAGGCATAACAACAGAATCGGAGGAAATTCAAAACATCATCAGATCCTAATAGAAAAACCTATATTCAACAAAACTGGAAAATTTGGATGAAATGGACATCTTTCTAGACAGATATAAGGTACCAGAGTTAACTTAGAATCAGATGAAACATCTAAATAGTTGCATAATTCCTAAAGACATAGAAGTCGTTATTAAATGACTCCTAACCAAAAAAAGCCCAGGACCAGATGGGTTTAGTGGAGAATTCTTTCAAAGCTTCATATAAAAGATAATACCAATACTGTTGAAATTATTCCACAAAACAGAAACAGAAGGAACACTATCCAATTCTTTCTATGAAGCCATATTAAGCTCACAACTAAACCACACAAAAACTCAACTATGAGAGAACTTCAGACCAATTTCCTTTATGAATATCAATGCAAAAATACTCAATAAAATTCTTTCAAACTGAATCCAAGAACACATCAAAATGACCATCCATCATGATAAAGTAGGCTTTACCCTAGGCATGCAGGGATGGTTCAATATATGGAAATCCATCAAGATAATTCACTATGTAAACAAACCCAAAGGGGGTTCAAAAAACACACGATCATCTCATTAGATGCTGAGAAAGTATTTGACAAAATTCAACAACCCCTCATGTTAAAAGCCTTGGAAAGATCAGGCATTCAAGGCCCATACCTAAACATAATAAAAGCAACATACAGCAAACCAGTAGAAAACATTAAACTAAATGGAGAGAAATTGAAAGCAATTCTACTAAAATCAGGGACTAGACAAGGCTGCCCACACTCTCCCTACTTATTCAATATAGTTTTGAATTTCCTAGCCAGAGCAAGCAGACAACAAAAGAGGGTCAAAGGGATACAAATTGGAAAGGAAGACATCAAAATATCACTATTTGCAGATGATGTGATAGTATACTTAAGTGACCCCAAAAGTTCCACCAGAGACCTACTAAGCCTGATAAACAACTTCAGCAAAGTATCTGGATATAAAATTAAATCAAACAGATCAGTAGCTTTCTTCTATTCAAAGGATTAAACAGGCTGAGAAAGAAATTAGGGAAACGACAGCCTTCACAATAGTCCCAAATAACATAAAACCTCAGTATGACTTTAACCAAGCAAGTGAAAGCTCTATATGACAAGAACTTCAAGTCTGTGAAGAAACAAATTGGAGAAGATCTCAGAAGATGGAAAGATCTCCCATGCTCATGGATTGGCAGGATTAATATAGTAAAATTGGCCATTTTACCAAAAGCAATCTACAGATTCAATGCAATCCCCATCAAAATCCCAAGTCAATTCTTCATAGAGTTAGAAAACAAAAAACCCAGGATAGCAAAAAACTGTCTTCAACAATAAAAGAAGTTCTGGGGGAATCATCATCCCTCACCTCAAGCAGTATTACAGAGCAATAGGGATAAGAAACTGTATGGAGACAGGCAGGTAGATGAATGGAATAGAATTGAAGACCCAGAAATGAACCCACACACCTATGGTCACTTGATCTTTGACAAAGGAGCTAAATCCATCCAGTGGAAAAAATAGCATTTTCAACAAATGGTGCTGGTTCAACTGGAAGTCAGCATGTAGAAGAATGCAAATTGATCCATTTTATAACTCTGTACAAAGCTCAAGTCCCAGGTGATCAAGGACCTCCAGATAAAACCAGATATACTCTAACTGATAGAAGAAATAGTGGGGAAGAGCCACGACCACATAGGCGCTGGGGAAAATTTCCTGAACGGAACACCAATAGCTTATGCTCTAAGATCAAGAATCAACAAATGGGACTTCATAAAATTGTAAAGCTTGTGTAAGGCAAAGAACACTGTCATTAGGAGAAATGACATCCAATAGATTGGGAAAAGAGCTTTCCCAATCCTACATCCAATAGAGGACTAATATCCAATATATACAAAGAACTCAAGAAGTTAGACTTCAAAGAGACAAGTAAACATATTAAAATGGGGTACACAGCTAAACAAAGAATTCTCAGCTGAGGAATATCGAATGGTTGAAAGGCACTTAAAGAAATGTTCACCATCTTCAGTCATCAGGGAAATGCAAGTCAAAAAACCTTGAGATTCTACCTCAAACCAGTCAGAATGGCTAAGTTCAAAAACTCAGGTGACAATAGATGCTGGCAAGGATGTGGAGAAAGAGGAACACTCCTCCATTGTTGGTAGGATTGCAAGCTGGTACAACAACTCTGGAAATCAGTATGGTTGTTCCTCAGAAAATTGGATATAGTACTACCTGAGGACCCAGCCTTACTCCTCTTGAGCATATACCCAAAGATTCTCCAACATATAACAAGGACACATGCTCCACTATGTTCATAGCAGCCTTATTTATAATAACCAGAAACTGGAAAAAATCCATCTGTCCTTCAACAGAGGGATGGATATAGAAAATGTGGTATATTTACACTGTGGACTACAACTCAGCTATTCAAAACAATGACTTCATGAAATTCATAGGCAAATGGATGGAACTAGAAAATATCCTGAGTGAGGTAAACCAGTCACAAAAACACACACATGGTATGCACTCACTAATAAGATATTAACCCAAAAGCTTGAATTATCCATGATACAATCCACAGACCACATGAAGCTCAAGAAGAAGGATGACAAAAGTGTAAATACTTCAGTCTTTCTTAAAACGGGGAACAAAAATATTTATAGGAGGGGATAGGGAGACAGCGATTGGAGCAGAGACTGAAGGAATGGCCATTCAGAGCCTGCTCTACCTGGGGAGCCAGCCCATATACATACAGCCACCAAACCCAGACTATATTGCTGATGCCAAAAAGTGCATCCTGACAGGAGCCTGATATAGTTTTCTCCTGAGAGGCTCAGACAGAGCCTTACAAATACAGAGGTGGGTGCTCCCAGTCAACCACTGAACTGAGATTGGGGCCCCAATGGGGGCTTTAGAGAAAGCTTTGAAGGAGCTGAAGGAAGAACAACAATACCAACAAACCATAGCTCTCTGGGACTAAACCACCATCCAAAGAGTACACATGGACCCACCCATGGCTCCAGCTGCATATGTAGCAGAGGATGACTTTGTTGGGCACCAATGTGAGGAGAAACCCTTGGTCCTGCTAAGTCTGAAACTCCCAGTGTAGGGGAATATCAGGTTGGGGAGGGGGTAAGGGGTGGGTAGTTGTGTGTGGAAACATCCTAATAGAAGAAGGGGGAATGGGTTTATTGAAGGGAAACCAGGAAAGAGGATAACATTTGAAATGTTAACAAAAACATCCAATAAAAAAATCAAGAAAAAGAGAGAGAGAAAGAAATGTTCAACATCCATCAGGCAAATTCAAATCAAAATAACCATGAGATTTCCATGTTATCCCAGTCAGAATGACTAAGATCAAAAACTCAGGTGACAGAAGATGCTGGTGAGGATGTGGAGAAATAGGAACACTCCTCTATTCTGGTGGGATTAAAAGCTCGTACAGCCACTCTGGAAATCATCTGGTGTTTCCTCAGAAAATCATTCTACCGGAAGACCCAGCTATACCACTCCTGATTATATATCCAAAAGATGTTCCAACATATAACAAGGACACATGGTCCACTATGTTCATAGAAGCCTTATTTATAGTAGCCAGAAGCTAGAAAAAACCCAGATGTCCCTCAACAGACAAATGGATACAGAAAATGTGTCACATTTACACAATGGTGTATTACTCAGCTATTAAAAACAATCACTTCGGCAGATCTTCCTGGTCGCTGCCACCGCGGAGAGCCCGTGGGCAGAACCCCGCGAGCGAACTCGAGCCTCGGGACCAAAGGTAAGACTAACTTATCTGCTGCAAGTGACTTGCAGGGTGGAATCCCGGGACAACAGAGGCAGAATCCCTCTAGGACCAGGCACGTCCTGTGTTTACGGAAGTCCCACCCGCGGATCCCGCCCGCAGCAGCTCTCTGCTCCCAGAACCCGTGGGAGAGATACCTCACCGCCTGGTCAGGTGGGCACTCCTGAGGCTGCAGAGCAGAAGAGACCACCAACACTGCCCACCCCTGCCCATCCCTGGCCCAAGAGGAAACTGTATAAGGCCTCTGGGCTCCCGTGGGAGAGGGCCCAGGTGAGGCAGGAGCCCTACCTGAGACACCGCCGGAACCTGAAGGAAACAGACCGGATAAACAGTTCTCTGCACCCAAATCCCGTGGGAAGGAGAGCTAAACCTTCAGAGAGGCAGACCACGCCTGCAAAACCAGAAGAGACTGCTCTCTACACACATTGCTGATTCAGAGGAAAACACGGAGGCCATCTGGAACCCTGGTGCCTGGAGGCTCCCGGAAGAGGCAGCGAGATCTTCCCGGTTGCTGCCACCTCAGAGAGCCCGTGGGCAGCACCCCGGGAACGAACTTGAGCCTCGGGACCACAGGTAAGACCAACTTTTCTGCTGCAAGTGACCTGCCTGGTGAACTCAAGACACAGGCCCACAGGAACAGCTGAAGACCTGTAGAGGGACAAAACTACACACACAAAAGCAGAACACTCTGTCCCCATAACTGGCTGAAAGAAAACAGGAAAACAGGTCTACAGCACTCCTGACACACAGGCTTATAGGACAGTCTAGCCACTGTCAGAATTAGCAGAACAAAGTAACACTAGAGATAATCTGATGGCGAGAGGCAAGCGCAGGAACACAAGCAACAGAAACCAAGACTACATGGCATCATCGGAGCCCAATTCTCCCACCAAAACCTACATGGAATATACAAACACACCAGAAAAGCAAGATCTAGTTTCAAAATCAGATTTGATCATGATGCTGGAGGACTTCAAGAAAGACGTGAAGAACTCCCTTAGAGAACAAGTAGAAGCCTACAGAGAGGAATCACAAAAATCCCTGAAAGAATTCCAGGAAAACACAAACAAACAGTTGAAGGAATTAAAAATGGAAATAGAAGCAATCAAGAAAGAACACATGGAAATAACCCTGGATATAGAAAACCAAAAGAAGAGACAAGGAGCTGTAGATACAAGCTTCACCAACAGAATACAAGAGATGGAAGAGAAATCTCAGGAGCAGAAGATTCCATAGAAATCATTGACTCAACTGTCAAAGATAATGTAAAGCGGAAAAAGCTACTGGTCCAAAACATACAGGAAATCCAGGACTCAATGAGAAGATCAAACCTAAGGATAATAGGTATAGAAGAGAGTGAAGACTCCCAGCTCAAAAGACCAGTAAATATCTTCAACAAAATCATAGAAGAAAACTTCCCTAACCTAAAAAAAGAGATACCCATAGGCATACAAGAAGCCTACAGAACTCCAAATAGATTGGACCAGAAAAGAAACACCTCCCGTCACATAATAGTCAAAACACTAAACGCTCAAAATAAAGAAAGAATATTAAAAGCAGTAAGGGAAAAAGGTCAAGTAACATATAAAGGCAGACCTATCAGAATCACACAGACTTCTACTTCCAGAAACTATGAAGGCCAGAAGATCCTGGACTGATGTCATACAGACCCTAAGAGAACACAAATGCCAGCCCAGGCTACTGTATCCTGCAAAACTCTCAATTAACATAGATGGAGAAACCAAGATATTCCATGACAAAACCAAATTTACACAATATCTTTCTACAAATCCAGCACTACAAAGGATAATAAATGGTAAAGCCCAACATAAGGAGGCAAGCTATACCCAAGAAGAGGCAAGAAACTAATCGTCTTGGCAACAAAACAAAGAAGAGAAAAGCACACAAACACACCCTCACATCCAAATATGAATATAACAGGAAGCAATAATCACTATTCCTTAATATCTCTCAACATCAATGGCCTCAACTCCCCAATAAAAAGACATAGATTAACAAACTGGATATGCAACGAGGACCCTGCATTCTGCTGCCTACAGGAAACACACCTCAGAGACAAAGACAGACACTACCTCAGAGTGAAAGGCTGGGAAACAACTTTCCAAGCAAATGGTCAGAAGAAGCAAGCTGGAGTAGCCATTCTAATATCAAATAAAATCAATTTCCAACTAAAAGTCATCAAAAAAGATAAGGAAGGACACTTTATATTCATCAAAGGAAAAAATCCACCAAGATGAACTCTCAATCCTAAATATCTATGCCCCAAATACAAGGGCACCTACATACGTAAAAAGAAACCTTACTAAAGCTCAAAACACACATTGCCCTCACACAATAATAGTAGGAGATTTCAACACCCACTCTCATCAATGGACAGATCATGGAAACAGAAATTAAACAGAGGCGTGAACAGACTAAGAAAGTCATGAGCCAAATGGACTTAACGGATATTTATAGAGCGTTCTACCCTAAAGCAAAAGGATATACCTTCTTCTCAGCTCCTCATGGTACTTTCTCCAAAATTGACCATATAATTGGTCAAAAAACAGGCCTCAACAGATACAGAAAGATAGAAATAATCCCATGCGTGCTATCGGACCACCACGGCCTAAAGCTGGTCTTCAATAACAATAAGGGAAGAATGCCCACATATACGTGGAAACTGAACAATGCTCTACTCAATGATAACCTGGTCAAGGAAGAAATAAAGAAAGAAATTAAAAACTTTTTAGAATTTAATGAAAATGAAGGTACAACATACCCAAACTTATGGGACACAATGAAAGCTGTGCTAAGAGGAAAACTCATAGCGCTGAGTGCCTGCAAAAAGAAACAGGAAAGAGCATATGTCAGCAGCTTGACAGCACACCTAAAAGCTCTAGAACAAAAAGAAGCAAATACACCCAGGAGGAGTAGAAGGCAGGAAATAATCAAACTCAGAGCTGAAATCAACCAAGTAGAAACAAAAAGGACCATAGAAAGAATCAACAGAACCAAAAGTTGGTTCTTTGAGAAAATCAACAAGATAGATAAACCCCTAGCCAGACTAACGAGAGGACACAGAGAGTGTGTCCAAATTAACAAAATCAGAAATGAAAAGGGAGACATAACTACAGATTCAGAGGAAATTCAAAAAATCATTAGATCTTACTATAAAAGCCTATATTCAACAAAACTTGAAAATCTACAGGAAATGGACAATTTCTAGACAGATACCAGGTACGAAGTTAAATCAGGAACAGATAAACCAGTTAAACAACCCCATAACTCCTAAGGAAATAGAAGCAGTCATTAAAGGTCTCCCCAACCAAAAAGAGCCCAGGTCAGGCGGGTTTAGTGCAGAATTCTATCAGACCTTCATAGAAGACCTCATACCAATATTATCCAAACTATTCCACAAAATTGAAACAGATGGAGCACTACCAAATTCCTTCTATGAAGCCACAATTACTCTTATACCTAAACCACACAAAGACCCAACAAAGAAAGAGAACTTCAGACCAATTTCCCTTATGAACATTGACGCAAAAATACTCAACAAAATTCTGGCAAACCGAATCCAAGAGCACATCAAAACAATCATCCACCATGATCAAGTAGGCTTCATCCCAGGCATGCAGGGATGGTTTAATATACGGAAAACCATCAACGTGATCCATTATATAAACAAACTGAAAGAACAAAACCACATGATCATTTCATTAGATGCTGAGAAAGCATTTGACAAAATTCAACACCCTTTCATGATAAAAGTCCTGGAAAGAATAGGAATACAAGGCCCATACCTAAACATAGTAAAAAGCCATATACAGCAAACCAGTTGCTAACATTAAACTAAATGGAAGAAACTTGAAGCAATCCCACTAAAATCAGGGACTAGACAAGGCTGCCCACTCTCTCCTACTTATTCAATATAGTTCTTGAAGTTCTAGCCAGAGCAATCAGACAACAAAAAGGAGATCAAGGGATACAGATCGGAAAAGAAGAAGTCAAAATATCACTATTTGCAGATGATATGATAGTATATTTAAGTGATGCCAAAAGTTCCACCAGAGAACTACTAAAGCTGATAAACAACTTCAGCAAAGTGGCTGGGTATAAAATTAACTCAAATAAATCAGTAGCCTTCCTCTACACAAAAGAGAAACAAGCCGAGAAAGAAATTAGGGAAACGACACCCTTCATAATAGACCCAAATAATATAAAATACCTCGGTGTGACTTTAACCAAGCAAGTAAAAGATCTGTACAATAAGAACTTCAAGACACTGAAGAAAAAGAAATTGAAGAAGACCTCAGAAGGTGGAAAGATCTCCCCATGCTCATGGATTGGCAGGATTAATATAGTAAAAATGGCCATTTTACCAAAAAGCGATCTACAGATTCAATGCAATCCCCATCAAAATACCAATCCAATTCTTCAAAGGTTAGACAGAACAATTTGCAAATTCATCTGGAATAACAAAAACCCAGGATAGCTAAAACTATCCTCAACAATAAAAAAGGACTTCAGGGGGAATCACTATCCCTGAACTCAAGCAGTATTACAGAGCAATAGTGATAAAAACTGCATGGTATTGGTACAGAGACAGACAGATAGACCAATGGAACAGAATTGAAGACCAGAAATGAATCCACACACCTATGGTCACTTGATTTTTTGACAAAGGCCAAAAATCCATCCAATGGAAAAAAATGATAGCATTTTCAGCAAATGGTGCTGGTTCAACTGGAGGTCAACATGTAGAAGAATGCAGATCGATCCATGCTTATCACCCTGTACAAAGCTTAAGTCCAAGTGGATCAAGGACCTCCACATCAAACCAGACACACTCAAACTAATAGAAGAAAAAAACTAGGGAAGCATCTGGAACACATGGGCACTGGAAAAAATTTCCTGAACAAAACACCAAATCTTAGAGCTTATGCTCTAAGATCAAGAATCGACAAATGGGATCTCATAAAACTGCAAAGCTTCTGTAAGGCAAAGGACACTGTGGTTAGGACAAAACGGCAACCAACAGATTGGGAAAAGATCTTTACCAATCCTACAACAGATAGAGGCTTATATCCAAAATATACAAAGAACTGAAGAAGTTAGACAGCAAGGAGACAAATAACCCTATTAAAAAATGGGGTTCAGAGCTAAACAGAGAATTCACAGCTGAGGAATGCCGAATGGCTGAGAAACACCTAAAGAAATGTTCAACATCGTTAGTCATAAGGGAAATGCAAATCAAAACAACCCTGAGATTTCACCTCACACCAGTGAGAATGGCTAAGATCAAAAACTCAGGTGACAGCAAATGCTGGCGAGGATGTGGAGAAAGGGGAACACTCCTCCATTGTTGGTGGGGTTGCAGACTGCTACAACCATTCTGGAAATCAGTCTGGAGGTTCCTCAGAAAATTGGACATTGAACTGCCTGAGGATCCAGCTATACCTCTCCTGGGCATATACCCAAAAGATGCCCCAACATATAAAAAAAGACACGTGCTCCACTATGTTCATAGCAGCCTTATTTATAATAGCCAGAAGCTGGAAAGAACCCAGATGCCCTTCAACAGAGGAATTGATACAGAAAATGTGGTACATCTACACAATGGAATATTACTCAGCTATCGAAAACAATGACTTTATGAAATTCGTAGGCAAATGGTTGGAACTGGAAAATATCATCCTGAGTGAGCTAACCCAATCACAGAAAGAAATACATTGTATGCACTCATTGATAAGTGGCTATTAGCCCAAATGCTTGAGTTACCCTAGATGCCTAGAACAAATGAAACTCAAGACGGATGATCAAAATGTGAGTGCAGATCGCTCATGAGAGACACAGCCAGAATACAGCAAATACAGAGGCGTATGCCAGCAGGAAACCATTGAACTGAGAACGGGACCCCTGTTGAAGGAATCAGAGAAAGAACTGGAAGAGCTTGAAGGAGCTCGTGACCCCATATGTACAGCAATGCCAACCAACCAGAGCTTCCAGGGACTAAGCCACTACCCAAAGACTATACATGGACTGACCCTGGACTCTGACCTCGTGGGTTGCAATGAATATCCTAAAAGAGCACCAGTGGAAGGGAAGCCCTGGGTCCTGCTAAGACTGAACCCCTAGTGAACTAGACTGTTGGGGAGAGGGCAGCAAGGGGGGAGGGTTGGGAGGAACACCCATAAGGAAGGGGAGGGGGAGGGATGTTTGCCCGGAAACCGAGAAAGGGAATAACATTGAAATGTATATAAAAATACTCAAGTTAATAATAAAAAAAAAAAATAAGAAATATTTAAAAAGTAAAAAAAAAATCAAAAAACAATCACTTCATGAAATTTACAGGCAAATGGAATTAGAAAATATCCTGGGTGAGGTAGCCCAATCACAAAAGAACAGAGATGATATATACTTACTGACAAGTGGATATTAGCCCAAAAACTCAGAATACCCATGATACAACTCACAGACCACATGGAGCTTAAGAAGAAGAAGACCAAAGTATGGATGCTTCAATCTTATTTAGGAGGGGGAACAAAATAATCACAGGAGATAGAGGGAGGAACCTGTGAAGGAGAGCAGAGAGGCAATGAAAAAAGGGGGCAGTATCAGGTATGGGATGAGACAGGAGCAAAGTTCAGAGGGTCAGGAAATTGAAAAGAAATATGGAGTAGTGGGAGATGGGAACTAGGGGTAGCTACTAGAAAGTCCCAGACACCAGGCAATCCATAGGTTCCCAGGAACCAACGGGGGATGACATTAGCTGAAATACCCAATGAAGGGGAAATAGAATCTCTAGAGACTATCTCCAGTAGATAGGCACGGCACCCAGTTGAGCGATGGGCTGCCACACATCTTAAAAATTTTAACCCAGAATTGTTCCTATCTTAAGGAAATTCCAGGACAAAAACAGAACAGAACCTGAAGGAAAGGTCACCCAAAGACTGTCCTACCTGGAGATCTATCCCACCTGCAGACACCAAACTCTAACAAACACTATTGCTGATGCCAAGAAGTACTTGCTGACAGGAGCCTGGTAGAGCTGTCCCCTGAGAGGCTCTGCCAGCACCTGACCAATACAGATGCAGATACTCCCGGTTAACCATCAGACTGAGCACAGGGACCCCAATAGAAGAGTTAGGGGAAAGGTTGAAGAAGCTGAAGCAGATTACAAACCCTAGGAAGAACAACAATATTAACTAGCCTGACTACTCAGATCTCCCAGGGACTAAACCACCAACTAAAGAGTATACATGGCTTGGTCCATAGCTCCAGCTACATGCATAGTAGAGGATTACCTTATCTGGCATCAATGGGAGGGGAGTCCTCTGGTCCTGCAAAAGCCCCTGGTCTTGTGGAGGCTTGATAACTCAGTTAAGGGGACTACAGTGAGGTGGGAATGGGGGAGGGAGGGAGAGCACCCTCATCAAGGCAAAGGGGACAGGAGATGGGAGGGGGGCGTTGTGGAGGGCAAATCCCTGGCAAAGAGGACATTTTAAATATAAATAAATAAAATAACCATTTTTTTTTATAATAGGAGAAGTGGACAATACCAGCAGCCCAAATGGAAAGCTGTCTTTAATCTATTACCACTTGCAGATTAAAATTTAGTTTTCAAGGATGTCTCAATAGGGCAAACGATCTACTTTTTCTTTACATTTATCTTTTCTAGATTGAATATTTTATATATTTACATTTCAAATGTTATCCCTTTTCCTGGTCCCCTCCCCCTTCTGCTTCTATGAGGATGCTCCCCCTCCCACCCACCCACCCACCCACCCACTCCCAGCTCAACACCCTGGCATTCCCTTACACTGGGAAAATGAGTCTTCACAGGACCAAGGCCTCTCCCCTACTCATGTCTCTCAAGGCAGGAGCCATTGGTCCCTCCATGTGTACTGCTTTTGGTGGTTTAGTCCCCAGGAGCTTTGGAGTGTCTGGTTGGTTGATATTGTTGTTTTTCCTATGGGGTTGCAAACCCTTTGAGCTCCTTCAGTTCTTTCTCTAACTCCTCAGTTGGGGTTCCCATGCTCAGTTTGATGGTTAGCTGCAAACATCCTCATCTGTATTAGTAAGGCTCTAACAGAACCTCTCAGGAGACATCCATATCAGGCTCCTGTCAGCAAGTACTTCGTGGCATCAGCAATAGTGACTGGGCTTGATGGGTGCAAATGGGATGAGTCCCCAGGTGGAATAGTCTCTGGATGGCCTTTCCTTCAGTCTCTACTCCACTCTTTGTCCCTGTATTTCTTCCCATGAGTATTTTGTTCCCCCTTCTAAGAAGGACTAAAGAATCCACATTTTGATCTTCCTTTTTCTTAAAGGCAGATTGCATGCCCAGAGTTGATTGAGAACCAACAAAAAAGAACTCGGTGGAATTTTTGGAGCTATTTCATCTTAAAATGTTGTGTCTGCAATTTAAAACAATTATTTCATCATATTACACATTATATTATATTATGCTATATAATAATATATATTCTCCCTCTTTCCCTCCCTCTATCTCTGTGTCCCTCCCTGGCCTCTCTAACATGCTGAAATGCTTTTCACAAATAATAATTTCTTGAGACTATTAAAAGGTTTATATATTAGACAAGTAGGACTGTATGAGTCTGAGTGAAGATATCTATAAAGAAGTCATCCTGCCGAAAGCACATTGCTGTCTCAATGGGAAGGGTGTGTGGTGTTGCGGGTAAGTCTTCTAAGACTGTGGCAAAAGCAGATTATATGGAAGTAGGCAAAGTGCCTCTCCTTTAAACTATTTTATAGATTCACATATAATATTAATTTCTGTCGAGACACATAGTTCCTAACACACTTTCCACAGTGAACAGACACTAACCAATGAAATGGCCAGCAATACTACATAACAATGTATTTACATCGATCACTCTTCACTCTGTCCTATTAAAACAATGCTGGGTTCTGGGGTGTTCTATTTCTGCACATAACTTTAATGCTAGATTTCTTGGAAGATTGCCTTCATATATCTTGGTAGTGCTGTGCGTGTGGGGCATGTGAGGAGAGAGCCTGTTGATCATCATGACGGATGTCCTTCTTTTACGTTTTGGGAATTTAAAATGCAACATATAAATGGTTAAGTATATATCTTCTGTGGTTGAGTAAACATGAATCTTTCTTAAGGATCTATAAAATGTGAAGCTGTGCAAAAAAGAGTGTTTACTGAGAAGTGTCCCAAGGGCTCAGGGCAATTGTCTGCATGATGGAAAAATATGTGTATCTAATGTGGCTTAAGGAAAAGTTTGTGACAGAAAATACTACCAAGAGAATGATGAGGGTATTAGGACTGACCCCATTATACCATGCCATTATGTTCAGAGAAATGATGCCACTCTCTTTGAAAGAGAATTTCACCAATGACATTGCTCAATGTCTTCTGAGAGAGCACAAGTTTTCATTAGATATGAAATATTTACATGCCTGTGAATAAAACGGCAAACGTCCTTTATGACTCTTTTATTGACATGAGAGACTGACGGTAAGTGCATCTAGACAACAGTCGTTAACAGTCCTATGTTTTATGAAGACACACTAGAATTATGAACAGTGCTAATCTGAATACTGGGAGAACTCTTGACAATAGCATTTTCTCCGCCCAGATTGCAAAATTAACGTGATAGTGAAAAGCAACATTTAGTTACTCAACTAGCGTTGTCTGCTCAGTTTGAACATTTTAAGTGGCTCTCAAGCTTTTCCTCCTACTGCTTTTTCAGCTCAGATGACATTTTAACTGGTAATCAAACTCCACGTGTTCCTTTTCATGGTATTTATGTAATCGAAATCAACACAAAACAACTTAAATCACAGCTTAGGAAAATTAATGTGGCTTTCTGATTACTTATGTTTGGATCATAAGGGTATTGAAGGGAGATGTTTTCTCGAAATTAAGCAAAGCCCTTTCTTTGATTTTCATTACAGATGGAATAATAATGGAGCCCAAGGCTTTCCAAAAGACAGAGAAGTCACTCTTCACACGGAATCCCATTTCTATAGAAGACTAAGTTACAAGCTCCTCAAAGCATCTGTGCCAAATAAATGATTTCTGGAAATCTTTACTTCTACTGCTTACCTGAATGCAAACCTTCTTCCCATGACTCACTTCCACTTGACCAATTCATCAATTTTCTCACATGACGTCAACTCACATCACCGCTTTTACACAGGTAGTTAGGGTAGGGATATCAATGGTCTCCTTGTTTTCAGTTTTATTTTATTTAACCTTGCTGGTTGTCTCTCCTTTCCTTACAGCCTAAGATTTTCATACAATTTTTTTATTATACAAACTATCCCTTATTCAAGGTAGTTCACTTCCTGATTGCTTCAATGAAACATTTAGTAGAACCTAAGCTTCAAACTCTGAATGTTGAGGCAAGATGATATATATATATATATATATATATATATATATCCTTTCAATACTGGGAAATAGGGTCAGCACATTTCCAGTTGGCCATGGGTCGAAAGTAGGAGCAATCCACATTTTACGTTTTCTTCTGTGACTTGCTCCTAGGCTGAGTAAAGGAAAGGGAAAGTTGGTAGAGCTTGTGCATACCCCTCATGCTAAGTCCAGAAATGCTTGAACATTCAATCATAATTCAATTGCTAAGATACTTCGTATCCCAACAGTGAAAAACACCCTGGACAGACACCACTTTCTCTTACTTCCAAACATTCTTTCCTGTTAAACTTGGCCGCTACCGTAGACTTGTATTCAACAGACTGAGGGCATCAGACAGCTGCAATGACTGATTGTAGTTTGCACACTCAAACCTTCCCTTGTACATAACCCTTCAGAAGCCTTCTCATCCCCATCCCCTGCCATCTTTACTGGAGATTTAGTTTCTATGCAATGATTCTTTTGTCATCTCTGCATATTCTACTTAAAAATATCTTTATCCATATGCATTGTTATTTGATTCATTTTGCCCTCAATCAATTGATTCTTTGTAGCCAATCATCAGTAGAATTTTTTGCTTTACAATAAAATTTTTTAAATGTATATTTTGAAAATATATCTGTACTTATTCTTTATCCTCTTACTGTTATTCACTCTCTAATCCATATTTTATATGCAAGCCCCACTCTTTTCATGTGGCTCAAACTGCCTAAAAATCTTTCCAGCTGTTTCTATTCTTCAAACATGATCTTTTTACTTCAATACAATACCCTGTCTTCTAATTAACACTCTTCCATGTCTATCTGTCAGTTCTAAATCATATTTTAACATCCATGTAGAGCATTTCCAATCCCATATAAGTCATTCAAAGCTTATATGCATGGAGAACCTGTCTGGGTTAAAAAGGGGCCAGGCAGAAGGGCATATAGAGATGGAGGACAGAAAATGCCAGAATGAAATTTCATTCTTTTGCATGTTAATGAGGATGGGGTCATCAGGGAAGGGAGCATCAAAATGAGATTTGAGCAAAGGCACTAGGAGATAAGAGGGTAGAAAGACTCAAAGTAAAAATCTCAACCATTCACCATCTACTATTAACATGTATATTTCATTTTTCTTTAATTTTCTCTGCCATCCATTCTTCATGTGATCCCTCCATAACCCCTTTTCCAACGTGCTACCCACCCATATTAGTTTTTATCCCCTGCCATGGGGAAGGCTCCCTTTGTTAAGCAGGGGATGGTTGGAAATAACTGAGAGATGAGAACTATCCAATCTAGGGAAGAAAATTGAATGTACAGTGAAGAGCAATTGTAAAGGCTTGGTTTCAGGAAATAACCTTGTATGTTAAAGAAATAGATACAGAATTGGAGCATGGGGAGAGAGGTGGAAATAGGAGATGAGATTTGAGAGGTGTAAAATGGCTATGTAGCATCTCCTAGCCCATGTTGGGGAGTTTTATTTTGACTTAAGATATGGGGTGTTTCAGTATTGTGTTATTGATATTTAAGGCCAGGTAACACTTTATTGTGGGACCACCCTGTCAAATGTAGGATGTTCAGCAATATAGCTCTTCAATGCCACTCATTTGTCCCTATTCTCGTGAACCAGTTAATAATGTCTCTAATCATTGCTGTATTTCCCCACTGAGGTCAAACTCTCTCTCTCTCTCTCTCTCTCTCTCTCTCTCTCTCTCTCTCTCTCTCTCTCTCTCTCTCTCTCTCTCACTCTGTCTCGCTCTCTCTCTCTGTCTAGCTCTCTCTCTCTCACTTGAGAAATTCATTGGAATATTCTAAGCAAAAAGACAACTTCAACTGTGTTAATAATCTACTAATTTTGACTCCCTTTGCAAAATAAATCATTAAAAGAAAGATTGGAATCAGATAGAATCAAATGCCATGCCTGTTCTCTAACTGTCGTGTGATGGGTTGAACAACTCTGCTTGGTACGATTGTTGGGAATTTTCAAATTGTTTTTTGAAATTATTAAGAATTCACTGAGATGTATATAAGGTATCAGTAAACAATGCCAGGAAGAGGTTGGATGGAAGTCATGAGCTCAGAGAAGAATTTAGTTTTAAATTTATTAAATCCCCCCAAAATTTAAGTTGTCCAAATTTGTGTTGTAATAGCGAACCTGTGAGCAAGGGATCTTTTGTTGCTTCCAGGTTGAGTGTGATTAAAATATAAACTCATGACCTCATGACCATACACAAAGCTTAGCTCAAATGAACTAAATAACTGCATATAAAACATTTTGTGTGTGAAGATATCAAATGTACTTCTTCGATATTGTTAATTATTGGCTTCTTTGGTACTTCAAAGGAAAAAAAATGACAAAGAAAGTAAAAAATACTTTCTTTGCACAAATAATGCTTGGGAAAATGTTTTAAAGTGCTTCAAAGACTACTATATTTAAAATGGCAAGACAGTAAAGTGAATTGGAGAACCCAACAGCAAGTTGTGCACATGATTATGGTTGAGAATATAAAAATTAAGATGATTAGTATTCAGGAATAAAAGTAGTGAGCCAATTAAAAATAGGCATCAGATTTTAAAACATCTTTCCTCCAAATATGTTATAAAAGTGTCCAGTAAGTACATACAGAATTAAATCTCACCACTATCATTAGTTACTAGAGACATGCAAAGCAAGATCTTTCTGAGATACTGCTTCATATCCATTAAGGATGCTGTAATAAAATAGATGATCAATTACAAGTGTTAAGAAGGGTGTAGGAAGAACTCATCATGAACATTCAAATGTTGCTGATGGGGATGTGGAATGATTCAGTGACTTTGAAAAATAGCTTGGAGTTTTCTGAAGAGATTGGAGACAGAAAATATATATATATATATATATATATATATAATCTGCCAATTCTACTTCTAAACACATATCTATAATATTTAAAAATGCATTCTCATACAAAACACATACAAGTATTTTAACATCATTATGCATAGTAGTCAGTAAATGGATATAAGTAAATGCCCATCACATGGATAAGGTCAGTTTCCCAGACCATCTAATCTTATTCAGACATAAAATAGAAAGACAAGCTAACTCATGCTAAACACACACACACACACACACACACACACACACACACACACACACACACACACACACACAAGTGGGTGGAGCTAAAACTCTAGTTCCTGGTGATAGGTCATAATTCATTAAATTGTATTGTAATATGTCATTAGACATCAGTAAAGTAGAAGTAAAATACACATGGACACAGGAGTCTCTGGTAAGCCTCTGTTTGCCTAATACCCTTTGTCTCTCCCATTAATGGGAGTGGATAATCAATAGCAGCAAGTGGAGGGTAGAACATTAGGCTTATTACAGACAAAGATAAAGAGAAATGGACTAACCACACATGTGGGAACAATGAAACTCTAATCATTTATCCAATGTCTTTACTAGACAGTCATAGATAGAGAATATTCTGACTTAACTTCCTCAGAGATGTGCTGTGGGGACACATAGAACAGTGTCCTCTCTGAAGCTAAACTAAAGAGAAGTAAAGGAGGCGCCCGATAGATGTTAGTTTTTATATTGTGATGGCAGTCTTATCACAGCTCTGTTCTTTCACATGCGTATGAACTCCACCAAACTGAATTCTTGTTACACAAGGAAAACATATCTACAAAGATAGTGGATTTTTTTTGGCCATGAAACCTTTCGAGCAGAGGGGAGGAGTTTGTAGCTTTTTATGTATCTGTGATTGCCCTTGGAATATTTCAAGTCAGCCAATGGCAAGGTAGAATTTTTCTCTCAGGAGTTTTCTTAATCCAGCAACATGAGATCATTGTTGCCACTACAGTAGTTTAATGGGAAGAGCAATCACTTCTAAAAAGTATGGATTGTAATATCCAAAAATTCATAACGATTAGCTACTATAAATTTAAATAGCTCTCATTCCACAGAGTTTATAGTTTTTCTAACATTTACTGTCTTCAATATGGATACTTTTATTAGCACGCGTTTGTGTGTGTGTGTGTGTGTGTGTGTGTGTGTGTGTGTGTGTTTGTAGTGAGAACAACTGCACTATATAAATCTATTGGTTTGGAAATGGTAGCAAAATTAAAAGTCATGATGCCTGAAATTTTTTATAGGATGTTTATCCATGCACTTACACATCCAACATACCATTTTATTAGTATAAAAAGGAACAAATAAATATTGTTACAGATGTGCTCTACCTTTTTCTAGAATTTTGCTGGATGGACTGTTTGTAATGTTGAGTTAAATAATACAAAAGCTTCCACACACTGGGAAATTTAATGGTTTGTGAAATGAAGGTATCCAGGGAGCTGATATAAAAATGTGAATATAAAGGCAGATAGGCAGTAGGCTCACATGTTCATAAGAAGATTATTCAATTCATTGAGTACAGATTGCCATTTTATTATCTGGATCAATACCAGTGCATTTAACAGGACATTTCAAATCATAAAAATGAAAATGGGATAATTGTTCCCCTAAACAGAAGTTGTGCATAAACATTTTGAACCTCATAAGATGGAATCATACTGAAATTTAGAAAAATGTAATCCCACTAAAGTTCTCCTGGCATTTAAGCAATCTTAAGCTTTCCTTTGCTTTTCAACAGAATTCACTCACAGTTTAAACAAAATGTCAGATACTCCTAAAACCAAAGGGAAGGTGTGGCAAACGAATACACTTCCCTTCTACTAAATATTAGAAGAGTTTATTTACAATTCAATAAAATCAATTACAATTAGATTGCCATTCTCATTTCATTATGAAGCAGAAATAATGTATTTATAACTATTATAATTATAATGTATAATAACTATTATAATTATCTTACACAGAAAGTTCAAAGGGACTTAAGTTGTCTCTAATAATAGTGTTGACCAACTAGCATATTTCTCAATTTATAGCTGGAAATGTTATATTTGTTTATGTGAAAATGTGACTGTTAGATAATTACACAAAACCATACTATAATATAAAATAGAAGTTGCAACCAAGATAATAATCTAGGTCAGAATTCTTTTTTATTATTATTATTTTATTTATTTACAGTCCTGGTGTTGCCCCCACCCCAAGAATCGATGACCCAGAAGTAAACCCATATAGCTATGGACACTTGATTTTCAGAATTCTTTATAGGGGAAGAAATGACCCCCAAAACTGACTGGACCAACAGACAAGTGAAAGTTCTTAGTAAATATGTATTTATTACAGGGTAGTCTATTGTTTCATGTCATGAAAGTTCAACTCTTCGAAAAGCCCTCTGTCACACTGAAATAGAAGTGCCAGAGTTCACAGTATACCTTTTCTTCAAAGGATGTAAGAGATAGTTTGTCTTGAGAAATATGAGTGAAATATGAGTGACAAATTCCAGGGAACAAAAATGAAAACAAGACTAAAGGAAAGGTGGTCAATGACCAACCCAACTTGGGGTCCATCTCATTGGGGATCATCTCATCTTTTGGGGGCACCAAGGCCTGACACTATTACTGATGCTATTGTGTGCTCACAGACAGGAGCCTAAAATGGCGGTCCTCTAAGAGACACTACGGACAGCTGACTAAGACAGAGGCAGATATAAAAACCATTGGACCCCTAAGGTTGAATTATGGGAAGAACTGAAGCTAAAAGGGAGAGCAAACCCATAGGAAGAACAGCAGGCTCAACTAACCCAGACTTGAGGGAGCTCCCAGAGACTGAGCCACTAACCAGGAGCATACACGGCTGACGCATATACATCAGGTGTCTGCTGGGTCTGGCTGCAGATGCACTTAATCCTCAAGAGACTTGAAGCCTCAGGGAAGGAGGAGGCCTGGTAGTACGGGGGTGGGAGGTCCCCTCTAGGAAGCAAGGTGGAGGATGAATGGGATGAGGAGCCATGGGAGGGAGACTGAGGGGGGCAATGACTGGAATATAAATAAATAAAATAACTTAAATAGCTTTGCCGTGTTTATAATTGCCATACTTGTCATTTATTTGGCTTGGTATAGGTGGAAACCAGGAAAGACTCACTGTCTGTAGCCTGGTGTGATTACTTCCTGTGTAATAACCCACCCTATTGGGCAAATTTCCTGCAGATCAACATGAAGACAAACTTTCATGAATTAATGCTGTTTAGATGAATTAATGACTCTATAGCATTCCTGATTTGATTCAAATAATTTTAAGAAGAAAGTTTAAGGAGATGGTTTTAGTTGTTTTACCAGAAAGATGTAATCAAGTTAGAATCAAGAATAGAAGATGAACATTTCTTTAAGTGCTTCTCAGTGATTTGAGACTCTTATGTATATATGTGCGTGCGTGTGTGTGTGTGTGTGTGTGTGTGTATGAATATGTGTACATGTGTATATGGATATATGTGTACATGTGTATATGTATATATGTTTGTCTTTATATATCTACAATGTCTATATGAATATATGTCTGTGTATCTATATGTATGTTCATATATATATATGTATATGTGTATGTGTATAAGTATACATATACATATGTGAAACTGATGAAACAGGTGGTCAGGCCCACCCAGAGTATGTTTTGTGTATGTGTGTGTGTGTGTGTGTGTGTGTGTGTGCATATCTGTGTGCATGATCTTCTCTCTATCCTTTTCTTTCTCTCCATCTTCTTCCGAGCTAAAAAGGTTCAGAATTTCTTGCCAGGCATTCTTCCAGCCCCAGATAATTAAGTTTTGTTTTGTCAATAGTACTGAATCCATAAATCGCCCACTGCTGTCAGTGGGGTGGAGTGGTGTCCTGGGGGGCATTGGCTGCTATTAGCCCCATCCCAAAACATTGATGCCACACCTTGCTCCCTGCTTTTGTTTACCCTGTGGTGTCAAAGCTGACCTTCAGCAGCTTTCTCAGAGAACTTTAGTTCATATATAAATAAATACACATCACACACACACACACACACACACACACACACACACGTACAGGAATACCTATATACAAAGACATCAATACCATATATATGATATGTGATAAACAACAGGAGATGATAAAAAAACTGGTAAGGCATTTTAAGAAACAGGGATTTTGGTTTTGTCATTGGCTAGAAACCACAAATGTCCCTGGTTCTGTCCCTTGGCAAGAAGCAAGAAATGCCTGAACTCTTTAGGTGCTCTGATTTCTGGTCAGGTTTCATATTATCTTTCTCCTCCTTTTATAGAAGTTCTTAGAAGTTATATGTGAATGTATGGCCTATTTCAGTTCTTGATACCTGGGAGACACATGGATATGTCAAGCATATTAGTCCCTCATATGTCATGCCTCAACCACAAAAGTCTGATCAAGTCAGAGACAGTGGGCCACACCAGAAGAGGGCATCAGACCCACATTACAGATGATTGTGAGCCAGCATGTGGTTGCTGGGAATTGAACTTAGGATCTCTGGAAGAGCAGTCAGTACTCTTAACTGCTGAGCCATCTCTCCAGCCCAAGATAACCAAAACAGCCAGAACAAATGTACATTACAACTGTCTTCTAGAGAAACTTCAGTCTCTCTCCAAATCATTTGCATTTGACTGGAACTCACCAGGCGGCTTTGGAAACTGCAGTTAGTGCCTTTACTTGTCCTTGTAGTCACAATTTTTCTTATTCACATACCTAGTGCTTTCAAATTAGATGATAACCATGTTGCCAATAAAAGATGATTTCACCTTATGCTTTATACAAATTTAATGTTTACTTTTTTAATCTGTGGATGTCTGCTGTAAGTTTAATACAGAATATTAAATGTATTTGTAGTCAGCTCCATCTGAGCTACGATGTATCTAGTTTCTAGATTATGATAATGGATTATATCTGGAAGCCAATGGTTATTTTTGTTTCAATTCACAGTGTTCCTTTGTGCTATAAATAGAAGTGTTTTAATGTACCCTTATCTGCATGAAAAAATTCATTCATGTAAATAGATATAATACAAATAATCAGTATTTTCATAAGTATTTAACAAATTCTTATGTATTCAAAGTAAAATGGAAGGCAATAGTTCATATACTATTATATTACTATATAATGGCAATCCAAAAAGGAAAATTGTCCTAGTTTATTACCATTATACTGATATTATACTGATATTCATATAATATTTGCAATCTGCAGACCTAAAATTAATTTATACAATGTAATTAAATTATTCAATATATTAAGTGTACATGGTGAAACCTAAATGAAGAAAGGAAGTAGGGAGTATTGGGAAGGTGGGGCAAGCATTTGAAATCCTGAAAGTCACCAAAGACGTGGTTAGAGCATGATCATGTCCTAGTGCGTGGATTTAACTATTTGAGGTTTAGGGGAGGAGCCCTTCGGATAGACAGAAATACAAATGCACAGGCTTGCAGGCAGCGCAGCTGTGATGGGAACAAGGACATGCGTGCAATGGCCAGCCGGGATTGGGGAAGATGTGGATAGCAGATGAGAAAGAAGATCAACAAAAACTGCGCGCAGGAGCAACCCCCAGAACTCTCGGAGAAAGTAGGGCTTTCATCCGAAGTGAGGTCTAGGACAATTAGAAGGCTTTTAATATAGTAATGATATGGTTTGAATAAAATGTTACTAGATAAAGTCTACACACTCTTTGAACATAGATCATGAAGGAGAAGCTACAAACAACAACAACAACAACAACAACAACAACAACAACAACAACAACAAAGCCATTTATGAAACTACTGAAACAATTGGAGCAGAGGATGAAGATCGTTTGGTACATGTATGCAGCCATGGAGTGCTAAGAAGAGGATAGCCCTCTGTACTGGCTGGTTTTGTGTGTCAACTTGACACAGGCTGGAGTTATCACAGAAAGGGAGCCTCAGTTGTGGAAATGTTTTCATCAGCCCCAGGTGTAAGACATTTTCTCAACTAATGGTCAAGGTGGGAGGGCCCAGCCCATTGTGGATGGCGCCATCCCTGGGCTGGTGGTCTTGTGTTCTATAAGAGAGCAAGCTGAGCAAGCCAGGGGAAGCAAGCCAGTAAGAAACATCCCTCCATGGCCTGCTTGAGTTCTAGTCCTGACTTCCTTTGATGATGAACAGCACGGAAGTAAGCTAAATAAACCCTTTCCTCCCCAACTTGCTTCTTGGTCCTGATGTTTGTGCAGGAATAGAACCCTGACTAAGACACCCTCCACTGGGTCATAAGTATTATCATGATGTAAATTTCATTTGAACTTCTTCAGGACTTATTTAATTTTCTATTGAGTGATTTACCTTCGAGTAGCGACACTCCTTTTCTCTCAAAACTTGGTCTGTGTTGTGGTAAAACTCTTTTGAGTTTTATTTGATGCTCATGAACCTCAGTGAAACCCTGGCTGAGTGTTTTGCATCTATTGCCCTAAATCTGTCACTTTTCAATGTGTCCTGAGACTCATCTCTTTACTTTCTCCAACGTATCTTTTTGTTCTTAATATTTTGCATTTTTCTGTTTCTATTATTCTAACTTGGTGTATGGTTATATGGTTATCCTAATTTGGTACATGTTTTTCAGATTTTTCTTTTAATTTATCTGTACAGGTTTTTTTGTGTACATCTTTATCTGATCTTATACTACTACTATACTTTTTCTTAATTCTTCTATTTAAATGTAAGACATATAAAATAATAAGTCTTAAATGTCCAGTGTAATATAGAGTTAGAAGTATTCCTCTTATTGCTCAGGTGGGTAGTGTGTCTCTTAAATAAAGGGATAAATAAATAAGTGAAATATCTAAGTTCTTGTTTAAATTTATAGTTTCCTGGGTGTAAGTGGAGTCAAATATAAAATGTAAGCAACAGACTGCTTAAAATTCCCAACCACGGAGTACTTTACACAGCTCCTCCTATGAGACTACATTCACAGTTACACTCTCCATGATGCTGCCCATGGGTTACTACTGTATACAACTTGGGCCCATAGGACAACTTGTAAGTGACTCATTGTCCCCTCCCAAATGACAGCATCTAAGGGGAACATGGAGAATCTACAATGTAAAAATCTTCTAAACTCACTCATAACTATGAACAAAATTTATTTCTTGACTAGTTTCTTTTCTCTGGGGACTGGCGCTTCCTGGACAATGGTGAACGCTACTTCCTCCGGTGTTACTTAATCCATTTATATAATCCATTTATATGCATCACTCTAAACTCCAAAGAACCTAATTCTATTAGACATTTCTTCCTTTTTAGTTTTATCAAATGGCTTTTGGGTCAACTGAATAATATTCCATTCATGGTTCAGCAGGTTTCTCTGGTCTGTAGTTGTCTTATTATAACTTTCAGGTGGAGTTGAAAATACTTTCAGTTTAATATCATATCTGCTTGCACGTCTCGATACATAGAATTTTCTCAATACGTTTCCCGTAAGCCTCAAGGTCAGTATTGTTCATACAGAGAGCCAAAGCTTGGAGAACGGCAGAGCTGTTTGATGCAGCCTTCAACCCCGCTTTGAGCACAGCACTGTGTATTTCTGACAATCTGTGCTAAGGGGCTTTCAATACTGTGGAAGAATGTAAATGTAGTGAAAATGGCAATTTAAGCAGCTGACATTGTTAGAGTACGTGTCCTTCCATTTTCTGATGCCTAAGACCTCGACAGACTGCACAAAATGGAAAATAACCGTAAGAGCCCTCATGTTAGGAAACAGCATTTATTTCCCACAGAGAAACCGTTTTCTAGAATCTCTGTGAAGTTAAGCATTTTCCCAAAAACTCAACAAGGAACGTAGCATAAAAATTGACTCCTTGTGACAACCGTTAAAGGGGGTGGGGGAGAGAATAGTTTACACCTTGGCAGGGAAAGGAAAACCTGGAAGTGTGACGAAAAAGCAATAAGGAAGGCTCTCCCGTTGGTGCCAACAAAGATTTCACACTCCCGTGTTTGCTGCCAATTCTATTTTAAATTATCAGCCTTCTGCTGTTGGAGGAATGGATGGGATGTGTGGTGTCATGAATACTGTAGCCTTCCATGTTGTTGAGAGTTGACCTGGGCATTATTTGTTGTCCCTGAAATGATACACAACCATTCTTATTAAGGGGATGTGAGATGTGGTGGGGAAAGACAAAGAGAAAATGCTACTTGGTACATTTTGATCTATTATGACACAGTTTACAAAGACAGAGTCTTGACCTGCTCTCTTGAAATGGTACTATAAAGGAAGAGTTATTTTCTAGTCTTCATGAATCATTCTATGGAAATGCACATCTTTAGAGAGTATAGAGTGTTAGTAAACAACTGGATAAAACAGTTTTCCCATATTATTTAAAATACTGAGAAAAACAATCTTTATCCCCATCCCGTGCATGTAAATTGTATATAATGCATGTAAAACAAAATGAAATTTTCTAGAAAAGTCAAACTCATAACTCAATCATTTCCTTAATGGAAACAGGTAGGATTGGCTAATACTAGCGGTAAGACTATTTGATCTTTAATCCTGCAATATCTGTATTCATATTTTATTTCTGTCTTCACTACAAACCCTCGGATGTATCCTTTCTGGCTCTCTTTCAAATTTGTGGTCATTAAATGTTGTTACATACATGTATGCCATATATACATATACGTTCTTATATAAAATCATAAATATAAATATATTGCTAAGTACATAATATACAACCTGCTTTGTCTGTCTAATGTTACTTGTATGTATGTTTCAGGAATGACCGTTGGCATTGGATAACCAGTTGGTGAGGTTTTCCATGGCATGGACTACTTCTTTGGCTCTCAGTATCCTATGGTTGCCTGTAGTTCTTTGTGAATGGTTGAGGCTTTCTTTTGTCTATTTAGCATGTCTATTATTATCCATGTTTAGCCAATGTTTAACCATGTCAGGTGAGACTTTATAGGTGTGACCTCTATGACATTTCTAGAAGACATATTCTCACAGCAAATGTCCCATTCCTCTAGTTCTTACAAATTTTCTACCCCAGCCTGCAACCCTTCCATGACGATCCTTAAGTATTAGGTACACGAGTTGTATTCTAGGCATATCAGTGAGTGAGACTGAACTTTTCAACTCTGCATAGTGATTGGTTTTGGTTTCCTGTAATGGTTTCCATCTTAGCTAATGAAAGTTTCTCTGATAAGGGATGAAAACCACACTTCACTGTGGATATAAGGACACATATTTCAGGTGGAGTTAGGAATTATGCTAGTTTAATAAAGTGCCAGTTCTCCTCTGAGATCCATTACTTCATTAGATCTGGGTGGTCGGCTAGGGTTTTAGTACCAGAGATGGTTTCCCTTTTTTTAAGCAAGTCTTATTTCCAGTTAGAAGCTGTTGGTTACAACAAAGATATGTGTACCACCACTGTACACTGAGGATTAAGTACCAAGCTGTGCCACTATAGTTCACTTACTTCATAACTAAACAGGATTGTTTGATTATTTCCCTCTGGAAACAAGCTTTGTCTGTAGGCTGAGGTTTTTATTGGATATTTTTTAATTTACATATCAAATGTTATTCCCTTTTCCGGTTTCATGGATATAAGCCCCTTATCCCATCCCACCCCCCTTCTTCTATAAACCTACTTTAATAAGGATTCTCAAACACTTGGACGCCCTTCTAGCCCACCATACAAAGGTAGTAGAAAAAAGGTGGGCAGTAGAACAATGGGGCTTAGACCTGTTAAAAGTAGTTCTTTGGGGACAACTCTAATTTTTTTTTGTCAGAATACCAACAGTTCAGTTCAGTAGCATCAGGATACCAAGAGTCCAGTTCGAAGATGTCAGCAAACACAAATGAGCATCAGAGGCCCAACCTAGCAGAAACAGCCAAGCCTTTGCCAAATAAGCATGAGTCAGGAGGAGCGACCCGACTTAGCAAGAATGCCAGAAGAAATTTTCCACCGTGCCTTTCTCAGTGAAGTGAAGATCAGAGAAGACAGGAGACCAAGCAATGTGAGCACACTGCCACTGTCTGTGAGTCCTGCTTATACTGTCTCTAAACATCATGTGCTCTGTCATAGGTCTGCTTCAGCAAAGCATCACATGACATAACCAGAAAATTTCACTTCAATGGTGCTATCTGGTAATATGGAAGCTAATCCTCAGAAAGAAGGCTTTCACGGGTTCCAGCTCAGGGTCCTCTGGGTCTTGTGTCTAAAGTGCATACATTCTTCACCAATAGGGACTCACCTCCTATCTCCAGGGCAATTAATGGGAATAACAATAGTAGGCAATGTTTTAGGAGTCTCTTGGATAACCCTGAACAGCATATCAAAAAGTGATTATCATTTCTAGTGTTCAAGTTTTTGTTAAGTAGACTTTGACTCTTAGAGGGAGCATTATATGAGAAGATATTTGTATGTATTCCAGTGTTTATAGTAGATAGTTAATAGTGTGGTTTCCTATTACTGTTTCAGACATTGTATTGTTAGTTTACTCTTCCTTCCCATAGTTGAACCTTTTTTTCTCAATTTCCCATTTCAGAGAACTTGTATCTTGCTATTCCCCCGTCTACAGCTCCCTACGCCTACACTGGTAATGGTCCCTTTTGCTTTCCTGGTTTCTGAGGATGCTCCAGGATATATATTCACATCTGAAGATTTATAGCTAGTTACCTCATATTAAAGCGATATTTACATCTGGATGTGCATTCAGTTTTATATTATGGCAGCCCTAACCATTTTGATGTCTCCTTTTAGTTCAGTGAAGCAATGATTATTGTTTCTTCCATTGTTTTCCCTATTCTATTGAAAGTTATTGGTTTTATTTCTCTAGAAGTAAATTATCAAATGCCTTGAGCTTGTAAGATTTCTGTGGAAGATTCATGTAGTTATATTTTACCCCAGGTTGTCCTTCTATCTTGTCTCGCTTAAAACACTTATCAGTTGTTGTACCAATTAGTTTGGTTTTAACAGACATTTTTATTTGCTAATATCAATTTTGTCCTATCCACGAGACTCTGACTTAATAAACATATCCACATACACTCACATGTACAGTTTTATTCTTCTACATGAATATATTTATCTGAATGGAGAGAGGACTTCTTTAACAGAGCACAGAACATAAAATAAAAATAATTATCATCAATGACAATAACTACAATAAAAATAAAATTCATTTACATAAAAGCAGTTTAATAATTATTTTAATGTGTAACTGAGAAGAACTGACTTCAATGAAAAGGATGTATCACAGCTTTATAAAAGAAAATAACATATAGACTGTTGTCTAATCTTATTAGTATTAAGTTTAAATAAAACCTATCATTAGTTATTAGTTGTATATGACTTCTGCTGAGTTGTCAAATTTAGACTAGTTATTAATAAATTTTTCCAAAAATGACACAGTAAGAACTGGAAAATATCATCCTGAGTGAGCTAACCCAATCACAGAAAGACATACATGGTATGCACTCATTGATAAGTGGCTATTAGCCTAAATGCTTGAATTACCCTAGATGCCTAGAACAAATGAAACTCAAGACGGATGATCAAAATGTGAATGCTTCACTCCTTCTTTAAAAGGGGAACAAGAATACCTTTGGCAGGGAAGAGAGAGGCAAAGATTAAAACAGAGACTGAAGGAACACCCATTCAGAGCCTGCCCCACATGTGGCCCATTCATATACAGCCACCCAATTAGACAAGATGGATGAAGCAAAGAAGTGCAGACCGCAGGAGCCGGATGTAGATCGATCCTGAGAGACACAGCCAGAATACAGCAAATACAGAGGCGAATGCCAGCAGCAAACCACTGAATTGAGAATAGGACCCCCGTTGAAGGAATCAGAGAAAGAACTGGAAGAGCTTGAAGGGGCTCGAGACCCCAGATGTACAACAATGCCAAGCAACCAGAGCTTCCAGGGACTAAGCCACTACCTAAAGACTATACATGGACTGACCCTGGACTCTGACCTCATAGGTAGCAATGAATATCCTAGTAAGAGCACCAGTGGAAGGAGAAGCCCTGGGTCCTGCTAAGACTGAACCCCCCAGTGAACTAGACTGTCGGGGGGAGGGCGGCAATGGGGGGAGGGTGGGGAGGGGAACACCCATAAGGAAGGGGAGTGGGGAGGGGGATGTTTGCCCGGAAACCGGGAAAGGAAATAACACTCGAAATGTACATAAGAAATACTCAAGTTAATAAAAAAATTAACAATCTCTTCATAGATAGGACTTACATCGAGAATTTTTTCTCTATTACTTCACAGTATTTTCCTCTATGGCAAATAGTCAGCCCTGAACAGTGAAGGAAAACAGGAAGGGGTTAAGAGAGGAAAAGGAAAGGAGAAAGGTTATAATTATATTATCAACATAAACAAAGGAGTAGCAATCTGATTGTGCTATAGGTTTCAATAAAACAAGTTACTAGATTCCGCATCATGTCTAGTAATATAAAAAAAAAAGAAATTTCATCTATTCCTTTTTCTTTTTAGTTAAGAGGCAGATACTAATTTCTCAATGATCTCTATGTCTTCCCTTGAAAGGACTTTATTGTATCTTGTCAAATCTTAACTAAGATGAACATGCGCCAAAATGATAAAGGTAGATTTTAATCAGCAGTACACTTTAATAAAGAGTCAGTTCTAGTGGTAAAGTTAACTTCTTTTTATACAGACTTGACTGGATGCTTTAAAAAAAGGTAAATGCTTAAATTTAACAGTGGTGCATCAGTAGTAAGGGAAAGGGGAAAGCCAGAGTTGGCCAGTGCAAATGAAACAATGGACATTACCATATATCCTCACACATATTGGTCAACAGGTACCCTACTTTTCCTGATAATATCGTTCCAAAAGAATGTTTTCCCACCTTTAAAAATATACATTCAGTTACAGGAGACTCAGCATACCTTAATGGAACAGTGGGATGATTGAAAATTATAAGCCCTTCAGTTGGTGAATGTTTCTATCTTTGTTGTGGAAGAGGCAGGGGGATAAAATCATTTGTAATGAAGCATTCTGGCCCATTATTTACAAAAACTATAAACTTTTTCATTTATTGTGAAAGAAAAATGTCATTTCTCTTGCATAGTATGAAATAAATCTTTTGTTATATTCAATTCCATCTGCAGAAACTTGAGGAAAAGCAGGTATTTTAGTTAGCATTACAGTTGCTATGAGAAAAATGTCATGATCAAAAAGCAGATTGGAGATGAAAGCATTCATGTGGCTTATGCTCGCACATGGTAGTCCATCACCGAAGGTAGTCAGGGCAGGAACTCATACAGGGCAAGAACCTGTAGGCAGTAGTTGATGCAGAGGCCATGGGCTGGGCAGGGTGTGTTGTTGGTTAGTGGATTGGTTGTCTTGGCTTGTTCAGTCTGTTTTCTGTAGCGTTCAGAGCCATTAGGCCAGTGATGGCACAGTGAGCAGAGCCCTCCCTCAGCAATCACTAATTAAGAAAAGGTTCTGCAGACTTATCTACAGCACAGTCTTATGGAGACATTTTTCTTATTGGAGGTCCCCTGCCTCTCGGATGGCTTTAGCTTGTGCCAAGTTGACAGAAAACTAGGCAGCGCAGAAGGACTCCATTTCATTTCTGTGAGTGTTCCTACATTTGACCGCTCCAAACCTCTGAGATCATGGCTCTTAGAAGAGGAATAAAGGAATTATCAACCAAGACTGGCTATTTAACAATAGATCAATTTGTTCCTCCTTGGCCTCTCTTGTAGATTACCCTTTTGCTTTTAGACCAATGGGCAATGGCCAAAGACAGTGCCACAAATTTTCCTTGCTGTTTGTATTAGTTCCTCTTCCGTGGCAGTGATAGAACACTGTGATGAGAATTTTTTGTTTGTTTGTTTATGGTTCCATAATGGAGGGGATGCATGGCAGCAGGCAAATGTAGGAAAAATAGCACAAACAAGCACTTTTAAATGGAACATTTTTGAAATATGAAGACAGAAGGAAGTTAAGGTTTCCTAATTAAAACAGTTTCAGGAAGCAGGAAAAATTAACTGAGAGTGAAGCAAGATTATAAACACTCAAAGCCCACCCTGGTAACATATTTCCTCCAGCCAGGCTGTACGTTCTGAAGGTTTTATACCCTTCTTTAGAATTACCAACAACTCGGGGCTCTGTTCAAACACCTCAGCCAGTTGGGAGACATTTACCATCCAAACCATAACACAGTCCATTAAATTTTTGATGATTCTTGGAAGAGACATAGCAGTCTGTCATTTGTTTAAAATCTTTTATGCATTTATTCTCCAAGGCTAATAATGTTTTATAAAGTAAATGTAATTTAACAGATAAGAACTTAAAGTCATACATATTTCTGGCGTCCCAATTCTGATATATTCATATATTATGTAATGTATATATATATATGTATATATATAATATACATAGCGTCAAACACGATGGTATGACACCTATAGAACTAGGATCCAACATAGATCATATTTTTCTCTTCCCTTTTTACTTTCCTACTTGGTTTGTCCAGCAAAATATTACTGGTGGTATCGGCCCTGTGCTGATCCATTCATATTACTTCCTACCAGCCTTAGAAATAATGAGATGGGAACCAACAGTATAAAAGTCTTACCATCCAAAAATTTTAAGAAAGAAAAAGTTTTAAACAGATATGTTTCATATTTGTGAATTTGAACACAAAATTAAAATTTCTCATTAAAATTTGCATCAATTTCAGTACAGCATACTCTGAGAAATCAACCTAATATGATTCCTTACAGAACCACAAACATGCTCAAACGTCCAGTAAACTATAATAAACCTATATTTGTACAGCTCTCTTATAATGTATTTTAGATAGACTAAGTAAAAGATCATTTGTTTACTACTGAAATTCATTAATTTTAGCACATGAAGCCACATAAATTTTCATAGAAGCAAACTCTGGGACCAGGTTTGTGGGTAGAAGTTGAATGAGGGAATTTGTTCAATATATTATTACTTCTGATCATTGGAGTAATCAGGACTCTGTACAAACCAATAGAAATTTAATTGTAGTGACATTCCGTGAGCCTCTACAGACATTCCTTTGCCCGTCCCTGGAAGCAGTGCACCTCTGCTTCAAAACAAGAGGTCACACTTTTGTACAGGAATAGCCAACACCCCAAAATGACATGCCACCTCTCCTTGGTTAAATCCATTTTGAAGAAGTAACTAGATATTAGCTATCAGAATCTTCTATTTCCAGTGTTGCAGAAATAAATGACTGGCTTTGTCTTAGATATATCAATAAATTGTTGGCTTTTTTGTAAACATGGCAATTGGAAAATATACCATGAGTTCTACCGTTATCAAATGGATATGCCACCCACCTCACTGTAAACAGTCATTTTAGGACGCTGGTTGTTCTTACTTTCTCGAGAAACAAACAAAATAAAGAGAATAAGTTGGTAGTATGTTGGGTCCTATTAGGAATGGGCCTTCTTGAGGACCTGGCATTGATTTTAGTTGCTAGAAACTTGGATATTTGACAGTGCTAAGTGAGTGCACTGCTGATCCCATGCCTGACTTTCACCCATGATTACTTCACTGTGAAGCAATTTGCCAATAATGCTCATGACATAGGCTGTCTGACCTCAATTTGTCAAGTCTTTTTTCTTGCCAAATTATTTTATGCCTCTTTTGTATTGAAGGTTCACTGTTGAGGGTGATCATACAATGTAAATACCTTCACCTCTTCTGTTTTTTTCTCATCAATCTATTTGTGTGTTACTTGATGCAACTTAAAAAACAGTTCTATCTCACAGAGAGGGCTGGAGCGAAAAAGGAGAACATTGGAAGGGACAAATGAGAAAAGTGAGACTTACGTAGTACAATTTATACCTTTTCACTCTTGGCATCCATTCTTCTTCT
The DNA here is from genome assembly GCF_011064425.1 of Rattus rattus. Classification (NCBI taxonomy): domain Eukaryota; kingdom Metazoa; phylum Chordata; class Mammalia; order Rodentia; family Muridae; genus Rattus; species Rattus rattus. The sequence goes on along the minus strand of NC_046166.1, from coordinate 49,825,629 downwards.
TATGTTTATCCATAAATACAAAACTACAAGGTTCTAGAATCTGCAGGGCATGTGAAATGGGTTAGCACCATAGGACACAAAATTCTCATAACTCCTTTTTTATCTTATGAGAATAAAAAGGAAATAAAGATACAATTTATATACACATGAGTGTTGTGTCTCTGACTTCAGCTCACAAGTACCAACTGCTGGGAGTATAGACTTAGTTTTTGAGTAAATGAAATCATCTGGTGCTCTCTGACATAACTATTCTGGAGAGAACACACCAATGATATTGGGCAACAAAATATTCTAATAAAAATGCATTTTAATAGTGAGAGAAAGCATTTCTGGTTTTATTACTTGACCCATAAATGTGCCTTTTACACATGGGTTGTAGCATATTTTGGGTACTGGTAAAGATATATAATGCATCTTTTGATTATGAGTCTGCTACCAAATATGTGGTGATGCATGTTCTGGCAAGACTAAAATCTTTGTGCTTAGATTTTTCCAATCCTAGATTTCAATAACTTGTGCTATAACAAAATGGAATACAGGGCAATTGATAATGATTTCTGAAGTTTTTTATACTTAGTCTTGAAGAGAGAATTTTGATAATATATATAAATATAATATATATATATATATATATATATATTATATATTACATCTCTGCCCCTACATGTGCATGGAGGGCAGAGGGCTTTGCAAATGGTTGAATTATTATCAAAGATATCTGCTTTTCCATAGAAGAGGATTGACTTACTCCTTTCTGCTTCTATGGTTTTTGCCCAGTCTCCTGTTAAATGAGATAGGCAGTAGATTATTACTTCTTAATTGTTGGGCTTAGTCTTATGAACTCTTCTGATACAAGGAAAATGCACAGGAATGATTTGTACTGCTTACACACAGTCTAGAGACTTTCAGTGTGATTGTCATAGCTGCTTCTGACCTTCTCTTCTTCTACAATAGTTATAATGTCTCTGATTGGACTCATTACTTCCCCTCCATGACTTATTAGCATAATTGATTAACAGCCTGCCACCAACCTCTGTAGCATGGAATACTTCAGGCTGCTATTGTTATTGTCTCAAGCCACTGATACTTGGAGACTCTTCACCTTAAGGAACCATGCTCATGAAAACTTCTGTGGCATAAAAGATATGTTAATCCTATTGTCTCCAGGTTGCCTACTATTACCTCAAGGAATAAAACAGAATCAGAAACAAAGCTCAGGCATTTACTTCTGACAGGTTGACCACAACAACAGTAGCAAAATCAACCTAGATGAGAATCTACCTCCTGCACAGCTCCCACACAACTCCTACTGTAGTCATGTCATCAGTAGTCCCAGTGAGAAGGACTTAGGTGGTTTACACAGGTAGCGTCCTACATTTGGTCTTTTTATGGGGAGATTCATCCATAGTGACAGCTCACTGGTCAGCATTTTTAAAGGTTTAAAACATTTTTGTAGTCTATGTCTGTTTGAGAGATCTGTAACTCACCTCAAATTTTATTACTAGTCTTTATTTTTTTCCCAATTTTCTGGTTAGTTACTTTCCATGAATCAGCAAAGGAATAATAGACTATACCTCTTTCTATTTGAAATCATGAATACCATGTTTCTACTGACTGCCAGCTTCAGGGAAATCCCCTACAAAATTAATTCAAGGCCCATTCCTAGTAGAGTATAGTGTAACAGCCTTCTAGTTCTGAATGTTTGAAAGTTTGGAGCATTTTCTGGTAAGTCAACACTCCTATTTATTCTTTAATTTCTATCTCTGTAATTATTGGCAAGAACATGATAGGTTCCTAACTAGCACAAGATAAATAAATTGCCTCATATTAATTATGAATATTAATGCTTTTCTCTCTCGGAAGTTACCCAACTTGAATGTGGTGTTGATAGTTAAGTTGATCGGACATATAGGGTGAAAGGAAAGTGGCAAAGCAGTGAACAGGTATGTACCCAAGTTCTTCAAGTTCTGAAGTTTATCTGTTATTGTACAGGCATCCTCAGACCCGGTCCCACAAATTCCCCCTTTGCTCCACACTGACAAAACTTCTGGACTCAACCTATTCTGCGATTTAGAATACTGATGAACACCTTGCTTATTTCATGCACTTGAGGTGCACAATTACCTGCTATCCATGGTCAACATTTTTCTTTTCACTTTGAGGAATACCAAGCAGCAAGTGATTTTCCTATGCAGAAGTTGGGATAAATGGTGAGCTCTTACTTCCAAATGGTAGGGATCTGTGTTGCTCATTCTAGTAATAAGCTGTCTGCCAAGAACACATCTGATTTGGCATGCATATTGGCTTTAATTTTCAGCTCAACTGTTCCTCACCATAGAATGTATCCTCATTCTGAACATTAATTGAAACTGTACTACTAATAAGAAATATGAAAACACTGAGAAGTGACAAAATGAAGAAGAAAAATATGCCCCATACCAGAGGCTGTGTATTTACAGCAATGTGAGTCTGACTGTTGTTATTATATGCTGCTGAAGTTTTGCAGTAAACCACCATTGTTCTCTTGGACTTGTTACTTATTTTGGTATTGATGAAGTTGTAGTTGTTGTTGTTGTTGCACAGACTAACAGCCAATAAGGGAGAGTGTCATGGGAATTACTAGATGTTATAGCTACTAATATGCTTAGCATCCAGTCTAGAGTGGCTTTTATTTTCTCTCTTGACAGGAATTAAATCATTGTTAGCTCCAGCTTATACAAGTCAGGCACTATAGAGCTTTATATTTATATAATGATGATCCTGTCACTAATGATTTCCTTATCAATTTGGACTGGAGTCTTCACTGAGCCATTGCAGAATGTAGACATATAGATCAGTGTACATCTTAAAACTAACAGGGAAAACCCACCATTTACTGTACACTGAAACTTGTAACTCTAGATAAGGAGATGTTGGTATGCTTTATTAGTAGTTATAAGTTATCAAGTTGAATTTCCAAATATCTAAGTAAATAAGGGGAGCTGGCAGGCTACTAGTTGTACATTTCTGTGACTGTAATATTGACATAAGCAAAGAAGGAAGGATTTTTTTCTCACAATTTCAATGGATTTAGTCCATGGCTTGTCCTTCCAAATTCATGGTCACCTGGGAAGAGTATCTTGGTTTCAGGTGGAAGAGAGCTGTTTTTTTATTTTCTTGGTGATAGGAATAGAGAGAAGGGAAATTATGGTTCAGTTAACTTTTTGCTTCCCGTTTTATGTTATTGTTGGCTGACAGCCAATGAAATCATTCAACTCATATTCAGAGTGAATCTTCGTTCTCAGTGAATCCTTTTTTTTTTTTTTTTCCCAGACATAATCACAGATGTTCTCACCAATCTCTTAGATTGTTCTGTATGCAGTGGCATTTACAATAAAGAGTAACCATTTTAATAAAGGGGAAATAAGAATTCAGGAGCTTAATAGTCTTCTACCAGTGTTCTTCCTAGCCACTTAATATACTGAAGCAAATATTAAATCGCTGTTTGTGTGTGCATATATGTATATATATATATGAATTCCTCATAAGTAGTTTTATGAGTCCAATCATAAACTACTGCTAACAGAAATTAGTGTTATCATATAATGAATAACAAATCAGAAGCTTTCCCACTCAAGTAATTCTATGAACTACCAGTCTAGTTTATGACTACCTAATATTCTATGGACTTGAATCTAAGAAATCCTTATTAGAGGTACCTCCTGAAATGAAGCCCCTGCTCTCTCTGCCTCTGCTCTTGAGTAACCTCTTTTCTCTGTGCTATTCTCCTGTGAGTTGGGTGTAGCTTATCTCTGACTCTGTCAAATTTTCTCTGATTTCTCACTTTGCCACTCAATTAGATGTCACTTTCAATCATTGCTGCTTCCTTCTAAAAACTAACCTTATCTTTATTGTTTGGGATTAATGGCGTGTACTAAGAGCAGGTCTGTATTTCAGCCAGGTCATACTATAATCCAGGGTGTGTCTGGCTTCTGGCCAGATCATATTTTTGAATGTGATCCCTTGCCAGAGCAGACATTTTACTGCTTTAAAATTCCTCTACATTCAATAAGAAAAAAATTAACAAAATAGAACAAAATGAAATCACCCCAATACAAACACACCAAAAAGGACATTAATAATAATAATAATAACAATAAACAATAAATTAAATAAAAATATAAGTGTATTTTGTGTTGGTAATTAATTATTCCTAGGCATCACGCCTGCCATAGTTTTCTGATGCAGATTGTATAACTTGCTCTGTTTTCAGAGAGAGAGAACATGAGATATGTGGAGAGAATATACATTTGAGTGTGGAGAGAGGTAGGTAGGATCTGGGAGGAAGTGGGGACAGAAATAATATAACATATTATGTGAAATTTTTAAATGAAGTTATTAATATAAAAGCCAACAATCAAAGTATGAAAATATTTTATGAAAAGGGAGCTACTTTATCCCATGGCTTGAGCAGGCATACACATTGGAAAGACATTACTTCTGTGAAGGTGGATTTAAGAAGATTTTGCTGTTCATGTTTTAGCATTTACAAAGCACACTCACTTAAGGTTTATGCTCCTTTATAGAACTTAACTAAATTTCAGTGAATATTTGTTGGCATTGTAGGAGACAAAAGAAGAAAAAAAAAACAAAAACTCTTAAAAAAATTTAGTAAAATTTTTCTGATATATAGTAAGGGTCTGAAATTAACTGAAGACCCCAGACTCAGTATGCAAAAATAAAGAGTGTTTATTCTGCAGAAACAACTAGCATACTAGGGTCATCATCATTTCAGAACGGTGACACAGACAAAAGCATTCAAGCTACTTTTATAACAGAACTGCTTAATTGCTTCTGAGATATCAACGGATTTCTAAAACCTAGAGCACATTCCAAGGGGTTATAAAAACCATTAAGGAAGGAGCAACCCAGACAGGTGGATCAGCTGTGGAAGCAAAGTAGCTTACACTCAGGATTGGTAGCAAATGGTGACTCCACTGTGTCCTTTTCATTGTTTATGCTTTCTAAGTGAGTCCGGAACAGTCCATTGACTCCGCAATCTTTATAATCAGGACGTTGCCATAGTTACCAGTACATTGGCCACTTGACCTCTATCCATACAACAACATCCATCTCATGCTGCTAGTAGGGATGCTTCGGGTTACAAACTACCACATACAACAGAATTACCAGTAATGTCCAGCCCTCAACAACCAGGCTGTTGCATCTTTTCTCAAATATAAGAGTAGCTCAACCAGGATCCTATTCTGATATGATTCTAAAACACCGATAGGTGAGAAACCTTGCTTCCTGAGGCTTCTCAAAAGCCAGTTACTCTATTAGTCAATGCCTCAAACTGGAAAAAAAATCTCTCACAGTAAGAAAAGTTAAATAAATTGATTTTTACACAGATGCGAACAGGGTAAAATGAAAGCCTGAAGGATTGCTGCTGTCACTGAAAGGAGCAAAGGTGTGTCACCTTCTAACCGTTAGTCAAAAAGGGCGAGAGATAAAGCTGTTACCCAAGCCCATGGAGGGTATAGGTGTGGAGAGGACTCAAAGAAGAGTTTCTGTTTTAGAGGTCTTCAGCATTTGGCATTCACTCTGTAGGAAAAAAATCCACAAACAAAATGTTAACTTCAGTTTCCCCTAGTTTTTTCATTTGGAAGATATTTCTGTGGGCTGAAAATACAACACAAGCCTACAAATGTGAAAGCTAGGAGACAGAGCTCATATTCGGTAGTCCAGGAAGAAAGCTTCAAGTGTGAGTTTGAAAGGGAAAGAACAGATAACCAATAAAGGGGATAGTAAGGGAAGTAATAAAGTAAGTCTCTCTCCAACATCCTGATCTTTGTCTTGTCCGCCACTGATGTTTGGATCTGCAGTGTCCTCCAAAGTTCAATGCGCTAAAGGATTGGTTCCCAGCCCATTTGACTACTGGGAGACTGTAGACTTGTTGAGAATTAGAAGAAGATGAGCTCCTTATTTCTTCTACTATTCTGTTCCTGAACTCAATGAAGTAGGAACATTTGGTCTATTGCTGTCTTAGTTATTGTTCTATTGTTGCGATCCCCCATCATCCTCTCCTCCCTTACTCCTCAGAAAGACAAGGTCTCCCATGGATACCAACCTACCTTGGTGTATCAAGTTGTAGTAGGCCTAGGTGCATCTTCTCCAAGACACGATCAGCACATGAAGTAAATTTAAAAAAAATATCTATTAGGCTGGCGCAATGGTTCAGCAGTCAGGAGCACTGACTGCTCTTTCAGAGGTCCTGAGTTAAATTCCCAGCAACCATACAGTGGCTTACAACCATCTGAAATGGTATTTGATTCCCTGTTCTGGTATGTCTAAAGACAACTACAGTGTACTCATATACATAAAATAAATAAATAAATCTTTAAAAATTTTTTGAAATAGGGGTGGGGATTTAGCTCAGTGGTAGAGCGCTTGCCTCGGAAGCGCAAGGCCCTGGGTTCGGTCCCCAGCTCCAAAAAAAAAAAAAAAACAAAAAAAATTTTTGAAATAATAAAAATATAATAAAAAGAAAAGAAATGGAAATCCCACTTTTAATGTTTAAATATTTCCAGTTTTAATATTATACATGAAAATTAAATAGATTTGGTTCTAATTTTATAAAAAGTTATACATATACCTTTGACATTTTCAATAGGCAAATACACATGAGGAGCAGAATAAATCGAGCTTACCCATGATGTATCTAGTCTTTCACCTTGAAAATCTCGAATAGGATGGGAAAAAAATTATACCAGAAAGAGAAACTGCACTAGAAAACTATGTGTATAAGTTAGGAGAAAGCCTACCATTAAAGACTTTACTGGAACCTGTGGCTCTATATGAGTGATCACTTGCCCAGAAGCCACTAGGCTCTGATTTTGACCCCTGCCACTTAGCCAGCTTCCTCTCAATCAGTGACTCTCATGCTCAACCTTCCTAATGCTGTGATCTGTTAATACATGTTCTCATATTATGGTGACCCCTAAGCATAAAATTATTTCGTTCCTTCTTTACAACAGTAATTTTGCTATTGTTATAAATTATAATGTGAATATCTGATATGCAGGATATCTGACATGTGCTCTCTGTGAAAGGGTCCCTTGAACTTCTACTACGACTACTATTACTACTACTACTACTACTACTACTATACTAGTATATTCTCTAAATATGATGATGAAGAAGAAGAAAAAGTAGCTCTAGTAGTAGTTGTATTTAGTAGTAGTCATATTTAGAGAAAAATAAAAATTTCACCTCTTCTCCCAAGTAACTCTTCACTAATTTATCTCCCCCTTTACTACCCATTCAACTGCACTGTGTGTCGTCTTCTTCTTCTTTGAATTCCTTAAGATCAATTTGTCCTACCCAAATATTCTTAGATGTATGTTCTTCCACTGGGGAGAAGTCTTACCAAAGTACTAGAGACCTTGGAGATCAAGGTGTAAACTCACATCTGTATCTGCCCCTGTATCTTTTATTAGACAGCATGGACTCTAGTCTCTGAATCTTTAAGCCATATTCAATGCTGTGTTTTGTGTCACAGCAAAAGAAAAATAACTACCAGAGAAATTGGTACCGCAGAATGGAGTGTTGCTGCGACTGACAGATCACGCTGCTTTGTTGCTGTTGCTTGTTTTTTGTTTGGTTTGGTTTGGTTTTTGTTTTTTGCTGTTGTTGTCCTTCATTGTGTGTTTGTTTCTGTTTTGTTTTGGTTTTGTTTTGGTTTTGAGGGATGTGAAAGACCTTGGAACTTTGAGATGGAACATCAGTTGAATGTTGTAAGCATTGCTTAATGGGACATCCTGGTAGGGACTTTGACAATGATAATGCTGAAAGAAATGTGGCTATGGAAGCCCCAGATCAAGAAATTTCAGAAACAAATAAAATTGATACTATTGATTACAAGAACGGCCATCCCATTCTTGAGTTTTTAGCAAAGAATGGGGCTGCTTTCTGTCCTTATCAAAAAAAAAAAAAAAAAAAGGCTAAGTTGAAATGTGATGGATTAATTTATGTGGCAGCCATGTGACAGTAAATATTTTAAAACAGGCTAATATTGTCTCTAAGGTAAGGTTATAAGTAATACCTGTCTTTTTACATTTTTTATATTTCTTTACTTACATTTCAAATGTTATTCCCCTTCCGGGTTACCTGTCCATAAGCCTCCACCCCTCCTCTCCCCCTCCCCCATACGGGTATTCCCCCCATACATCCCCCTTACTGTCCCCCCATATTCCGCTGCACTAGGGGTCCAATTTTGGCAGGACCAAGGGCTTCCCCTTCCACTGGTGCCCCAACAAGGCTATTCTCTGCTACATATGCAGTTGGAGCCCTGGGTCAGTCCATGTATAGTCTTGCGGTAGTGGTTTAGTCCCTGGGAGCTCTAGTTGGTTGACATTGTTGTTTTTACTAATGGCAAAGTGCGAGTGGGGCAAAAAGAACTACAAAATATAATGTTAGAATAGAAAAAAAAAGCACCAGGAAAATAAATGTTGGAGACAAGACAGGACTTGTGTTGAAAAAGGTAAAGAGATTAAGGAGGGGTCTGGTCCGCATTTGAATAAAGGGAGAGGTACTCTTAGGCCAAGAACCCAGCATCCTACTCTTCCCATTGTGAAAAGAAAAGGCCTAAGAAATGTTCTGCTTCTAACCAGTGTGAATGCTTCAGAGCTTCCTAGAAGGCAGAACAAAAATACTCACAGGAGGAAATGGAGACACCGTGTGGAGCAGAGACTGAAAGAAAGACCATCCAGAGACTTCCTCACCTGGGTGATCCATCCCATATACAGACACCAAAACTGACAATATTGCAGATGCCAAAAAGTGCCTGCTGACAAGAGCCTGATATAGCTGTCTCCTGAGAGGCTCTGCCAGAGTCTTACAAATACAGAGGCAGATGCTCGCAGCCAAACATTAAACTGAGAACAAGGTCCCCAATGGAGAAGTTAGAGAAAGGACTGAAGTAGCTGAAAGGGTTTGTAACCCCATAGGAAGAACAACAATATCAACCAACCAGACCCCTGAGAGCTCTCAGTGACTAAACCGCCATCCCAAGAGAACACAGGGATGGACCTATGGCTCCATCCGTATATGGCAGAGGATGGCCGTCTTGAGCATCGGTTGTAATAGAGGCAAGGCTCGATGACCCAGTGTACAGGAATGTCAGGTTGGGGAGGTGGGAAGGAGTGGGTGGGTGGGTGAGGGAGCACTCTCATAGAAGCAGGGGGATGGATGCGATAGCGGGTTTCTAGAGGGGAAACCGGGAAAGGGGATAACATTTAAAATGTAAATTAAAAAATATCCGGTAAAAAAAAGTCAACAAATGAAAGCTACTGAATATCTGATTCCAGGGCTTTAGATAGCATCTCCAGCAGGCAGCTAAACTTGCTGTGTGGTCCGTGTGGTCCTCACTGTAGAGTCTTGAAGGATAGTGCAGGGGCTGTGGAATCTTCCTCTGTATTTAAAGAGAACAGTTGAAGCCAGAGATGAGGCTGTGGAATTACCACATGAGACTCAGAGACTATTGTATGAAGATGTGAAGGGAAAGCCAGGACTGTATTGAACACCCTAAGGTTTTAGAGGTGTCAGAGCTGTGGAATATCTGCCAAGGAGTTCCGCCTATAAGGCTCTCAAACCAGTACAAGACAGAAGTTACGTTAGAGGATGCCAAGCCAGACTAAAGTCTTAGTGATCGTAGCCATGGAACTACAGGATTTGCAATTCGCCCTGCTCGATTTCTATCCTGCTATGGTTTAATGTTTTCTCACTATACCTGCATTACTCTCATTTAGAATATACTATTACATGGTGTATTGCAAATGCGTAATTATATATGTATGTTTTTAATTCCACGGTTGTATGCAATGAAGAGATTGCCTTGAATGTTAGAACAGACTTTGAAATTGGACTTTTAAACTGTCAAGATTGAGAAGCTGTGAGGACCTTCGACCTCGGATTTAATGCATTTTTTTTTGTTTGTTTTTATGTGGTCACAAGTCTGTGGGTGTCAGAAACTAGAATGTTGTAGTTTGAATAAGAATGTAATAAGTAGGCTTAAGTTTTTGAATTTTTGGCCCCCCAACTTGTGGAATTCTTGGGAAAGGATTATAGTGTCTGGCCTTACTGGAGAAGTTATGAGAGAAGTGTAACTAAATTATGAGAATGAAAAAGACTCCTTGTATTCCCAGTGTCCCCTTGTCTGCCTCCAAATTTCTGTTAAGATGTGAGCTCTCAGTAGCTCCTGCCACAATGCATTTGTTCTAATACTATGGAGTCTAACCCTTTGAAATTATAATTACAATTAAGTTCTTCCTTTTATAAGGGGAGATGAGAGGGAGGGATGAGAAGAGAGGAAGGAGAAGAAGATGCAATTGGAGTTTGTATTGCTTTTAAGGAATGAAACTTTCAAAATTCTAATTCTCATGATACTAGCCACATCTACTTCAGAACGAGAGACTATTGTTATATTTCAAAAAGCAACAAGAAACGTCACTTATAATTTCAGTTGTACACCATCCAGTATTTTTTCTTTCTCGAAAGTTTTGTCAACATAAAAACAGTTCCCTCTCAAAGAGAATAAGAGTTAGCTTATCCTGGATAATACGAATATAAATGATCACAGCCCAGAAACTCACGTTCCGATTTCCCCAAATAATCATTTTCTAGAATGGCAATAGTTTCATGAATTTTTATAGTAAAAGAACAAATGAAGTCATAAACTAGAATAGCTTTCAAACACATTCATGGCACTATCAGACAAGCAAGACACAGAACAATGGGGAAATCTCTATTGTAGCCACACATTGTGCCTGGTGACATTTTTAGCATTTGGATTGGTAGAGGGTTTATGCTTACACATTCCAGAAGAATTTATTTCATAAATTCCTAATTTTAAGCAACGAGAACTCACTGCTTTCACACCATTGTGCTCAGATACCTTACAGAAACAGTATAAGTGGGGAAAGGTTTGTTTTCCTTCATGGTTTCAGGAAAGGTCAGTCAATTATGGAAGGAAAGGCCTGTCAAAGAATCTCAGCCTCTGACAAGAGAGCATATGTCAGAGTCTGTTTACATGGTGCCTGTTCTGGAAACAGGGAGGAATAGGAACTTTCAAAGTCCCATTCCTGGTGACATTCTTCATCCATCCAGGTCTCACCTCCCAGGGTACTATAGCCTAACATGTGAGTTAGGACACTACCATGACAAAGAATAGTTTGTGTAGGAATATTTCAGTTTCAAACAATTAAGAGAGAAGACAGTAGGTTTGAAAGCTGATTGCTATACATTCTGTGATTATGAAAAGAATAATATTTATTAGCGATTTCCCCATTGTTATCAATATATTAAAGAGTAAATGAATATCTATATTATATATTTAACAATGATGATTTCTGGTCTATATCATTAAAACTGAAAATAAATGTATTCATTCAGTTGCCAATCAAATTTTCACTTTTTGTTCTCGGTAAAACTCTATGAGTCATGTATGATTGATGAAGAACAGAGATATAAATTGCCTTGACCAAAGTTAAACATAGAAGTTGAAAAAAAAAGGCATTGAGATTTAAATTCTACATTCTTCATCATCTTCATAAAGATCATGCTATAAATGCAATAATAATAATAATAATAATAATAATAACAATAATAAGCAGACTAATATTCAGATATTTTAACATGTATTCTAATGATTTTGTATAATGATATTAGTACAATTTTCTTTGGGGCCATTATGTCTGTTTAGTTTATCCAACAACCTGAATATCTAAACTTAACCAGAAAGTTGGTAAGAATGACTTAGCTGCTTTTAATGTTCTAATCCATAAGAAACTCACTGAAATGCAAAATTAGTTTTTACAATTGCTTTTGCTTAAACTCCTCCAAATGTTAGAACTATTCTCTTCTCATAGTCAAAATAGGGTTTTGAAATGTGAGTGTGGGTTCTGCACTACTTAATAAAATATGGCTAAATGCCCAGTTGAAACTCTTTAGAGAGTAAACACAAATTCAAGAACAGAATAAAACTCAGTAAGCTGCCTGGGGCTCTTTGAAATGGAGCAACATTTGATTTAAGATAACAGTGTTATTGCGGTATGAATCTGCACATCAGGCTGAGAGCTGCTTCCCCACTGGAAGTAACTGTTTGCACTTTACCTTCACTTAGAGAGTCTTTCAAACAACCTGTCAACATGCTGAGAGTGGTTTGATCATTGCTGTTAAAAGAAGACAATTTCTGTCCGATCTCAAGTGTTTCCAAATCTAAAGAGAAAACCGACTAAACACTAAAACTGGAATACCAAAATTTTACTATGAACGATTTTCTATACTTAATTAGGCAAAGACAGAATTATGATTATTCGCATCCATCAACTGTCTTTCTAAGTAGACACACAGGGAAAGTGCTAGAATGTAATTTGAGTAGTGACAAAGAACATTTGTTGAATATCCATGGTATACCACTAGTAACATACCGTTCTATTATTTCACATAATTAATAACCACTACAAGAGTCATAGAAATCACATATTATCAGCCTCCCTTAATTTTCTGGAAGAGACATCCCAAAATCCACATGGGCTGTATAATTTGCTTGCTAGCTCTGCTATCTTTTTTCTCTCTCTTTACCAGATTGCTTAGGCTTCTTAAATCATGATATGCCAATTTATGTTTCACTTCACAGTTGGATTAGGGTCATGTATATCTTCCCTGTCTTTCCATACATGGTCTTTCAAAGTGCAATGGAACTTTCTCCTTGTATTACTCTACGGGTCCCATGATAGCCAGAATTCATATGAATTTATAGAACAGACATGTTTTCCTGTTCTCCCAGAAGCATCTATATTTTTATAACAAGGATATATAGAGTTGAGATTTCTGCACAATCATCTTTATTGAAGCAGTCTCCTCAATAGCCAGGTACAAGACCAATTTAGATACCCATCAGTGGACTTTGCTGGATAGAGAAAACGTGGTACTATCACACGTTGAATTTTTGTTCAATCATAAAGAACAAAATAGTGGCTTTGGTAGGAAAACTAATTAAACCAGCATTCTTGGCGGCTTTCTATAATCAGGATAAAACATCGTGACAAAAAAGCAACATGAGAAAGAAAGGGCTTACTTGGCTTATATTTATATAACATGGTCCATCACTGAGGGAAACCAGGGAAGATTTCAAGAGAGGACTTGGAGGAGGGAACTGAAGCAGAAATTAATTATGGAGGAGCACTTCTTACTTGCTTACTCCCTGTGGCTTGCTCAGTCCTCTTTCCTCTAACATGCAAAACTACATGCCCAGCCTTTCACTCATTTGGATGGGGTCCCCCAAATCACTCACTAGGCAAGAAGATACCAGACAGAATTGTCCACAAACAATCTCTTCGAAGCATTTTCTCATTTGGAATTCTTTTCCAATGGTAAATCTAGCTTGTGTCAAGTTGACAAGAATTTCGTCAGTACAATGAGTTCATCATAAGAGAAATAATCCAGACTGAAAAAGAACTACATTGTATGCTTTTTCTCATATCTAGAATGTACATGTATAAAAAAATAAAGTATGAAATGAAAGCAAGGAATATTTGGGGGAAAGGAAAGAGAATGGGAAGAGACAGGGCAGGGAGGAGCAGGGATGTGAGATGATGGGCATTAAACTACAATGTATAGATGGAGGGCTAAAATTCTCTTCTTTCTTTTTTGGTGATGAATGAGCGCCTAAGTACATAATTGATGATAAGAGTATAAAGTCCTAGACAAAGTTCCTGGGCATCGTAATGCCTAGTGGAATGGTACAGACGTCCACTGCACTGGAGAGTGAGACAAGCATTACCTTGATCTAGCTGCGCCATGTTTTACTTTTGTAAAGTGATAAAAATAACTTAACTGGAGTCACAGAATGTAATATATATTCATAACTAAAGGATTTTCTGAAATTTCTCATCGAACCTTGAACTTACTTGGCAGCCCATTTTGTATGCTGGCTGTAAACCCTTAAAAGCCATTTTATAATCAGTTTGCAAGGTAATTTAGTGTGATTATAAATACACACACACACACACACACACACACTGAGAGAGAGAGAGACAGAGAGACAGAGAGACAGAGACAGAGAGACAGAGAGACAGAGAAACAGAGACAGAGAGAAAGACTTTCCATTTGTGACAGTGAAGATGAAGTAGAATTATCTAATTTTTTCTACCATGTAAGTGTGAAGGAAAAAAGCACACGCATTTCAATAACATTTTGAGTGTTTTTAAATGTATAATCTCTGTGAGCACCTAGTGTACTCTTTAGAGGTTTTAATACACCGATTTCACACATCATTTGATGTTGTATAAATAATTTAAATCCTCTGAAGTGTTTATTTTTTAAATGAAACAAAAGTAAAGTCTCTTTAGATTAACACATCTTTCAGTTACTGTTCTAACAAAGACATAAAGTATAGTTAAGCATTACACACGTTTATAAAGAAAGTTTCTGCCTGTCTTTTAAAGTCTGAAAAAAATCTGTAGTTTTAAAAAATCCTCTAAAATTCCTCAGACTCCTGCTAAGGAAGGATGTGCACAGTAGCAATTAGGACAGTAAATCAGTTGGATTTGTCATCCAAAGGGGACAAAATCATTAACAAGACACTGGGTGGCCAATGAAAGCTTAAATGCTTATAAATCACAAAATTGTCAGCTCTTTCATTTGTGGGGGATAGGTTAAACCTTCTTGGATTTAAAATTCTGATTTCTGTCACTTTGTTTGAAACTTAAGCATTTGGAACTTTGTCATGCAGAAAATGTTGATAGGAGACAAACAAGCAAGCTGTCCTAGATACACACTTAATATATCCACACTACCTGGTATCTCATTCAACCTCGGCAGACGCTTCAAGATTCTCACACAGCAATTAGGCAGACCATGCAGCTGCAGCTCTCTGAGGTCTAAGCCACTCGGTGATGGTCAGTATAGCTGTTCCACTCAGGGACACAATACAGTGCAAGACAGTATCACCAGGTAACTACACTTGTAGCTTAAAGGAATGATCCTAATCTTATCAAAGATTGCCCAAATTCACCTCTCGAATGGTCTCAGTTGGGTAAGATTGTCATTGAATGTATGATATGTGTGGCTTTTTCTCCAGGTTGGTTTTAGAATCATGACCCTCTGGCCTCTACCCCAGTACAAGGATTAGAGGTTTTCAATTCCAGCAGAGTTTCCACTCTCTTTTTGTGTTACTTTTGTAGTCATTAAAATCAATTCATTGTGTGGGAACACAACAGTTTTGTTGTTATGAGTGACATAAACTGAACATATTTAACATACTCAGTTTTCTGAATTTGCATATTTCAACGTGCCTGTGAACTATTTCTAGAACCTTGAGATAAGTAGCATTTTTTACATCTTGAGAATGTTTCAAGTATCCCTTTGTATTTTGTTTGTTGTAAAAAGACTACCATGAATTCTTTCTTAACAGAGTACACAATATTGTATTGTTGCGTATAGGCACTACGCTTTGCAATGTGCACAATAGATATTTCACCATGTAGCCCAAATTTGCCCCTAAGTCACAATCCTCTTGACTCCAGGCTTGCTAGGATTACATGTCTATGTTATCTGGTCTAGCTAATCCATTTTCATAACTGAAGATTCAAGCCAATGAAACACCCCCTGCCCACTTCCTCTTCCTCTTGGCTTTTGGTAGTTACAATTCTAGGTTATGTCTCCCTGAGTTTCTGTAGTTTAGATACCTCATTAAGCATAATAAAGCAGCATTTATTATTGTGTGAATGGCTTATTATACTTATTATAATGTTCTGAATATCTACCCTTCTTGTAACAAATATCAAGATATTTCACCTTTTCAAGATGAGTGATATTATTTGGTGTACATAGATCACATTTCTGTTTTCCTACAGTTCATCAGATATGTATGTATACCCATCATTTATTTGTTATGAGTGGAGAAAAGATGAAGACAGGAGCCAGCTCACTCTTGAGATACTGATTTTCATTCCTTTTAATGCACACCCAGATTTAGAATTGCTGACTCTATCTAGAGATCTATTTTTAATTTTCCAAGAAAACTCCACTCCTTCATCCACAGTTGCTGAAGCATTTTACACTCTAGTAGTGTGTGACTTTTTGATTTATTCAAATTATTGCCAATGCTTATTAATCATTGCTATTCTAACATTAGTCATTCGATTGCTCTAATGTGATTCACTGCTGTAGTTTTGATTTGGATTTGTCTTGGGACCAGTGACATCAAACATTTTTTTTTAAATACTTGGTTGAGTAATCATCTATTTTTTAATTTTTCTTTACATTATTCAGATTCCCAGCTCTGCTTTTAGCTAGGATACATATTTGTTGTTGCCTTACTACTGCTGTTGTTACTACTGACTTGTATAAGCAATTCCATGTGCATGTCTTACATTTTAACTCTTTATTAGACAAACGATTTGCAAATATATGAACTCATCTTGGAAATTGTTTTAATCAAGTTTTATTTGCTGCCTGGAAGCCTCTGAGTCTGATATAGTCCTACTTATCATATTTATTTATTTATTTATTTGTTTGTTTGTTTTTTGTTTGTTTGTTTATTTATTTATTGTGTGCTTCTCATGTCATTTGAAATAATTATTGTCTTTCCATCTCAGTTTTCTTCTAGGAGTCTTTCAGATTCAGGTACATGCTTAGAGGGTTTTTTATTTTGTTCTGTTTTAATGTATTGCCTTTCAATATGGTGAACTTCACAAATTCATAGCAAGGACCCATTGCTAAAGACAGCACCCTCACAACTCATTGGACATGGAGAGGTTGAGCTGGCGCCTATATAGCACCTTACCTCCTAGTGTATTTGGTATGAGGTGACACTCAGCAGGCTATCAAAGGAGAATATAGACATCAACCTAGTAACAAAATGCTTTATCTACAATGCTGTCCTGCCTGCAAAATATGATGGGGGAAATTGTGACCCAAAGCTTGTGGGAGTAACCACCCAATATCGGATTTGGCTTAAGGCCTATTCCACAAAATGGTACCCACAACCAACATGATTGGGTGACAAAAACTCAGAGACTAAATAGCCCAGACTATCAAATATTTCTGGTCCTTAAAGAAAAAGAGAGTATTGATAAAAATGACCCCTGATGATATTCTGCTATACATAGAGTTTGGTTCTGTATTCAGCTGTCATCAAAGAGGTTCCCTCCTTTATCAGATGGGAAAAATATGGGGAACTACAGTTAGACATCACACACAGAGAGAAACTTTGGAACACACAGCTCTAAATGGGATGTCTCCGTCAAATCCCTCCCCTCCAAGCTCAGGAACCACAAAGAGGAGAAGGTGGAAAGTATATGAGTCCGGGACTACGGAGGACACCAGGAGAATCAAGCTCTTTAAAACAACTGAGGAAAGTTTAAAGAAACTCACAGAGACTGAAACAGTATGCACAGGGCCTACTGGGATCTGTACCTGGTCCTCTACATGTATATTATAGCTTTAAGTTTGGAACCTTTATTGGGATTCCTGGCTGTGTGAACAAGTAAATTTCTGAACCTTATGCCTCCTCTTCGGGCTGTTTTCTTCTGTTGCTTTGCCTTATCCAACTTTGATGAGATTTTTTAATTTATATTATTATATTGTATTTTGTTATGTTTTGTTTTTATCTCTGGATGGGAGGGGAGGTGGAGAGGTACTGGGAGACATAGAATTTGGGGAAATCTGTAATCAGGATATGTTGTACAAACAAAAAAACCTTTTTTCATTAAAAGAGAATATAAGTATATATGTCTCTTATTTATTTTGTTTATTGAGAAGGGTAAATAAGCAGTTGTCTTAGTCAGGATTTCTATTCCTGCACAAACATCATGACCGAGAAGCAAGTTGGGGAGGAAAGGGTTTATTCAGCTTACACTTCCGCATTGCTGTTCATCATGAAAGGAAATCAGGACTGGAACTCACACAGGTCAGGGCCATGAAGGGATGCTACTTACTGGCTTGTTTCCCCTGGCTTGCTCAGCTTGCTTTATTATCCAACCCAAGGCTACCAGTCCAGGGATGGCACCACCCACAATGGGCCCTCCTACCCTTTGATCACGAATTGAGAAAATGCCTTACAGCTGGATCTCATAGAGGCACTCACTCTTC
Organism: Rattus rattus; assembly: GCF_011064425.1. NCBI lineage: Eukaryota > Metazoa > Chordata > Mammalia > Rodentia > Muridae > Rattus > Rattus rattus. The sequence goes on along the minus strand of NC_046166.1, from coordinate 49,807,494 downwards.
AATGGAGGCTCCTTTCTCTGTGATAAATTCGATTTGTGTCAAACTGACACACAAACCAACCAGTACAGCCATAATTGTGAGTAGATTAGAAAATAATGTTTGGGGGCTGGAGGGATGACTCAGTGCTTAATAGCCCTGGTTGTTCTTTCTCTCAGAGGTCCTGAGTTCAATTTCCAGCAACCACCTGGTGACTCCCAGCTATCTATAATGGTATCTGATGCTATCTTCTGACATGCGGGCATACATAAAGACTGAAAATTAATACATAAACTATGTAAATAAATTGAAAAAGAAGAAGAAGAAAGAAAGGGACTTGTGAGGGTAGGAGAAGACATCTTGTAGGAGTCTGTTTTTTTATTCTACCAAGGCAGTTCTGAGGATTCGGTTCATGTTTTCAGGCTCAGAGATAGCTTTCGTGACCCCTTGAGTCATCTGACTCACCCTTTTTAGTAGTTTAAATCCACTTTGAGTGGGTTTTATGCAAGATCTAAGAAGAAGATCCATTTTCATGTTGTGAATGCAGATGAAACTTTCCAAGCTCTATTGCTCAGACCGTTTCCTGTTGTGCACTATTGGATTCTTACTGTGAGTATTTTACTGCATATGTGGTTCTTCATTCTGGACTGCATACCATTTCCTTATTTACATTTCTTCATATGCTGTATTGTTTTTATTCCTAAAATTTGGAAATATTTTAAGTTGTCTTTCTCTGTAGCTTCTGCGTGTGTGTGTGTGTGTGTGTGTGTGTGTGTGTGTGTGTGTGTGTGTGTGTGTTTTCATATGACTGTCAGTATTATTTTCTATTTCTGGAAAAAGTTTCGCTGAGATTTGTGAAGAAAAGTAGCAAATTTATAGATTTCTATGGACAGAAGGGAGATGTTAGCAATTTAATTCTTCCAACCCATCATCATAGAAAAATTTACCACTTGTCTTGTCTTTTACTTGTTCTGTTGATGTTTTGTAGATTTGTGTGAACTGATGCAAATATTTTATCACAGATTTTAGATGTTTTCTCCAATTCAACTTACCAAGCTAAGTGTGGACATGATCCAAGTCAACTGTTGGACATTAAAGTGCAGTAATTGTGTAAACGTATATGTTTATGTGTGTGTTGTGCACTTGGTTATGCATTTACAATCTCCCAGGGGGTTTTCAGTCAAGAGATAGCAATTGGATGTCTTCACCCAGACAGTGGAGACTTTGACACCAAGGATCATGTGGAGTCTGTGCACCCAAGTAATCCCTTAAAGAATGTAACAAGCATCAAGGGCGCCAGAGATGCGAAGGGGATGATTCATGTCATTTCCTGTTCCTCTTAATTTGTTTGGTCAGTGAATCAAAAAGAATCTTTAAAACCATTATGAATTGATCTTGACAGGACCTAAGTTTGGTTCCTTTTTGCTACACGTGGCAAGTCCACAATCATCTGTAACTCAACTCCAGGAGCCCATTGCCTTCCTCTAGCTTCTGCGGACACTGAATCACACACATGCACATTACATGTCTCCTTCCCTACATATACACATAATTAAAAATAAAGTAGATCTTTTTAATGAAATGATTATGTTATTAAATAAATAAATAAATAAATAAATAAACAAATAAATCTGCACAAGCAAATAATGTGCTAAACAAATCAAAGGGAATCTGGAATAAAGAGGAAGAGATACACATTATCAGTTGAAATAAGATTGACTAAAGTGACAGGGAGTGCAGTGGACATATGCTATGTCCCCTGATTAATTTACCCTTCATTAAGTTTTGAAATAAGGTAGTCAATGAAATGAAATCTAAGGCCTATGAAGATGATGATATATGACATCATCCTGCTATGATTTGGTGATGGATGAACTCTGATTTTTCCCACCAATGAGTAAGAACTTATTCTGAACTGCAGACTGACATTGTAGGCCTTTTGCTTGTTTTGTGTTGTAAACTGTGGTGTTCTTTAGTCTGCCTGGTTTTGATTTTCTGACTTTCTGGATTCAGGTTGAATTCAGTCAAGCAAGGACAGCAACAGTAAGCGAGAACATGGAGGAAACTCATTGAAGTTACTTCTGTCCTCTTCACTGTTTGGTAAAATTCATTCTTTACTTCATTCATGTATACCATGTATTCTGGTTACAGTGACTCACAACCTGTTCTCATGGCCTTCTCTCCCCAAATATCCACTTTCTGCTCCCCACAATTCTTTCCCCAAATTTGTGACTTCTCATGTTGCTTTGAGACCACTGAGTTTAACCACAATTTTCTGTTTGACCACAGGGTTGGAACGACATATAAGGGAAATAATGAGGTCACTTAGATGGTACACAACTGAAGACATTAACTGTCCCTCCACCAGAACCATCTGGAGCAAGCACATTAGCAAATGGGGGGGTCCCATGAGTCCCTTCTTAATGGGAATTGGCTGTTGACAGGCACAGATTTCTGCAGGCCTATTGCCAACGCAATTACTTTGAGCTTTGTAGCTGCATTCACTGTACCATCAGAGGAGATAGTCTTTCACAGCCCTCCTGCATGTCTTCTAGATTTTACATTTTTTCAGTTCCTTCTTTAGAGATGTTCCCTGACTCTGAGATGGGGGTATTTTAAATGTCTGGTTTGGGGGGCTGAGCCCTCAACCATCATTTATTTTCAGGACTGGGAGCTGCCATGATCTCTGCATTCAGTAGCTTTCATTGCAAAGAGGTTTCTTTAATTAAAGCCCAGAGTAACACCTGTCTCTGGGTGCACAGAAATGTTTAGAAAGCATCTTGGCACCATGATATTTATCTAAAGAGCAGTACAACATTTGCCACTAGGGCTTAAGTTCTCCTCAGCCAAGAGTTTATGATCAGGATAAGAGTGCTAGGCATGAATTTCCTTTTTGCTGTTTTCTGGCTCTAAACCTATTGAAGAACGATGGATACTGCCATATCAGTCTTGCTAGGACTGTAACAGTGGGCACTTCTTGCCTGGCCAGTTCATTCTGTTCGTGTAGCATTCGCAGGATGGTAAGATTACTTATGCCTCTATCCTGTAGTAGCTTGTATAGCTTTCCTGCACTGTGAAGACTAGGCAGGGAGAGGAAACACCCAGCTGGTTACAGCTTGATTTCTCTATATCTTGCAACCAAGCTGTATGATGTCTGTAGCAGTAGGACTTTATCAACTAGTTCTGGATAGTCAATCAATAGGAATGACAAGATTCGGCATTTGTTTTAGGGATTCTAGTGCCTCACTGTCCAAAATCTCTCAAGGAGGTATCTCACATCTGGTCCTGAAGTTTTTATTTGATACCTGTAGTTTTCACAAGCGGCTGTATCCAGCCCTGCAGGGTATCTCCCTTCAAACATCCTCATTTTAAAATTATGATTTTTTTAAATTGAGCTACAGATTAGGTTTATGTATGACTTCTGTCTTTGCTAGGGTTTCTATTGCTGGGAAGAGATACCATGATTACAGCTATTCTCATAAAAAAGTCATTAAATTGGGCCTGTCTTACAGGTTCAGAGGTTTTGCCCATTACTGTCATGGTAGGAAGCATGGAAACACACAGATGGTCCTAGAGAAGGTGCTGAGAGTTCTACAACTAGCTTGTCAGGAAGCAAGAAGAGAGAGAGAGAGAGACACTGGGCCTGGCTTGAACAGCTGAAGCCTCAAAGTCCACACTCAGTCACAGGCTTCCTCCAACAAGGCCACACCTACTCCAATAAGGCCACACCTCCTAATTGTTCCTGTCTCTATGAGCCTTTTGTGGCCATTTCCATTCAAACCATGACTGATTTAACGCATTCTTTATTTTGAGTATCTTCCCCTCTTATATGACCCATATCCTCATTCCCAACCCTGCATAAATTTTCTATACCTAATATCCACTTCTCTGCTTTCATAATACATATGTTCTGTTATCCATCTACCACTAAATCAACCTCCACCCAAATGGCCCTGTTCTACTTTATTATCTCCCACATATACTCCATGTTATTTATACAAGTCTAAAAATTTGAAGCTAGGATCTTACACATGAGAGAAACACTGTGGCATTTCTCTTTCTGGATCTAACTTACCTCATTCAGCATAGTTTATTTCTTGTCCATCAATTTACCTGCAAGTTTCATAATTTAATATTTTTTACATTCAGACATAATTCCATTGTGTATATGTAACACATTTTCATTATTCATTTATCAATTCCATATCTGAGCTCTGCTGACGAATTTTAACTGTAAACTTGGCACAACCTAGAATCACTTGGGAAAAGAGTCTTAATTAATAATGAAGAATTTGCTAGACCAAATTGGCCTGTGGGCATGTCTATGGAGGAAATTTTTTATTGTTAATTGATGTAGGAAGACCCAGCTTACTGTGAGTGGCACCATTTTCTAGATTGGACCATGAACTGGGCACTAGTGAAGAAAATTAGTAAGGAAGCAGGACTTAGCATGAATATATTAGTTTCTCTCTGATCTATATTATAGACTTCATCTGATCACAGCCTCAAGCTCCTACCTCTGGGACTTCATTGCAATAATGAACCATAACCTGAGATTTTAAGCCAAATAAAAACCCTTCTTCCTGAAAGTCTTTATCAAATAATTTATCATAGCAATAGCAATGAGACTAAAATATAAGCTATTTTGAAAAAAATCAATAATAAATGCATCAGAATGTATATCTGTGATAGGCCTTAGAAATCTTTGGACATTGTGATGGTTTGTACATGCTTGGCCCAGGAAGTAGCACTATTAGGAGGTGTGGTCTTGTTAGAATAGGTGTGTCACTGTACATGTGGGCTTTAAGACCCTCATCTTAGCTGCCTGTTGTATGTTGGAGCATCATTTGGGTATAAGGGAAATTGATCTGAAGTTCTCTTTTTTGTTGGGTCTTTGTGTGGTTTAGGCATAAGCATAATTTTAGCTTCATAGAAAGAATTGGGTAGTATTCCTTCTGTTTCTATTTTGTGGAATAGTTTGGACAGTATTGATATGAGGTCCTCTATGAAGGTCTGATAGAATTCTGCCCTAAACCCATCTGGTTCTGGGCTTTTTTACTTCAGAGACTTAATAACTGCTTCTATTCTTTAGGAGTTATGAGGTTGTTTAGATGCTTTATCTGATCCTGATTTTAAAAATTGTATTCTTAATTAGTATACTTACATTAAGGTTCATTACAGAACAATTTGATTACTGTTGAGATTTTAGTTTAATAACAGAATTTCTGCCTTGCCTCTCCTCCCTCCCAATTTTCCCATATATTCCTCCCCTATGTCTCTATGTTAAATTGTACTTCCCCCTTTTACCTCTAGCAGTTTTAAAGCATTGGGTTTTATATTTAAGTCTGGATCCATTTAGAGTTGAGTTCAATCCAACATACCTTTGTGACAAAAGTAACAGAGAGATTAGGGTTGGAGGAAAGTACCTTGTCTTAATCAGGCTTTGTACTCCTGCACAAAATATCATGACAAAGAAGCAAGTTAGGGAGGAAAGGGTTTATTCAGTTCACACTTCCACATTGTTGTTCATCACCAAAGGAAGTCAGGACTAGAACTCACACAGGGCAGGAATCTGGAGGCAGGAGCTGATGCAGAGACCACGGAGGGTGCTGCTTCCTGGCTTGCTTCCCCTGCCTTGCTCAGCCTGCATTCTTATAGAACCCAAGACCACCGGCCTGGCACCACCCACAATGGGCTGGGCCCTCCCATGCTTAATCAGTAATTGAGAAAATGCCTTACAGCTGGGTCTCATGGAGGCATTTCCTCAAGGGAGGCTCCTTCCCTGTGATAACTCCAGTTTATGTTAAGTTGACCACAAAAATAGTTGACACACAAAAATATATTCCATATATATTCCATATGGAATAACTCTATGGAAGCAAAAGGCCTCAGAAGTGAAAACATTAAAAACCCAAGGAAAGAATATAGCAGATAGAATGATGTGTCCTGTTAATAGATTAGAATATCTAATATTGTGAAAATGGCCATTCAAGTTAAAGCAATGTGCAGATTCAGCACAATCATGAATCAGAATTTCATAGTTATTCTCCACAAGCATAGAAAAATCCTTTAAAATGTATATGAAGACCCCATCTGTGGGGAAAGAGATGAACTCCCAGGAGGGCAGACAATCCTGAGACCTCAGAGGAGACAACTACTTTCTGCCTACATTTTTGACCCAAGAGGAAATTGCCTAGTGCCATTTGTGCACTTTGAGTACAGGGACTTAGGAATAGTCAGGGGTAGGACCCTTCTGGTTTCTGACGGTGCAAGGAGCTGAAAGCCATTTTCCAGGAGTGCCAACACACCAGAGAGCAGAGGTAAGACCAACTCTTCTGTGTCAAGCAATCCACCTGGAGGCTTCAGGTCACACAAACCCAGGAGTAGCTCTCTGTTCCTGAATCCAGCTGAAAGAAAATAGGTGTACAGGAGTGCTGACACACAGGTCTACAGGAGGGTCAAGCCACTGTCAGAGATAGCAAGACAAGGTAACATTAGAGACAACCTGAGGGCAAGCACAAGCAACAGAAACCAAGACTACATGGCATCATCAGAACCCAGTTCTCCCACCAAAGCAAATACTGGATATCCAAATACACAAGAAAGGCAAGATTTGGATTTAAAATCACATCTCATGATAATAATAGAGGATGTTAAGAAGGACTTTAATAACTCCCTTAAAGAAATACAGGACAACTCAAGTAAACAAAGTAGAAGCCCTTAAAATGGAAACACAAAAATCCCTCAAAGAAGTACAGGAAAACACAACAAGACAGGTGGAAGAATTGAACAAAACCATCCAGGATTTGAAAATGGAAATAGAAACAATAAAGAAAGCACAAAGGTAGAAAACCCTGGAGACAGAAAACCCAGGGAAAAGTTCAGGAGTCATAGACACAAGCATTACCAACAGAATACAAGAGATAGAAGAGAGAATCTCAGGAGCAGAAGATACCACAGAAAACATTGTCACAACCATCAAAAAACATGAAAAGCACAAAAAGCTCCTAACCCAAAACATCCAGGAAATCCAGGACACAATGAGAAGATCAAACCTAAGGATTGTAGGAATATAAGGGAGCGAAGACTCCCAACTTAAAGGGTCAGAAAATATCTTCAACAAAATTATAGAAGAAAACTTCTCTAACATAAAAAAAAGAGATGCCCATAAACATACAAGAAGCCTACAAAACTCCAAATAGATTGGACCAAAAGAGAAATTCTTCCCCTCACATAATAGTCAAAACACCAAATGTAGAAAACAAAAAAGGAATTTTAAAAGCAGTAAGGGAAAAAGGTCAAGTAACATATAAAGGCAGACCCATCAGAATTACACCATATTTCTCACCAGAGACTATGAAAGCCAGGAGATCCTGGACAGATGTCATACAGATCCTAAGAGAACACAAATGCTAGCCCAGGCTACTATATCCAGCAAAACTCTCAATTAACATAGAGGGAGAAACCAAGGTATTTCATGACAAAACCAAATTTACACAGTATCTTTCTGAAAATACAGCCCTATAAAGGATAATAGATGGAAAACTCCAACACAAGGAGGGAAATTAACCTAAAAAAGGCAAGAGAGTAATCTAATTTCGACTAAACAAAAACAAGAGAGGCACGCAAAAAAAAATTCTCCTTCTAACAAGAAAAATAACAGGAAACAACAATCTAACACCAAACTAAATGGAGAGAAACATGAAGCAATCCCACTAAAATCAAGGACCACACAAGGCTGCCCACTCTCTCTTTACTTATTCAATATAGTACTTGAAGTCCTAGCCAGAGCAATCATACAACAAAAGGAGGTCAGAGGGATACAAATTGGAAATGAAGAAGTCAAAATATCACTATTTGCCCGTGATATGATTATATTTAAGTGACCCCAAAGAACTACTCAGCCTGATAAACAACTTCAGCAAAGTGGCTGGGTAGAAAATTAACTCAAACAAATACGTAGCCTTCCTCTACTCAAAGGATAAACTGGCTGAGAAAGAAATTAGGGAATCAACACCCTTCACAATAGTCACAAATAATATAAAATACCTCAGTGTGACTAACCAGCAAAGTGAAAGATCTGTATGACAAGAACTTCAAGTCTCTGAAGAAAGAAATTGAAGAAGATCTCAGAAGATGGAAAGACTTCCCAGGCTGATGGATGATTGACAGGTTTAATATAGTAAAAATGGCCATTTTGCCTAAAGCAATGTACAGATTCAATGCAGTTCCCATCAAAATTCCAACTCAATCCTTCAGAGACTTAGAAAGAGCAATTTGCAAATTCGTTTGGAATAACAAAAGATCCAGGATAGGGAAAACTATCCTCAACAATAAAAGAAGTTCTGTGGAAATTGCCATCCCTGACTCAAGCAGTATTACAGAGCAATAGTGATAAAAATGTATGGTATTGGTACAGAAACAGGCAGGTAGATCAGTGGAATAGACTTGAAGACCCAGATATGAACCCACACACCTATGGTCACTTGATCTTTGACAAAGGAGCTAAAACCATCTAATGGAAAATTATAGTATTTTCAATAAATAATGCTGGTTCAACTGTAGGTCAACATGTAGAAGAATGCAAATCAATCCTTTCTTATCACTTGGTACAAAGCTTAAGTCTAAGTGGATCAAGGACCTCCCCATAAAGCCAGATACACTCAAACTAATAGAAGAAAAAGAGGGGAAGAGTCTCAATCAAGGGCACTGGGGAAAATTTCTTGAACAAAACATCAATGGCTTATGCTCTAAGATAAAGAATCGACAAATGGGATCTCATAAAGCTACAAAGCTTCTGTAAGGCAAAGGACACTTTCATTAGGACAAAATGGCAACCAACAGAATGAGAAAATATCTTTACCAGTCATACATCTGATAGAGGGCTAATATCCACAATATACAAAGAACTCAAGAAGGTAGACTCCAAAGAGCCAAATAATCCTATTAAAGTGGGGTACAGAACTAAACAAAGAATAAACCTGAGGAATATCAAATGGCTGAGAAGTACCTAAAGAAATTCTCAACATTCTTAATCATCTGAGAAATACAAGTCAAAACTACCCTGAGATTCTACCTCACACCAGTCAGAATGGCTAAGACCAAAAACTCAGGTGACAACAGATGCTGGTAAGGATGTGGAGAAAGAGGAACACTCCTCCATTATTGGTGGGATTGCAAACTTATACAACCTCTCTGGAATCAGTCTGGAGGTTCCTCAGAAATTGGACATTGTACTACCTAAGGACTCAGCTATACCTCTCCTGGGCATATACCCAAAAGATGCTCCAACATACAACCAAGACACATGCTACACTATGTTCATAGCAGCCTTTTTTATAATAAAGAAAGAATCCAAATGCCTTTAAACAGAGGAATGGATACAGAAATTGTGGTACATCTACATAATGGAGTACTACTCAGCTATCAAAAACAATGAGTTCATGAAATTCATAGGCAAATAGATTGAACTAGCAAATATCATTGTGAGTAAGGTAACCTAGTCAGAGAAAAACACACATGGTATGTACTCTCTGATAAGTGTATTTTAGCCCAAAAGCTTGAATTACCCAAGTTACAATCCACTGACTACATAAAGCTCAATAAGGATGACCAAAGTGTGGATGCTTCACTACTTCTTAAAAGGGGGAAAAAACATATTCATAGGAGGGGATATGGAGGCGAAGTTTCTAGCAGGGACTGAAGGCCATTCAGAGCCTGCCCCACATTGGATATACAGCGCATATATATACAGTCACCAAAACTAGATAAGATTGATGAAGCTAAGAAGTGCATGCTGACAGGAGCCAGATACAGCTGTCTCCTGAGAGGCACAGCCAGAGCATGTCAAATACAGAGGCGAATGCTAGGGGCAAACCATTGAATTGAGAATGGGATCCCCATTGGAGGAATTAGAGAAAGGATTGAAGGAGTTGAAGGAGCTTGCCATCCCATAAGAAAAACAATGCTAAACAAGCAGAGCTTCCCAGGGACTAAACCACTACCCAAAGACTGTACATGGACTGACCCATGGCTACAGCTGCATATGTAGCAGAGGATGGCCTTGTTGGGCACCAATGGGAGGAGAAGACCTTGGTCCTTCCAAGGGCTGGACTCCTTAGTGTAGGGGACTGTTAGTGCAGGGAGGCATGAAGGGGGAGTGGTTGGGGAAGGGGAAAACCTTTATAGAAGAAGGATTGGTGGATGGTATAGGGGCTTATGGATGGAAACTGGGAAAGGGAATAACACTTGAAATGTAAATAAAAAATATCCAATAAATGAAAAAAATATTAAGACAATTATAAGTTTAATATTAAAAATATTATATATTTAATATTAAAAACATTATACAAAGGAAAGGAAGGTAGAGTGGATGTCAGCAAAAGTCAGCCAAAGAGAAAAGCACTACAAATGATTCAAATATGTAGAAGATATTAATTTCTCACATGCCTCTCAGATGTAATGTCTATTATCAGTTGTCAACTTGACTACATCTCGAATTAACTAAAATTTAAGAATGAAGGTCATATTTGGGAAGCAATTTTGCCTAGTTTGAAGTGGTTACAATTACCTCTAATACAGATCATTTAGGTAGGAAGACACACATCTTCAATCCGAGACATAATTTCTGATGGAAACCTGTATAAGAACACGGGAAAAGGAAGATTTTGTTCCTTCTCTGCTAGTCTTTGCCTTGCTATCAAGAGTATTCCTCTCCTTCTTAAAAGGGGAAAAATATCCATAGTAGGGGATATGGAAGCAAAGTTTAGAGCAGCGACTTGAGAAACGCCATTCAGAGCCTGCCCATATATATATATATATATATATATATATATATATATATATATATATATATATATATATATATGATTGATGAAGCTAAAAAATGCATGCTGAAAGGGACTGGATATAGGTCTCTCCTGAGAGACACATCCAGAGCATATACAATACAGAGGTCAATGCTAGCAGCAAACCACCGAACTGAGAACAGGACCCCCTTGAAGGAAATTAGAGGAAGGATTGAAAGGGTCGAAAGAGCTTGCAACTCCATAAAAAACACAATGCCAACCAACCAGAGCTTCTAGGGACTAAACCACTACCTAAAGACTATACATGGACTGACCCAGAGCTCCAACTGCATATGTAGCAGAGAATAGCCTTGTTGGGGCAGTAGTGGAAGGGGAAGCCCTCGGTCCTGCCAAGTTTGGACCCCAGTGCAGGGGAATATAGGGGGGCAGTAAGGGAGATGTATGGGGGGAATACCCGTATGGGGTAGGAGGAGGGGAGGGGATGGGGGCTTATGAACAGGAAACCGGGAAGGGGAATAACATTTGAAATGTTAAGTAAAGAAATATATCTAATAAGAAATTAAAAAACAAAACAAAACAAAACAAAAAAACAAAAAAAAATGAGTATTCCTTCATTGGCATTAAAGGATACTTAGGGATTCTAGAATATACAGAAGACCAGTTGACACATTCAGCCTTGTGTACTGAGAAACTTCAGGATTCTTGAACTTTCAAATATAGCCAGTAATCATTGAAGTAGCTGGACATTATCCTGTAAGTCATTCTAATAAGTATTATATATAATATACATTACCCTAATATTTTTGTTACTCTACACTGAATAATATATAAGCTCTGTTAGTGGTGGGCCACAGAACTACGGTCTTATAGTCACAATTTCTCTCCTATGCCCACTTTCTTCCTCGCTCTTATCTTTACTCAAATTTACACATGAAACACTCTTTGTCTACCATAGAGACCTGTTAGTGGTAATAGCTACCTGACATGCCTGGTCCTTGCCACCTCCATATCTAATTACTTTAAACTTCCCTCCATCACATTATATTGTGCTAATTTTGAGTATGATTTTTTATTTTATCTATCTATCTATCTATCTATCTATCTATCTATCTATCTATCTATCTATCTATCTATCTTTGCCAATGATCCAATGGATACAGTAACTTGCCACTGGAGAATTATCGGTGGTAGTAGGTTATGTAGATTAGTAGCCATCATAATTTTGCTTCGGAAACTTTGGGTCCGTTGATTCCAGAGACAGACTACACTGTATAAAGAATGTGTTATCAGTGCACGGAGGTATGAAGAAGGTATTCTGGTATATTCCTGCAAGAGCTATCATGGCTGATGCTAATCTCCTATGTAAGCTTGTGGGATGTACAAAAAGGAAAGTATTAACTGTTCCCAATTATATGTTATTGAAGAGTTGACCTTATGTGAAAAAGGAGTAGTATGGGGACATTGTGATAATATTTGATTTTTCAGCCACATAAGACTGTTTAATATAAGTCTTGTCAGGGTTTCCTAGTTTCCTGTCTGACCTTTTTCCTCATGGGGGAATTAATAAGTCATATTTTACACACTTCCTATGAAAACAAAATACAATAATTTGGCAATGATTCAGGACACTTTACCTTTTCAAATGAGTAGATCATTAAATGGAAGGCATTGTTCTACTTGGCCTCAATAGACATAAAGATGATTCAGATTATTAAATTTTCAGTCTAGGCCAATAGTCAGGTATGTAGGAAAAGACTTTGCATAAGTCTAGGCAGTAGCAACAACTCAATTTCCTTATTTGGCTTTGCAGCTATTCCCCTAAGTGGTGCTCACCACAAATTAAATTCATGGATGGAAGCTCTGTAATCATTGACCTGGTGCCACTGGGGAGCTTGCAGTACCAACCATCTGAAGTCATGTGGCTAGGTTTATGATTAAACCTTGCTTCCCTTTAACTTCCTTAGATGTTTTCTCATTAGAGTCCCAAATATGATTAAGTGTAATTTTCCTTCCTGTTTACCTCTTGAGATAGCATCATGATTCAAATTAAACCTTACAGTAACACATTTAATTGAAATTTCAGTAGCTAATAGCACTAAATATTGCTGTAAAAAAAGATTTCAAACATCCAATTTTACCCTACATGCACAAATTTTCATTTTATACCTATTTCCAACTATTAATGCAAGTGTAAAGAAATTATAACTTGACATCTTTTTGCATCAGCAGATTAGTATGGTAAGACCCATTCATAAATTAAAAAGACGTGGAGGATCGAAAATATAGTGAGATAACAAGAGTCCTATATCAAATAATTAAAGGAAAGTTGATTGTTCTAGAAGATGTCAATAAAGCAGGGGAGTGTTTTCTCTAAGATTATGTCTCTTAAGAATGTCAAAAGCCACACCTATGTGACTTCCTAAACATGACCTGAATGAGAACAACGGCAGACACATAGACACTAACATGTATAGATAACATGTAGGAAGTTTCAAATATATAAAAATAACTACAAAGAACACTGAATGTGGAAGAATCTTCTACAGGAAAGAGTATACTGGTTGTCTACTCAATACCAAATAGTCAGCTATGAAAGCAATAAATACACACACACACACACACACACACACACACACACACATATACATAGACTGAGTAGCTTATATTTACCCTTCTCCTCTCTCCTCCGTTGCTCTCCCTCTCTCCCTCTCTCCCTCTCCACCACCTCCAGAGTTTCTTACATTACAGAATGGCCTTGAACTCTATAGCTAAAGAGGTCAATACTTTCCTGACCTACCAGTGTCTACCTTTAAGTGCTGGAATAACAGGCATATATTCCCAGCCTGGGAATGATTGTCAACTAGGATAAAACAATAACTTTCTCTTATTTGTGTAGAGCAAATGGGAATTCATTAAAAAAGGTCACTTAGCTGAAGGTTAATAGTGATCCAAAAAGTATGAGACTTGAAGACTTGTTTATATGTTGCTTCCATGGGTATCATTGCTAATATGAAGTCCATGGAAAACTATTTCAACCATACATGTTAAATTCCTACTTTTCTGAATGGCCAGTCTTCTGAGGTAGGTCCATAGTTGCTATGTGTGTTTCATGCTGTTAGAGCACTTGATCCTAAAGGGCTACACCCAGGTTCCTGGTGTTTATGTAGCAACATCAGGGTAGAGAAAATTGGTTCAGTTTGAACTCTTCCATAGAAACATATTAGGTAGATAGAGGGGTGACCCCTAAAAGAACTGGTAGGGTGTTGCTTCAGATTACTCTGTAGAGTCTTTCATTGTATAATATTTTACTTAAAGGGGGGCTATATCTATATTATGGACTTATAAAATGATAATGCACCTGAAAAATTCCTAGTACCTGGTAATGTCACTGCCATCTTTAAACATATAACAATATACTACATGTATGGTTGTGTCAGTGTCAAATGTATAAGAGCATTCAGGAGCTTTTACACAGGATGAGTTTGCTGTACTGCCGAGCTGTATTTTTGCCTTTTAGTCACTGCCTGAAAGTCTATCTCTTCAACTTACAAGTGTTTACTGTGAAACAGGAGGCCTTCTTACTGTGGCAATAGCCATCCAGGGATCGTGCTTGATAAACCTCTTGATTGCATAATTTTCTCATGTACTTTGACCCATAGCTCTCACAGACGATGTCTACCATGCATTTCAGATATCTGTGTCTGGTTCTACACATCGATGATTAATTAATTCCCCTTCAATTTGGGATTTTTATCAGTTACAAGTGGAGCCTGATTTTCCCTTTCTTTTCTTTTCTGTTTTCTTAAATTCTATTTATTCTTTTATTTATTTACATTTATTTATATTTATATTTATTTATATTTTCATACAATCTCATGTTGCCATTCTGTCTGACAAAGAACACACTAGCAGACTGGCCTTGAACTCACAGAGATCTGCGTGCTCTAACTGCAAATGTCAGAATTAAAGGTACGGTCATTATGCCTGGATGGGTATGGAATTTTTTTCTATAGACTTTGTATTCATTAGAAGAGTCATGTTGTCTTGCTTCTTCCCATGGGAAAACACTAGTAATGAAATAGCCAGTGTTGTTGCCTTCTTTTGAGATGATAAAAAGAGACTGCAAGTAGTGGAGGGATTCCTGTGGCTTTGTGAGGAAATGCTTAGGAATTAGATGTTATCCTTAGTTTAAAATCACTTTATCCTGCTGATAAAGTGTGCTATTTAGAGATGTTTGTCATCAAAAATAGCAGAAGAGATAAAAGAACTCTGTGTCTGAGAAAAGCCCTGCTAAACAAGGTGACAGTCACAAACTATATGTACACATTAACTATTCTGTAAAATATAAGAATAAGATGACAATAATTCTAAATTTTTAATTTCTAAAAAGTAACTTCAAAGCATCTAAAATGAGGCAGAGCTCAAACTTGTTGAAGAGTGAAGAGAACAGGAAAAAATAGAGTCAATAACTTCGGTAGTTTGATATCAATACTAATTAAACTCTGAACTTTAAAATTAAAGTAACTAATTTAAATCACGAGACAAATGGCAAAATCAGGTCATAAAGCTTGGGAGCTGGCCCAGGATTTCTTGTATAGACACATGGAGCCTAAGCCACAACAAGCCATGATACCTTTGCCAAATGGCCACTGTTAGGTTCAACAACATATGCTGTGAAAATCTACCACTTGACATGATCACAAGAGCTCTAACTCTTCCCCTGACTTAGGAATGCACAAAGGAGGATCACTGTTGAATGACCAAGTAATTTTCAGCTTATCTGGTATAAAAGACAAACCACCTTGCTTAGTGTCACAGCCCCCTTTCTTTGAACTCAGTTGTCACTCTTTTGCATTGTATTTTAATAAATTCTCATTATCTTTTTTTGTGCACTTGGTAAATTGTTTTTACCAGCAGCATAACTGCCTTCCTTATGACATTCCACACAGCCAGGGTATTGAATTTTAAGTAATGTCTTTCAGTGCTCCTCAATCTTGAGAAAAAGTACCTCTATTTTTCCGTGCAACCTGTATATCATGCCTCCCATTATTACAGTTCAGATTCAGTGAGATAGAAAACATGGACAAAGATTAAATGAGTAATACATATTTTTTTTTCTTCCTAGAGATTCTGGATAATATTACTTCAGATAAAGATAGAATTTAGAAAGAAATAATGATTATAATGTCAATTTCAGAAAGAAGCTTATGAATTGAAGATTTAGTTAAGATAAAGGTTTGGACTTAGGAACAGATACTCTAGATCTGAGGACTGGATACCTACCATTCAGACACATGGTATGATAGGAGATTTCAGAGATTATGGAAGTAACTTTTCTGAGGAAGAGTCATGGCTGAAGACATTAAATAACTCAGCATCTTTCATAAAGAACTGTGACTGATTGTAAAGTTTCCTACATTATTTTCTGGGTGCTTCCCATACTCGTGAGTTAGGAAAAGGCAGAAGTCTCTAACTCCGTTCCATTTGACTTTTGGTATTCTTGTTTGTGTTCTTCCTCAGACATGAATTACAGGGAAAATGTCCAACTAGAATGGTTTAAATGAGTTTAGACCTTACCCCACTAAATAGATAAGGCATTCTTCTCAGTTCAAAACAGTTTCTTGCCTTAAGCCCAAGATTAGTCTCATTTAAAAACATATCCATTGTTATATACAGATGAATCACACACTATTTCATCTGGAGCCCCACCTTTTGTTCTATGACTATTTCCCCAATAATCAGAGGTGAATAAAACAATAGTCTCTCTCGAAGAGGGATTTATTTTTACTGATGGTTTTTCAAAGCTTCACCCCACATTTGACAAAGAAGCCACTGTTACTTTCATTTTCTTCATAAATAACCATTAATATATCGTTTCCAGGATGTGTGCAAGGAAATGACACAAATTTTAACTTAATGTTAATTCCTTTATTATGAAAATTACCATGAATGGTTTCTTTAGAGGAGAAACTGCAGGTAAATAGTCTTGGTCGAGACAGAAGAAACTACTTGTTGCTTTTCAAGGATGACAATGGGCAATGGCCAAGGGAGCCACTGGGGAGGAAAGCACTCTCATATGTTCAAAATGGACAACGTCTAGAGAGACCATTGCTAAGAAAGGTGCTCTTACAGTGTGAGCATAATCAGCAGCTCAGCATTCATTAAGGAAACACTCTCCTGCAGTAAGATAGACCAATGCATGAACAGATAATGTTACCGACCTAACTTTGTAGGTAAATCTTGCACTGTTTTTGAAGTTCTCCAACAGGGAGCTTTCCTTAAGGGCATTTTCCTGGTCAGGTAACAGACAGACACATTTGGATTTTTTCTTACAGGAGAGAGACAGGGCTATGTCTTTCTACATTGCTACAAAGTTAACTGTGCTAGCTTGCTCACAGGAGGTAAGGTCTTGTAGTCATGATTTGGGATTGAGTAGCTTTATCTGTTCCCATCAGCTCCAAGTCATTGACCTATTAGGTTTATTAATAAGGGGCAAGCCTAGGCTAGGGAGATATTCATCTCTTCTAACCCTCTAATCTATCTAGTGCTCAGTCATATGGTCCTTACCTTTGGTCTGAGTCTCTCCTTCATTTACTCAGCTCCATGGGTGTCTTCCTGGAAAATCCCTTTGTAATCTGCTCACCAGGAATCCTCCTTGATTCTCTGCCTCTTAGCAACCACTTGGTCTCTCCTCATGGTCTCTAACTCTTCTCCCTGTGATCCTTCTCTCCCTCCTTCTTCATGGGACCTCTGGCTAGGATCAGAAGTCCAGCCACCCTATCTTCTCTATCCCACCATAGACTGATCAACTCTTTATTAACCAATCAAAGATAATTGGGGAACCTGATCACTGGACACAGAAAACCGCATCTGATTATACAGTGCACAAGACCAATCATCCCCAACAAAATCTACAGCTGATTGTGTGAGAGTAGCCCAGTGTCAATGACTTTCTGTAACAGCAGGAGGTCACCATATAATCAGAATGTTGAACTTCAAATATCTGGACTGTGATTGGTTGGTTGGGGTAAGTATTTTCAAAGAGCTTTCAGCTAGTAAATGATGAGAGCAGATGCAGATACAGAGTCCCACAGCTAAATAGTAAGGGAGCTTGGGGAGTCTTTCAGAGGACATGGGAGAAAGGACTGGAGGGACCAGAGGGGCCAAGGATGTGCCGTGAGAACATAGAGCACAGAGTTAGTTGACTGAGGTTCATGGGGATTCACAGAGATCAGGAAGCCTGCAGAGGTTTGCCCTAAATCCTCTACATGCATATCATGTCTGAGTAGCTTCTTGTTCTTAGGGACATCATAACAATGGGAGTGCGTGCTGTCCTGTGGGACCCTTTTCCTCCAATTGGTTGCTTCATTCAGCCTTCATTGATGACATGTGCCTTGTCTCATTGTAGACTGTTATTCTGTATTTGGTTGATGTCCCTAGGAGACCTGTTCTTTTCTGAAGGGAGGCAGAGGAGAGGGTGAATCTGGGGGAGAGGGAAGATGGAAGGAAGAAGCTGGGGTAGAGAAGGGAAGGGAGCCTTTGGTCAGATGTAAGATATGAGAGAAGAATAAAAAATAAAAAAATGACAAAACAAAATCATTTTGTGAATCTTATAGACATCTTTCAATGGTTTTTTTGGAGAAAGAAAAACAAAACAAAACAAACAAAACCCAAAGCTTCCTATAGAGACAAAGATATAGTCTTCCATTCTGTTCCCACATTTTTGTTGCTAGATTCTTATGTATTTGTTGAATACTTTGTGTGTGCCTGACATTGAGTCGAACACTGCGACATATAAAAAAGAATTAGGGTCTGTTGGTAAGATTCAAGCTATCCAGTGAGAGGCTTTAAAATTCTCTAAAGGAAAAAAAAATCTCCCTTATTATTGAGTTTTACTGGTACCCAGGTGGCCCAACTACTATTTTTCCAGTGTGAAACATAAAATCCTTTCTAGGGCTTTATAAAAAGTGCATTATCTTACCTTCTGAACTTAAAAGTAAGTTCATTTCAGTTGTCAACTTTAATATTAAAAGAGAGCACTTTGCTTATCGGAACAAAAAAGTCATATCACTCTTAAATAAACAACTGTCCATCATGGCTCTCTTCGCTTCCATCTGATTAAATTCTATTCTCTGGGGATCAAAGAATTCTAATATTCCTTTTAAAAGTCAGAGATTTTATCCTGCAGCATGAATGAAACCAAATCCTTTAAGCAACTCCTGTTGAAACATTCCACAAAACATATGCTTGTGTCAGGTAATTTCTGGATATTGACAATGAAAAAAGTTAAAAATTTATGTGCATGTATAGGAACATATTGGAAACTAATGGTTTCAGACTTTGTTTTCTTCAAAAGTGACTAAGGTACAAGGGTGTGGTTTTGCAATGATTTACTCTGGTGTTTAATTTGTTGCTTGTACACATCATTGCATGTAAACATCATTTTAGTGAACTTGCAAATAAAATATATTTATGGATAATCCTCTTAGAAAGAGCTATTTAGTTTACTTTGAGGAAGAACAGGGGTTTCAAAGAGTCATATATTTAAGGATTTGAAATAAATAACCTGTTTTTAGAGCAGTTCTGATGCCAGCATGAGGCTGAAGGAACATAAAGATTCTCAGTACGACTGCTGCACTGATGCTCGTACAACTCTGTCCAGGACCAGCTATCCAAGGCATATTTTTCAATGTAAATGAATGGTTTTCCGTGCCTTTCATCATGGTCATGAGCCCATAGTCTGCAATGGGGATTCAGTCCTTGTGGCATACATTCTAAGAGTCTCAGTAAACATGCATTGGTTCTTGCCATCGTTTCCTAATCTACAGGCTAGCTTTACCTCCACCCCCTCCCAGCACTCCAAGCCCTCTGTGTTCTGTATATGTATCACATCACTTACTGACTCCATCCCTGACTTCCCACCCATCACTTCGCTGGTTCCTCAGCCCTGCTTGCTCCATCGTGACTCATTGAGTATACATGGAATCATATACTCAGTATACATGTGAAATCGTCCTCCTCTTACTTAAGCTTACTCCTCTTAGCAATGTTTCTCCCATGGCTTTTTATGGTTCACAAGCTCATCTCCCCAGCACTGAACAATCTTTCATTGTCTGGATGTCCACTTTATCCTCTCATCCAGCGAAGACTATGTGAGAGACCTAACGTTACAGTTCATCACTAACAAAGCAGTGACATAAAGCTTCCATGTTTCCAGTAGAGACAAGACTTTCACTCACATCATCCCCAAGCAGCACACATCACAAGGCACTTCCAATTTTAGAAGAAACTGAAAATTGGTGACACCAAATTAGGTGGATGTGACATCTCGCAATTAGACCTACAACGAATGAGAACTTCAGCTGCTCCACTTTGCCACTACCAACGGGTTCCTTCCATTTTCTGGACCCTGTCCCTTTCCATAAAAGTCTTGGTGGCAGAGAGCCATTACACTCACTTTTAGTTCCCCAGTGACAGTTGCTGAGGACCACACTTTGCATATACATACTCTCTTCCCAGGATCCTATAAGATGGCTGCTGTTCCTAGTAACAGCATTTGATGTTGTCAAGAGTTCTGGGTAGGACTATAACTGCTGTTATTGGATTTTTAATCACTACCATTTAAGGTTTTCTTAGAACCTGCTGCTTGGCTAAAGTCATTCACCTACCCTTGTATACAGCGTACGCTTCCTACTAAATCTCTTAGCACGTGAATCACTCTTAGTTTACATTGCTAACCTCATAATTCCAACTGCTATGCCTGGAACTCTATATAGCTCATGTGTTATCCTGTGTTCTGTAATGATACCATGCAATGCACAATATACTCTTCACTAAATGCATTTTAGTGGATGTGGTAGTAATGGGTAAGGAGGGAAGAAACACCCCATAGTCCTATCTTTGTCTTAAGCTTATGTTCTTGAGCTCATTAAAGTGCTGCTTGAGGTCATTCCCCTCCGTTGGGGGAACAGTACAGTTAGAGGAGGCCACTCTCAGGCATTTCTCTTTCCCAGAGAATTTCAACTCATAAAGCCCTAGCAGGTTAACCTACAGGAGATGATTTCTTTAGAGACAGTACTTACTAGGAAGATTAGAATACTCTGAGGATTGAATAGTCATCTTCAAACGGTAACTGTTTCTTCCCTACCAAAGCCACTAATGAGTGTTCTGTGACCTTTCCTATGGAAATTTGGTGGGGGCCCTGGGGATGAAACTTAGAAAAGCATCGGAAGGTTCCTTGAGCCACATCCCTTATGGGAGCCTCAGGTCTTAGCTTCTGCACACTCAGGTTTCAACCCTTCAGGCTGTGCTAAACTGATGCTAACTGTGGATTTCTGCATCAGCGTCGTTAGAGCCTCTGCATCTCTCTTTCTGTTCATCCAGTGGGGTACAGTGCTTCTCCCTGTGTCTCTTGCTTTTCTCATGCATTAAGAGAAGCGGTTGTGTGGTTTACTTTGTTCAGTTTTCTACTTGTTGCTTAGACAGAGGGACAACTGAAATCCTTCCTACACTGCACTGTAAATCATACGAAAGATTGTTTTGAAAAGAGTGTGAATATTTTTTTCCCAAATGCTTGAACATGAGGCTCTAAATTACGCTGCCATTTTGAGCAGATGTTCAAATTAATTTTGTACATTTTTTAAATGTTTTCCTATAACACAATGTACTGCAACATACCATGCAAGGCCCTAACTCATGGCTGCCTAATGTGTGTGTGTGTGTGTGTGTGTGTGTGTGTGTGTGTGTGTGTGTGTACGAAACTTGATTGTTTAATCACATTTCAAACGTGTTTTAAATGAAACATTATTTGAAAATCATTATTATCTAATTTGCTTTTACTAATGTATTTGATATGGTCTTTTGAAACTTTGCTTTTTTTTTTTTACCACAGGCTAATTCTCTTCCAATAAATGGATAATTAATTTTGTATTTAATAGCAAGCTAACATAAAGACAGAAGGAGCATTTGTGCCAGATTCCTCAAAACTCTAAAGCTCTTGTAAACAAGGACAGAATGCACAGACTCCCAAGAGCTAGAATGAGCATTTAAAAGAACAACTCTAGATACACCAAAGACCTACAAAACAAACAAACACCACCCCCACAAAAAAACCCAGAAAATAACCCAAAAAGCACCCCAAAAAAATCAACAACAAAAACCTTAAACCAAACCAGTGCAAAGCTGTGTATCAAATTAGCAGTAATTTTCATTAACAGTTCGTGTGAATAAGACAGATGTGCACTGGGCTCGTCTTGAGAGAGTTTAAGATTTCTGTCTACTAACTTTTCAGTTGAAACAGTTTCTCTCAGTTGTATAAATCATAAGTATTTACCACAATTTACTCAGTTACACAACAATTACTCATAAAATTAATTGGCATTCAGGATGCACTCTCAGTTATTCATCTTTGGCATAGTGTGACAGAGTGGAGTTAATTAGCAGTAATTAAAACCATTTTGTTTACCTTCAGTGCCGTGTTTATGTTTCTGAGTTAGGGCTGAACTGTCAACACATCAGGCACAAATACTCCGGTCCCACTGCAAATTGACTGAAAATCTGTTCCGTACTTTTCGTGTGGGCAGACTTGAGCATGTGGATAAAAACTATTTTGATGTAAATGTGTTATTAAAGAACTAAGCATGAGAGCTACCTTGTGAGAATATTCCAACTACCTACCTTGTCTAAGCAGGGTGAAAACCATTGACGGTAGACTTGGTTGTGCCTGCATGGGCCAAACTGTATTTCTCAGTATGGAGAAAATAGAACTGCAAATAAAACTCCTGGTATAGGGTAGAAGAAGGTATCTTTTCATTACCCATTGCAGTGTTCAAGACTGAGACTTCTAAAGCAAAGAATAAGGTAATACAAGAAAAGCACATACGTGTACTTGATGTGACTTTATATGACCTTTAGAAATAAAGGCAAAGAAATAGGTTAAAATATTTCTATGGCCAATTATGCAGTCTAACTGGAGGACAAAAGAATCCGACCTAGTGGGAATAAGATAGTGTGGGGGATTTGATGAGCTTTTCTTTTCTTGTTCTTCTGTTTCTTTGTCCTCTGCTCTATCACTCCCTGATGTAGGGAGAACACTGTCCTATGGGGAAGGTCAGGGTAGGTTTTGGTTGGTTGACCTCACAGTAGAAGACGGAGATGTGAGAATGCTCTCCCTCGATTCTTCAGTTTGTTCAATTTCCTAAACTTCTCCCTTTTTACTCCCTTAAGTATTAGAAAGTATCATTTTTAGGGTTGCATTTTGAGACCTATCACCATAAAACTCCTAAATAAAGAGAATGTAGAAAGAGAGAGAGGGTTGTTACTGAATTTGACTCAAACTATAATGTGTTATTTATCCTGGACTGTTGGCTGAGAAAAGACAAAATTACAAACAAAAAATTTCCACCCCGTTAACAGAGACAAAGAGACAACCCATTATGTAGACTTTTGCAAGAGGATGTGAGAGCTGTAGTTCAGATTTGTCTGGTGTGTGTGGTTGTGTGACTTGCTGGGGAAATGCGGAAGTGTCTATTCAAAACAGATAATACAGTCATGGAAGGGCAGTCTAGCTTGGTGAACTGTTGGGGTTACTGAGGCTACTTAAGGGAGTGTGTGTAAAGTACTTACAGGGCTAGGAATAACTCCGACACAGCTAGGACAACCAGATCCCACTCATGGTGATTACATAATAAAGCTGCACCACTGTGTTGTCTCACACACTTGGTAGGCAGCTCAGCTGGTCAGAAAGACAGAATCAATTGCCTTTTCTTTTCAACTGTAGGGAATGGTCTGGAGGCGAACTTCCAGAACCCTCAAAGTTTTGTTTGGTTCCAGAGTCTTGGAAGTTTCTCTCATGTCCCTCGTCTCCTGGGCTTCTCTCTTCCCTCCAGGAGGGAATCTTTTATATCAGAGGAAAAAAATTACTTAATACACACATTTGTCTTAAATTCATCTACCATTATCATGAGATAGTCAACTGATTTTATTCAGAGAAAATGCCCAGTTTTCATGTATGCGTGCCAGATGATTTTAGAGCCTGGAGCAAGATTTCTGGAGCACAGAATGTGGATGAAAAGGTGATAACTCTTGCTTTTACTTCACCACAGAGGATGCATCCTCCTGTGTTATCAAGGTGACAAAGCCCTATTTGGCTGTTAAACCCACGTACATTTTTGAAAGAGACAGACATTACTTATTTTCCATTGTCTAAATTAAATGCTTTAAGAACTAAGAAGCCAGAGAAATCATTTTCCATGTTTTACACAGAAAGAACTAAGCCTCTTAGTTTTAATTTGCATTTATGCAAATTGTGGTATAATTAAGAGTATACAGTGGATGGATTAAAGCAGAAAAAAGATATGAATTTACATATATTTTCTCAATGTCCCCTTTTGTTTAGACTATTTCATAAGCTCAAACTGAGCCAACATAAACTTATATAAGTAAAGAAATAAAGAAGTTAGAGCAGCAGGCTTCGGCTAATTTGTTTTGTTTCTCCTCAGTAATTCAAGAGTTAGAGCCAGCCCATTTCCATGTTTGGACTAAGTGTATGAAATGAGTTGGACCTAACTTTTGAATGCACAGGCTCGTCTCTTAAGAAGTTTCACACCAAAGCATATTGAAAGAGTCTGTCTATGGACAATTTCTACTGTATACTACTAGATGCCCCTTATATGCTTTGATTATTTTAGCAAAATGGCAATAAGTATGACCTATAATCAAATAGGCACATTACCTTCTCTGGAAAGGATACTCTTATCCCCTGGCTCTGGGCTGCACCATCTCAAGTCCTCTTGCACGGTGAGTGTTCCATTCATGGAATAGAAAAAATGGAGGATGTGTCCTTCATGTTTCATCATTCTGAAATGAACCCTGCCTTGCGTCCTTTAAAGTCACCGCTGAAGGTGCACACCAGAAAGAAGTTACGATCCATTAAAATATAGATAATGAAGTCTCAATTGCCTTCCATCAAGTGAATTACTTATTGGATTCTTTGTACATGGCAATCCTTGTTAGGCAATTAACTCAGGAAACCAAAGACTTATAAAGGATACAACAGTGAGAGAACCTATACTGAGAACATTTTTGGTATAGTGTGAATTCGAATAGAGTTTGTATCAAAACTTAATTACCACCATAATGATGTGGAAGATAGACCTTTAAGACTGGTTGGTTTTGGGGGCTTTGTCCTCATGAATGGATTACTGCAATTATCCTAGGCATGACTGAATGACAAACCATGGTGAGTTTTACCTTTTCTATTTTAGGGTCAAGTTTTTCTTTCGCACATGCTCTCTGTGTTCAAGATGTCATCCTAATACTACAGAAGCCACATTCTCCCTAGATGCAGTCCACTGACTTTAGACTTGAGAGTTTCCAGAATAAGAAAGCCCCAAAGCTTGTATTGCTTATCCTTTAGCTAATCTGTGTCTTAGCATTGTTGTTTTACATTTACAAACTTACGAATGGAGTAGGTTAGAAGACACATCTATGAAGGATTTCTCTGGAGGGAATCAGGTTGGCAGAGACTATCCTGCTTGCTAATTTCAAGTAATTTATTCAAGATATCTGTGCTGGATCACTTATATGACTAAAGTAGCCACATGCTTTTGTGATTGTGAAAGTCAGTGGCTGCTTGAAATTCACATAGTGACAAAAGTTGTAGAATCAGAGAACTCTGTGAAAGGGCACACACTTTATGGAAGGCCTTAGGACTGCAACAAAGACAATGTGAAAATTCTAGCCTGGAGCTTACTCGAGATAGTATGGGATAAGTCCCTAAATCGAGGTAGGGAAAAGGATGGGAAAGAGGGAGGTGTGCTGATTATTTTTTGACAACTTAACCCAATTGCAGTCATATTCGGGAGGAAGGCATGTGACTCGGAAATATACACCTATAAGACTGACTTGTAAGCAAATCGGTAGGGTATTTTCTTAATTAGTGGTTGATTCATTAGTGGGCAGGTATAGCCCATTGGAGATGGTGCCACAATTGGGCAGATGATCCGGAGATGCATGAGAAAGCAGGCTAAGCATGCTGTGAGAGCAAGGCAATAACCAGCATCCTCCATGGCCTCTGCATCAGCTCCTGCCTCTGAAATCCTCCTCTAATCCCTATGATGGCGTGTGACCCGAGAAAGGTAAAGTGAAATAAATCCTTTCCTCCCCAAGTTGCTTTTGGTCATGTGTTTTATCCTAACAATTGAATCCTAACTCAGACAAGAGGAAAGATGGAGCAAAGGTAAACAAATCTGGCCTTTTCTTAGCGGTAGCCTCTGGGGCTCCATTTCCTTCTTTGTTGAGTCTTTCAGAGATGAGAGGAAAGCCTCAAAACAGAAAAAAACAAAACAAACAAACAAACAAAACAAACAAACAAACAAACAAAAAACCCAACCCTCAGGAAACCAAATTAGCTTGAGATTGTTTTTCCAGATGGATTATTTTTGGGGGCCCTGAGATATTACATGAATCCAAATCTGGTATGTCTGTCTAGTGAAAAATTTATAATAAATAAATCTGTTCCCCATCTACTGGCTCACCTCTTCTGAGCCCTGGAAGAAGCCAAGGGTTATGGTCGATGTGCTTTGTAGAAAAAGAGGCTCAAGCATGAAATGAAATGAAATGAGTCCCTTTGCTCCTCTGGTTGTAAGCTGTATCTTAAAGTTCTTCACCTAGAGCAGCTCAGGTAAATATCAGTGTGAATTTGTAAACAAGCAAATTATACTCCTTAAGCCATTACCTATAGGCTTATGCTCAGCAAGAATTTTGAAAATCAAGTTTGATTTTTAACCAAGACCACATGAATGATGACCAAGGTTTCCCCTACGTACTGACCTAGATTTTTGTTGTCTTCAGGGTATGCATAGACTGGGAAGGGCTGTGAATCTTTACGTCTTTGCACCACAGCAACCTAGATTATGGGTGATTTCTTTAGGGCCCCGAGGACCACTTTCCCAGTCCCTTTTATTGCAAGAAAACTCAGAATGACCTCTAGGGTATGATCCACCAGGGACTGTAAACTTTCAGTTTCTTTTCTGTCCTCTGGTTATATTTGGCCTCAGGCTGTTGCAAAGATGACATAGCTGCACAGCAGTGTGACATTGGATATAAAGAACATATGTCTATTTTATTCTATTTCTTTATTGAAAATAGACTTTTTTATACAATATATTCTGACTCCCACAACACTCACCAGATCCTTTTCTACCTCTCCTTTCTTCCCATCTGATTCCCAGGTCTCATTTCTCTCTCCCTCTCTCGTTAGACAACAAATAGGCATCTAAAAAAAAATCATAAAATAAGATAAAATAAAACAAAACCAAACTGGAATAGAACCAACCAAACAAATAGAAATATAACGGTGAAAAGGCACAGCAAACACATATAGAAGCAATAGAAACAGAGACACACACATTCTCTCACATGAATCCCATAAAAACACAAACAGATGCTTTAGTATATTCTCAAAAGACTTAAAAGACAAAAAAAAAAAAGACCTGATATAGTGCTATAGCATTATGAAACAAAGAATAAAGAATGTCCCAAAATATCATAGTATCATTTGGTCAGTTCATTTTCTATTGGTCATTTACCGGGTACAAGGCCTGCTCATAAGTGTGATTTGTGTATTCCGTGAGCCTCTGGTGGGGGA
This sequence comes from Rattus rattus, assembly GCF_011064425.1. Lineage (NCBI taxonomy): Eukaryota > Metazoa > Chordata > Mammalia > Rodentia > Muridae > Rattus > Rattus rattus. The sequence goes on along the minus strand of NC_046166.1, from coordinate 49,780,062 downwards.
GATTAATTTTTCACTTGTGAGCAGTTATCAATTAGAGATAGCTTCTGGGTTCGGGATGGGGGCTTCTTTCCACTTCCCTTCTCAGTTCTGAGACTCAATCTGGCCCAGACATGTGAGGCCCTATGAGTGATGGAACAGGCCCTGTGGGTTCTCCCAGGCATTGATCCTGCTGTGTTTAGAAGAGCTTGTTTCCTAGGTGTCCTCCATCCCCTCTGGCTCTTAGAATCCTTTCCTCTTCCCTTCCCCAAGGTTTCCCAGGTCTTGATAGAGACATCCTATTTAAGAACTAGTGTTCCAAGAGATCTCACTTTATAAATGATGTCTGACTTCAGGAAGCTTCTCTGATGGCGGCTGGGAAAGGCACTAATTTATGAATAGAGCAGACTGTCCTTCAGAGTCATTTAATGGCTTTGTCCCTTTAGCAAAACAATAGTATTTCCTATTCTCCTAGGTGTCTCACTTATCTGGTCTAACATTCTTGTTTTTTTTTTTTTCTTTTTTCGGAGCTGGGGACCGAACCCAGGGCCTTGCGCTTGCTAGGCAAGTGCTCTACCACTGAGCTAAATCCCCAACCCCTGGTCTAACATTCTTAATCATGCAAGCAGTGTTGGGTATGCGTTCCATCACATAGAATGAGCCCTAAATCCCCTTAGAGATTGGTTATGGATGTTAGTGATGGTTAAGCAGCCTGCAATCTATATAACCACAGGAGTTCGGAACAGATTAACAGACGATGGGGAAAGGACTAGATCTCCCATAAGCTTCATCCCACTGCTGCCATCTTGTAAGTAGACCTTCATTGTAGAGGGAAGCATTTGTAGTTGGGTTGGTGTTTCCCTTCCTCCTTTGGTAGCATGCAGTCTTCCTTTTAGTCTCATAAACACTACTCTGCAGGGGTGAAGGTCTAAATAGATTCAGGCTGACTTCTCTGAGTTCAATCAGGTGTAGTGTCTTTAGCAATAGGCACTCAAATACCAATTTATGGAGCGTGCACCCTGAGTTGTTCGGTTGTTACAATGGGGCGCCTTTGTTTTTAATTGTTCCTCCCTATATTCCCTCCTTCACCTCCCTTTTCCATACTCTTCCCTATTTAACCCTCCTGACCTAATCCAAGCCCCCTCATCTACCTATAACTATTCTATTTTCCCTTTCTAGGAGATTCATCCTGTTTTCTACACACACACACACACACACACACACACACACACACACACACACACACTTATATATATATTATATTATATTATATATTATATTATATTATATTATATTATATATAATCTCCACAAATGTATATGCATATATATTTGAGACAACAGCTAACCTCCACATACAAGTGAACGTATAACACATTTATCTTTCTGGGTCTGGAGTACACATTTATTCTGAGGAAAAGGCCAATTATCAAACGTAGATATCTTTAAATATCTGCATTTCCCAGCATCCTGTCTTCTTAAAACTTCAAACCTTCCTTTTTATTTTAGTGGCATTGAGAGCAGATGAGTTTCAGCTTTTCTTTCCGACTGCAGTGGCTTTAAATAGGTAGTTCCTGCTTTTTCTTTTTACTGTCAATTTTACTTTGACACCAAATTTTATTAAACTCAAAAGGCTTTTGTCAATTAAAACTTTGATTGACTTTGTGAAGCTTCAGTTCTCAGAGGGTGGGTCTCTTGGTTTTTTAAAAACAAACAAACAAACAAACAAAATACATTTTTCCTCTTTATTATTGAGAAGAGTAAGGAAAACGATCAGAGAAAATAGTAGTAAAGTTGACAAGATGCTGAAGCTTGTGTGTTTCTCTTAAACAAGCTGGTGGGCGTGCAACCTGTAGAAATCCTTATCTGCCTGCCAGATTCTACTAGAACTCATGGTACTTCCTTTGACTCGCCAGGGGGACCGGAAGTGCTCTGGAGCCATGTACTGCTTCCGGTTCATAAATCTATTCAAGCCCTTCTAGAGAAAGTCACAATTTAAATCAGCCACATTTCAAAGCAAAAAGTGACTCCTTTGGTTCCTTGATCTCAGCTCCTGAGGCTCTGGCTTGAGGATAGTGTGCCTGACTGTTCATACTGCATTCATCTCAAGAGGCTTGAGGCGAGGAGAATTATCCCTTCAGTAAATATAATCAGGTTGATTTCACAGCACTTCAGGCTATTGCCTTACCTTTGCGATTTTAAATTCCCATTCTATTATGTTGAGGGTAAAAAAAAATGTGTTGACTTTCTTCCATGATATAAATGAGACCTAGAAAGTCAAATCCTGGAATACTGGACCACTGCTTCCTTATGAGTTTCTGATAGCCTTCTCCTGTTCTTTTGTTCGTTTGTTTGTTTGTTTTTGCTTTTGTCTTTTTTTTTTTCCGCCTTTTCTTGTGTCCGTTGATTTATTCTTTCTTATTGTAGTACAATGATTCCAAGTTCCATACATTGCCACGCTCTACTGTAACTTGCATGAGTCATTCTTCCTAGGAATATGCGTGCTGTAAAAAGTGCAATTAAAAGCTGGGGAGGTAGGTGGCTCAGACAATAGAAATGCAAAGTTAGAATGCAGCTATTGCTCAGGCCATATCTGGGGAAGCCTGCTCACAGATATGCACAGCACCCTATAGGGACATTGTCTGAGTGTCTAGATGTCCTGGTGCCAGAATTTCTCACTGAGACTTGAGTTAACATCAAAGGAGGCGTTGGTCATATGACCTTTCTCTCAGTCCCCTACTTTATCTGGGAATCAAAACTCTTTGTGAAGGTTCAAAATGTGAATCTTCTCTGTCCCTAGCAACTGGTATATAAAAGAGATAAATTCCATTTCTTCCACATTAGATTTTATTCCTTTTTTTTTTTCAGGAACCCCAAAGACTGTGTGTCTCCAGTGTTGAGACCTGAATCTTCCTCCCTCCTGCTGGAAACCCATCAGGTTGTTCATTCTATTATATTAGACTCCCTATTGTAAAATTATTGGTCTCAGTATCACTCTTGAATTCTCTTGTCACTTTTAACCTAGTAAGGACCTTGATTTGATCCCTGGCACCCACATTAAAAGACATTGGTGAGGGCCAGAGCTGAGGTTGAGATAAGAGGCAGGAGGACTCCTTTGACTTGCTCTCCAGCTTGCATAGTTATGTCAGTAAGCTTCTGGTTCAGTGAGTAAGATTGCATCCAAAAGCAAACAAAAAACAAACAAGATAAATGAAATAATCTGGAGAAGGGAATTGAGGAAGATGTCAGTCATTAATCTCTGGTCTCCACATGACCTCACATCCATGCCTGGGAACACTCACAAGTACAGGTCCATACACAATACAGATCTGTTATAAATGCATATAGAATGGGAAACTTTGTTGAGTGGGTATTTTTACAATAATTTTCATGTAAGTAGAGAGTTCATGTCATATCTCTTCTGCTAATAAACAGAAAGTTGTTATCATCATTCAGAGATATATTGAATTCAAATAAAAGTAGCATTTTGATTACAAAAGGTGCTATTTTACATCTCAGTTGCAAAAATTCTGGAAAAAAAACAATGCAAAGGGGAAAATTTTCTTATGCCTCATGATTTATGAAGTTTAATGACGGGGTCAGTCATCATCTCTATTGCTTTTTTTGTTTGTCTGTTTCTTTTTATTGTTTTCTGTTTTGGGGAACAGAGTAACCTGCGGCCCAGGCTGGCCTGAAACTGTGCAGTTGAAGTTGAGTTGTTGGTCTTTCTTCCACGTCTAAATTTCCAGAGACATAGGAATGTTTCGATATACCTAGGATACACTTTTCAGGCCTGTGGCAAGAGAAACATTATGGTAGAAGAGCATGATGTGGCATGGTACAGAAAACCTCTAAAGGGGAGTGGAGAGGAAGGAGGAGGAGGAAGAGAAGGAAGGGAAACAGGGGAGGATCCAGTTCTGCTAGCCAGTTCTGCATGATCTCATGAGCAGATTAACCACTGATGAGATTAGCATCATATTCTCAGTATCTAAGCTTTACAAGCAGGAAGCTTTTAAGGAGCATGTCACTTCTTAACCACAACTATAGGAAACCTCGGAACACACATAGTTTCAACCAGCGATTCTCAAGAAGACAACCCAGCATGACGTCATCTAGAGGTTCTCCAGCTTTAACGAAGATTCCTTTATATAGAGCATCCTCTGTTCTCCAAGAAGAGGAACAGAACCTCAGGGTCATGAAGCAGGAATGATTACTGCTGCTTCCAGAAACTGTCATTTTTCTTCCTGCCTCCTTCACACTTTTTATTAAAAGGAGTAAACTGAGAGCACTCCGATATTAAAATAGAATAAAATCATTCAACCAAGTGGGTTGATATATGAGCAACGTCTTCGGACTGTAGTTGAAACCCAGACTACGTTTTTTCTGCTATCCATCACAAGGTCACTTCTGTGACTGTAAGGGCAAAGGATTTTTTTTTCTCACCAGCAAAAATTCAATTAACTCCCCAGGGATGGCAGGTGGGTGTCCTGTAATCCAATTCCATTCTGACATTATTTTCTGGAGATAGTGGCAGATCCTGCAGGTTAAAGGCTCAGGCTCAAAACTGTTCTTCCTTTGAGATGACAGTGTGAGGCCCCAGGTTAGTTAACCATGCATCTGATCAACCAGCTATAAATTAATGTTTCTATAAAACCCTCATTGGGTTCAACTAATTCTTGTGGCTTACATAATTCATGGAAACAGTATGACTTCCTGATTTATTATTTGGTATGAGATAAAGAATTCAGGAGAAGAAATGTACAGGGTTATATATAGGAGAAGGTGTCAAAGATTTTTTACTTTCTCTGGGTATACACCTCCCAGGAGACCCCAGCTGTTTCTCTATCTAGAATATTACCAGTTCTGTCCTTTGGAGATCTTTCTGGAAACTTCACTGATAATCAACATTGAAGATCAACGTTTACTACCCTCCTTTTTCTTCCAAAAGGTTCAGAAGTTCAGCCCGAAGTTTCAGCTCTATAATCGTGCATATATCCTTTGAGGGATCACTGCCCAGGTAACATAGAGGGGGCCCACATTTACCATACAAACAGGAATTCATCACCTTAGCAATTCCAAATTTTAGGAATTGCATGAGAGGAGTAGGGACTGATATTGGATATTTGTTTCACAGTACTACAGTTGCAAACCAAAACTAACAAGCAATAAAACAATTACGAGAAAGCCAGCTTTTAAAAGTTGAATTTAATTCCATAGTGAAGCCCACAGGGAGACACACGGGCATATCACCACCCCCACCCCACCCCCGTGTCAGAGAGAGAGAGAGAGAGAGAGAGAGAGAGAGAGAGAGAGAGAGAGAGAGAGAGAGAGAGAGGTTATAATACTATTCAAAACCATTTTTATAAGACAAACATGAAATATTAATTGTAGGGAATCAGCTCATCATTCTGTTTATTTTTTTTTTTGTCATCTAAATATTTTCTTCCCCTACGTTGAGGATCAGTGGCTTCCTGACCTCATAAGCAAGCAAAAGTCTCTTACTTTCCAGATGCTGGATATGCTTTGAAGTTCAGAAGCTTTTTATACTAGCTTCGACATGAGTTTAATGTTATCGTAGGATTTCTCAGGCTTTCCCCTTCCTGCCTAATTCTTCCAATCATAGAGACATTAGTGCTGTCTTTTAAGATACACTGTGTTCCCATAGGACCACTCCTTACAGCAAGAAGCTCTCAGCAGAGCTGACCTTTCTGTCGAGGAGCTCTCATTTTATGCTTGTTAGCAAGTTGTATGGTTTTTAGAGCTATTTCTGAGCATTTAAAGGCTGCAGGTCCATTTTGATGGATACATAAGATACTTTTCTCTAAGGCAAAGTGACCCTGGTTAACATGAAATACTAGAGAATCCATACAGGAAGTAAATCTAGCCAGCCTGCCAGCCTATTCCCAGTGATGCCTAGTCTTAACAAATACAAGGAAAGAGAATCCTAGGATGTATTTCAGTAGAGGGAAAACAATGCTTGAAATTGCAAAAGAAACATAAGAATAAGGAACTATGAGGGTAGAAATAAAGGGACTGAAATGAGTCAATAATATTATTCATGACCCAATTCCGAATGTCAAGTCTTGATATATGATACCATCAGTGTCCCTTTACTTCACTCAGGAAGTATCTGTTCTATTGTTTTAAACTTTACAGTAAAATGCATGCTATAGTTTAAACTGTATGCTTATACACACTGCACAGGATTGAGTTTAATCTTGGCTTCTGGTTTTTATGCATTTAAATCACCTCAATATTAAAACCCAAAAGTTCTTTTAGAGTTGGAATTCTTTTGTGTTATGTACATTTTTCTGTGTCCAGGACCTAACAAATTACATATTCAGTAAATGCATGCGAAACTTGTGTCCTAATTTAGCCCCTGTCAAAGCATAGGTCAGGAACACTGGAGAATTCTTCCCAAGGTGAGGAAATATTCTGTTGAAAGGGGTTTCCTTAGTAAAGAAATTTGAGAGCTATATCATAGTAGGACTGTGTTTAGATACTTCAGTTCTGCGTTATCAGATATCTTAGAGGGGCTGGAGAGATGGCTTAGTGGTTAAGAGCACTGACTGCTCTTCCAGAGGTCCTGAGTTCAATTCCCAGCAACCATATGGTGGCTCATAACCATCTTAATGGGATCCAATGCCCTCTTCTGGTGTGTCTGAAGACAGCTACAGTGTACCCATATACATAAAATAAATCTTTAAAAAAGAAACCAACAGCAGATATGTTAGAAAAAATTTCATTCTTAAAGGTGTGAGGAACAGTGCTTGTCTATGAGGAGTCATCATTCACAAAAATACAACAAAAACAAAACAAAACAAAACAAAACAAAAAGCCAACAATGTAATTACAGTGAGAAAATGCTACTGCCTGATACTCTTGCACCCAGCATAATATGTGCTACATGACTGTCTGTGCTCCCCACAGGGGCCCTCTATGAGTTTTTATTTTTAAAGCCACATTTTTCAGAGGTTAAAGGAAAATGCTCTTTCGTCTGCTTATTTTTTCATTTACTTTGCTTAATGCTATTATTTTTATAACTTGATTAAGTTTATAGGTGTTTGCAAGACATAAAGGTACATGTTGCTCAGTAGTAAGCATTATTGTATATCAGTGGCCAACACATATAAGAAAGCATGTTCAGTATTATCAGTCACTAGGTAAGTAACAATCAAACCCACAGTGTGCTATCATTTCACTCCAGTAGGATGGATGCTGTCAAAAAGATAAGAATTACAGCTGAAGACAAGGCTATGATGAGACAAATATTTACAGACTGGTGTTGGGAGACAAAGGCATCAGAGAGTTTTGGAGTATCCCATGAAATTCCCTGAACAAATCAGGAATAGAATGATCATGTTGTCTAGCAATCTGAATACTGGGTACATATCAAAGAAAATGAAATTAATGTGTTAAAAAGGCATAAGCATGTCTCTGGTCATTACATCGCTATCTACATTATCTAAGAAAAGAAAAGAACCTTAGCGTCTATCAGCGTATGAATGGATAAACAGATATTTTATGATTATATGTATATATTGAAATTATTTTCCACTATAAAATATAAAATCTAGGTGAAGCTGTAAGAAAATTAAGAAAAAAGCACTTCATGACATCATTCATATATAAATCTGAAGATGTTGAGTTCTTAGAAGTTAAGTGCACAGTATCAACTGTCAGTTGGCTGGAGAGACTAAGCAGACATTGGCCAATGTTACCAAGACATCGATAAAGAAGGAAAGAGTTCCGGTGTGCTACGCCCCACTGTGGGATCACAGATAATCGTAATATGCTCTACATTTACAAAAAGCAGGAGGAAAGAATTGTTGATGTTTTCAACCCAAACATTCATGAACATTAGAGGAGGTTGAAAAATATAAACAGTTTTATGTGCTAATATTTATAAAATTTATTTAATATTTATTAAAAGTTATCATGTATATACATATTCTTAAATTTGACTTTTAAGTTTTTTAATCACAAAGATAATTTATTTTACTTATGTTGTCCCTGGTATGCCATTTGTGTAATAATTGACAAGATTATCCTTATAATATTCAATTTCATAAAGTATAGTAGATGTATATGTTCATAAAACCAATAACCTAAATAAATATACTAGACAAAACTGTTAAAAGTTTCTTTGTTACATTAGCAATGTTTAATATCTCTGTTAAAACTTATACTCCCTACAAGCTATAAAAACCTCAATTTTATGCCTCACTGGGTTGGCCTGCAATCTAGACTACTATAACAATGAAATTGTACAGCATACATTTCTTAGTTTCTTTCACTCATTTATTCTGAAATAATTTTGTGTAACAAAATTATTGCTGAGCTGTATTCTATCATGTGGTTATACTTGCAAATTACTTTTATCCATTTACTTCTTTGTGGATATTTTGTTTGTTTCTAGGATTAAACTTTCATACACTAGATTTCTACATATAAGTCTTTGTCAATATATGTTTTCATTTTTCTGGCTAAATATCTTGTAATTAGCTCACCATTTCAGATGTCTGGTATATATATAACTTACTAAGATATTGCCCAGATCTTCTTCACAGGTTTCGTAATGCTTTACAATTCTATCATCTCTGAATAAAAACATTTCTACTCGTTGTTCATACTACAATTGAAAGAGCGTCTGCACAAACTCTGGTGACCATGCCAGTGCTTTGCAATGTTTATAAATAGCAGTTTGTTTTGTACTTTTAAAAATTATGTATGATTAGTTTCTGTCCTATTTTGTAGGTAAGGGTCTGTGAAATTCTTCATAACATCGTGTTTTATGTTCTTGGACTTTGAAAGGTTTTTACTGGATTGTTAGTGTTCTCTCTGTACTTTGAACAGAAGAGTTGATTTAATAGTATGATATTAAAAATTGTTTTTTGAAACCTGTAATTTCACATTTTATTCTCAAGATGGTCTCTTTCAAATGGCAAAAATTGTGATTTTGGTGAAATCAAACTTAACATTTTCTTTTAAGGAAACAACCTTTCCTTTTATGTCTAAAACAATGTAAAATCTGTGACCAAAAAGATTTTCTCTGTATTTACTATTAAGCCTAGACTTAACTATGATGACAATTTTTATATTTATGGCTCATTTATTTTTAATGTATAAATTTATTAACTTGTAATATCTAAAAGTTCCAAAGCACATTGCTGAAGGACATTCTTCTCTTAAATTTCTTTCCAATCTATTAAATTTAATTGCCTTTATATGAAAGTCTATTACTGACAGATCTAGTTCCATGCATGTATTAGCCATATTTATAAAACCCCATTTTCTCCATTTAAACTCAATGAATCCACATATTGTTGCCTGCATGTGTATGTATGCATGGGTGTGGGACTGTCTACTATACAGCATGATTAGTCTTTCTTTGGCTTCATTTCTGACAGAGCCTTACTCTCTCATCAAGTAACTACCAGTTGCTGATAGATTCCCAGCATGAAACTTCAGGAGTTCCTCTTCTGTTTTGGCAGGCTTGATCCTCTGTGGACTGTATGCATTTGGTCATAATTGCTATGAGTTCCTGAGTACAAGGTCCTTTCATGTTTGGGAAGTAATTTGTATTCAGATCATACATTTACAGATTCATAGCATTTACAGATGACTTTGAAGAAATTTGAATAATTACAAATTTTGATGTATTCATATTACACACATGCAGCTATAAGATATTCTTCAGCTTTGTTCAGCAATGCTTTGAATTTCTCACATACGATCCCTGAGTATCTTCTCTATTAATTCTTCCTCAATGTTTGCTTAATCGGTTTAAATTTGGATTGATTTTAATTCATTGATACAGTTGCTTTACTAACCCCAATATGTTCAATAATTGATAGGAGCTTATTCTATATGTGGGTGAGTCACTAACTCAAAGAAATCTTATTACATCTGCTACTTGGAGAGTGATCCCAGTCATTGATCTGAAATATGTTTTCAGAGCATGGAAAAATAATAGAGCCTCTTTCTACTGTGCAATGCCAGGTGCTATTCACCCGTTTGTTTATGAATCACTATATTTTTCAATGAGTAATCACCACAAGGTTCAGTACCTGATAAGATATATTTTCCATATTGAGGTTTATTCAATCTTGTCTAGGCTAGATTGTCACATAGCTATGTTTTTTTTCTTGTAAACTACCATAGGTACTTACCTTGAGAAGCTATATTAAGAGATTCTGTTTCATAATACATATAAGTTGTCACGGACTTTTCTATTGATGTGAAAAACCATCACCCAAGCAACTTATAAAAGAAAGCATTTAATTTGGCTTATAGTTTCAGAGGGTTAGAATCCATGATGGTGAAGGAAAGGAACAACTGAGAACTGACCTCTTGATATACAAGTATGAGGCAAAAAGACAGAGAGCAAACTGGGAATCCTAGGCATCTCTTGAAATCTCAAAGTTGACCAAGCATCTATACAAGAGCCTGTGGGGGCCATACTTATTCAAAACACAGATCCAATTCCTATGTATTTATTTGTCCTCAAATAATAAGGTAAAATGCTTTCAGTCCAATTTCAAAAGTTCCATAATCTTTCGCTATATCGACAGTATTTAGATCCAAGTGTCTTCTGAGGTTTAAGGTGATCTCTTAACTCTAATCCCTTGAGAAAGTAAAGGAGAAAATTATACTTTCAACATACAATGGCATAGACAGTGAAGAATTGGGAGTAGAGAAAAAATAATACTCGATAAAGACACAACCAACACCCAGCAGGGCAAACTCGAAATCCTATAGGGGCAAGTCTGACGTTAGAGGATTTAGGTTGCTCTGAGCTTCTCCCTTTGCTGCCTGCAACAAGCCTTTTCTCTCTTAAGCTAGTTTCACTCCCTTTGACATCTCTCTTTGGCACCTAGCCCATTGCTCTGGCATTTGTACCATCTTCTTGGAGTCTCTAGTGTAATCTAGCCTTTCTTGTTACACTTTTCAAGCAACAACCTCTCATCCTCTCCACACAGGCTCTTCCCTGTGATGTCTGTGGCCTCAGCCTCTCTCCTTACCCACCAAGTGGTAGAACCTCACTCTTGTTCTGAAGGAAAAAAGATACCTGGACCAAAATGGAACCAAGGAGGCACTCCCATGGCAAGATCCCACCCAACTAAGTTTCTGTCTTGGGAAAAGAAATTTCTGGTCTTGAAAAGCAGCAACCTATGAAAACTACTGCAAATTTAATTAAAGGGATTGGGGGAAGGTTTCCTCTGAAGAAGGCAGTTGAACTTGGCAATGATGTTCATGTGATTCTGGCTTTAGATTTATGAACAACATTCTCAACACCTACTATAACAGGAGGATTCAGATGTCTAGAGGTCTATAAAACACAATCAACCAAAGCCAGGGGAAGAGGACATCTTTAGAGCACAGTTATCCTTCTACAGCAAGTTCTAGATGCCTAACATAACCGAAAATATAGGTAAATGACTTTAAATTCAATCTTATAAGGATGATACAGGACTTTAAAGAGGAAATAAGTAAATCTTTGGAGAAATCCAGGAAAATAAAATTAAGTAGTTGAAGGAAATGAGTAAAACTATGCAAGACCTGAGAGAACAATAAAGAAAGTACAAACTGAGGAAATCCTAGAGATGGAAAACCTAGGGAAGAAAACTGGAACAAAACATGCAAGCATCACCAACCGAATACAGAAGATGGAAGAGAGAGTCTCAGGCATAAAGGATACAATGGAAGCAACTGACGCATCAAAGAAAATGGTAATCTAAATAATTACTGGCACTACACATCCAGGAAATTGGGGATACCATGAAAAGACCTCACCTAATAATAATAGGAATAGAAGGTGAAGAAGCCCAGCCACAAGGAACAGAAAATACTTTCAACAAGTCCTGAAGAAAGAAATTAGAGAAGCTATCAAAAGATGGAAAGATCTCCGATGCTCATGGAAAGGTAGGATTGACATAGTGAAAATGTCCAGCTTGCCAAAAGCAATCTGTAGATTTAATTCAATCCCCATCAAAATTCCAACACGTTTTTAATAGAACTTGAAAGAGCAATGCTCAACTTCATATGGAAAAACAGAAAACCCAGGATAGTCAAAATGATCCTGAACAATAAAATGACTTCTAGAGGAATCATTTTCACCGACCTCAAGCAATAGTGATAAAAACTACATGCCCAGAGCTGAAAGTCAGTTACCAGGAGCACTGACACACCCGAGACCAACTCTTCTGCTCCAGCATGAAATTCATAGGCAAATGGATAGAACTAGAAAATGTCATCCTGAGTGAGATAGCCCAATCACAAAACAACGACGACAACAGCAACAAAAACAAAAAACAAAAAATAAAAAATACATACATGGTATGTACTTGCTGATAAGTGGATATTAGCCCCAAAGCTCGATTATCCAAGATACAATCCACAGACCATATGAAACTCAAGAACAAGGATGACCAAAATGCAGATGCTTCAGTCCTTCTTAAAAAGCAGAATAAAAATATTCATAGGAGGAAATACACAGACAAAGTTGGAGCACAGACTGAAGGAATGACCATTCAGGGTCTGCTCATATATGTACAGCCACCAAACCTAGACAATATTGATGAAGCCAAGTAGTGCATGCTGACAGGAGCCTGACATAGCTGACTCCTGAAAGACTCAGTCATAGCATGACAAATACAGAGGCGAATGCTAGCAGCAAACCATTGAACTGAGAACGGCATTCCCATTGGAGGAGTTAGGCAAAGGTTTAAAGGAGCTAAATGGGCTTGGAACCCCATAAGAACAACAATATCAACCAACCAGAGCTACCAGGGACTAAACCGCTACCCAAAGAGTACACATGGACAGAACCATAGCTCCAGCTGCATATGTAGCACAGGATGGCCTGGTTGGGCACCAATGGGAGGAGAAGCCTTTGTTCCTGCCAAGGAAGGACCCTCTAGTGTAGGGGAATGTCAGGGTGGGAAGAGAGGTGGTTGGGGAGGGGGACCAACCTCATAAAAGAAGGGGGGGATGGGATAGGGAGCTTATGGATGGGAAACTGGGAAAGGGAATAACATTTGAAATGTAAATAAAAAATCCATTAAAAAAGAAAGAAAAAAACTACATGATATTGATACAGATATTGAATTGAAGACCAAAAATAGACTCACACACCTATGGACACTTGAGTTTTGATTAAGAAGCTCAAATGGTACTGTGGAAAAAAAGAAAGCATCTTCAACAATTAGTGCTGGCCTAACTGATCTGTGCATGTAGAAGAATGAAAATATATCTATATTTATCACTCTGTACAAAACGAGTTCAAGTGATCAAGAACCTAAACATAAAACTAGATACACTGAATCTCATAGAGGAGTAATTTGGGAAATGGCCTTGAATGAATTGGTAGAGGAGACAATTTCCTGAACACAACACCAATGACTCAGTCTCTAAGATCATCAGTTGATAAATGGGACTTCATGAAACTGTAAAGCTTCTTCTGTAAGGCAAAAGACACTGTCAATAGGACAAATTAGCAGCCTACAGATTGGGAAAGTGTAGGTTGATGTCTGTATGCAAGTGAGGGCTGGCACAAGTTAGGCAAAGGCTATGATTGGACAGTAAATATTAAAGCAGGGACAAAGCTTTTGTAAGGCAGGAGAGAAGGGGAAGGAGAAGAATCAAGATGAAGAGGGAAAAGGATGACCCAGATCTAGATGGTCTTGAATGGCCCTACGTAGTTATATTTATTTCTTAAAGGATGAATTTTTGTAGGTAAATTTTTCTTATCTATGTGGGCACTTTATATCTATATCATATGGTTGAGAGTTTATCATGAGGATGCATAGTGGATTGAGAATTTAACATATAAATCTGATTGTTAGGTTGCAGATTGTTGAGTCTTGATTTTACCGGATAGCTGGAACCAGGGTTCGCAGCTAGCAGAAAGCTGCCAGGAGAGATAATAATCAGAAATAAATTATGGTTAGTTCTATGAGGCCCCATGGGTGCTGGAACTAACTCTAGACACCGGTGTGGTCTCTAGACCAATACGCAAGGTGCCACGCAGGCATGGCTTGCAGACTGTCTGGGTCAGAGAGTACTTTGGTCAGTGTGGGGCCGCTGAAAGATACCCCACAGTGCCATGTAGCCCCATGGGTGCTGGTGGTCAGAGCAGGTCAAAAGGGAGCCCATTGCCATGTGGCCCCATGGGTACCAGCAGTAATGCGGGATAAAAGGTTCAGGTATTGTACTCCACAGTGCCCTGTGGTCCTATCGGTGCCAGCATTAGCTTGGGGAAAAAGGTCAGGTTTTTAAAATATTTACCACAACAGGAAAGGATCTGCATCAACCCTACATCTGGCAGAGGGCTAATATTCCAGATTTCTAAAGAAGTTAGACACCAATGCCCCAAATAACCCTATTAAAAATAGAGCTAAATTGAGAATTCTCAACAGAAAATTTTTGAATAACCAAGAAGACACTTAAAGAAGTGTTCAAAATCTGTAGTCATCAGGAAAACGCAAATCGAAATAACTTTGAGATCTCATCTTACACTGGTCAGAATGGCTAAGATAAAAACTTAAGTGATAGCGCATGCTGTTGAGAATGTGGAATAAGTGTGTCTTAGTTAGGGTTTCTATCCCCGCACAAACATCATGACCAAGAAGCAAGTTGGGGAGGAAAGGGTTTATTCAGCTTACACATTCACATTGCTGTTCATCACCAAAGGAAGTCAGGACTGGAACTCACACAGGGCGGGAAGCAGGAGCTGGTGCAGAGGGCATGGTGAGATGTTACTGGCTTGCTTCCCCTGGCTTGCTCACTTTGCTTTCTTATAGAATCCACGACTACCAGCCCAGGGATGGTACCAGCCACAAGGGGCCCTTCCCCCTTGATCACTAATTGAGAAAATGCCTTACAGCTGGATCTCATGGAGTCATTTCCTCAAGGGAGGCTCCTTTCTCAGTTATAACTCCAGCTTGTGTCAAGTTGACACATAAAACCAGCCAATAAAAAGGGGAACACTCCTCCACTGCTGGTGGGAGTGCAAACTTGTTCAGTCACTCTGGAAATTAATTTTGCAGTTTCTCTGAAAAGTGGAAATAGTTCTACCTTAAGAACCAGCTATTCCACTCCAGGGTATATACCCAAATGGATGTTCTAACACAAAAGAAGGACACTTGCTTAAGTATGTTCATATCTGCTTTCTTTTTAATAGCCAGAAACTGGAAAGAACACAGATGTCCCTCAACATAAGGAAGGATAAAGAAAATGTGATTCATTTACACAATGGAATACTACTCAGTTATTAAAGCAATGACATAATGAAATTTGTATACAACTAGATGAAAGTAGAAAATATCATCCTGGGTAAGGCTGGGTTGCCAAAAATAACATGCATGGTATATACTCACTTATAAGTGGATATTAGCCATAAAGTACTGAGAACCATGGTATAATACACAGACACAAAGAATCCAAATAACAAGAGGGGCCCAAGGGAAGATGCTTGAATCTTACTCAGAAGGGGAAATAAAATAGGTGGGGTAGATGGAGGGAGAAATTGCTACTTCCTCAAAGTCACATTTTTTTGTGTTATGGATAGTTTTTAAAGAGAGCATAATGGATTTACACTCCGGTAGGGCAACAGTGCTTGATACTAGACACGAAGGGCTAACAAATAAAGAGCCCAAAGCCAAGAATAGGTCATTTTCCTTTTGGAATCTTGGACAATAAGGTCCAAAGAATTTTTAAAACCTCATAGCCTATTTCCATTGCTCTTGGTTACCCACCACAATTTGCTGGTAAGACTATATTGGTGAAGTCTGCAGATATTTGAGAGCAAAAACAAGACTAAACCAAGCTGGTGCAGGTGACAAAGTTTCATCCCTTCTGGAGGACTCAACTCAAACATGCTATCCAATCTACCAGAGTCAAAATTTAAGCATGAATCATAACTATTCATGACTGCTGCAAGGTACAGCCATGACTGGCCTGGTAAGATATACCCACCGGTTTAATAGTGGCCCAAATTCTGGGGACAAGTGTAGCCATCCAATTAAGAATTGGATTAAAAATCTCACTCTATGATATTAAATCAACAGGTGCCATTATCAGGCCATAAGCCTATAGGTAGACAAGCCATAGGCCATTATCGTAATTCCAATCTTAATGACTTGTCACTATCCCAGTAGATCAATGAATCTCTCATGCCTCCTGTGAGATGTTTCTGTATGTTGTGCGACTGTTGCCAATCATTAGCCAAGAACTGAATAGTTTTACTAAGAGCATAATCCCTGTTTTGTTTACTAAGCTCCTATGGAAGACCACATAGAGAAGATATTGAACTGCACATAGCAGTGTAGAAGGGTTTAACAAAAGAAAGTTATCATGTTGCATTCATAAGGCAGGGATGTGAATCAAGGAAGAGCTTGGGGGAGGGGGTTGATAACTGTAATAAAAACACATCGTATGAAATTGATACTCTTAAGGAAATGAGTAAAGAATTCAAAATTTTCTAAAAGGACAAAAACAAAAACAAACAAAAGTGTTTAAATACAGTGATATTTATTTCAAAACTATCTTATAGCAATGTTGGCTATCTTTCCAATAATAAAAATTTAAGAATATGCGAAGTACTTGCATCCATCAGAAGAAATACTGAGAATGCTTTTCAAAGAGGATGTGTTTTTCAGAGGCCTTTATTGTCATAGTCTATCCTAAAGGAACAAAGATGTAGCAGGCAAAATTCTTATTAGATCTCCTTAATCATAAATTTTCTGAATTCAGTTGCTCAATTTATAATTTTATGTCGTTGACCTGAACATGATTCATGTTCTTCAAATCTGTGTTAGAATTCACTCAAATTTATTTAGATTACCAATTTAAAGTAATTAACCTAGCATCTTATGGCTTTTAATATTTGGACATTGTTCCCAATTTTTAATATGTATAGACTGTGATATTTTGGTGGTAAAATAAACCTCCTTGCTTTCCTAGGATAATTTATGCTAGAATATATTTCCTAGAATAATATGTAACTTCATCTTTTCAAACGAATCTTTCTTTAACAGGCAATTTCACAGTTTGTAGTTCTTTAGAATCCATTAGCAGATCTCATGATAAATGCCCTTTTAAGTTCGAATCTCTCTATTTTTAGCCTTTAAAAAAATCAAATCTGTGCTACTTTGTTTATATTTCATACTAAATTTGTGCATACCCTGGAAGTTATTGAGCAATGAAGTTTAGCTATCAGGCTGGACCTGTCACCAGCTATTGTCTGTTGAAGTAGTTGAGTGGCTAACACTTTCTGATTTTTTTCTTTATCCAAACTATGAGACAAGGATAAAGTCAAGAGGCAAACACAAAGGCAGCCCCAGAGTATTTACATTTTCTGAAAAAAGAAAGTGAAGGCCATTGCGTCTTAGGTGAACTCAATTACATGGTTAAAACCGAACTATGTTATTCGATGACAAAGGAAGACAGTGAGAGTGTGTGGGAGTGGCAGTTGAGTGGCAGAGACAGAGAAAGAGAGAAAAAGAGTGCTGGACATACACAGACAGACAGACAGACAGACACAGAGGCAGGTGATATACAGCATATGTAGTTTCTCTTTATTGTTCTTTGTAATCTGAGTCCATTTAGTGCTCTTTGTTGGTTCAGGGTGTTGGAATGACCACTAGAGAATGAATAACCTCTCACAGAGAGCATCCATGAAGAAAGCTGACTCTCACCATCCCTATAGGAATCGAACTGTCAAAATTGCTTCAGAGAGAGAGAGAGGACTTCATTAGCTCCACCCTAAACTGTTCTGTTGACTTTTGTGCGGGCAGTCCCATTTGATATGAGTTTCTGTGCACAATTATACTCTCATGTCCAGCAATGTTGTTTTTCTCACATACATCTATTCCTCTGGCTGTTGTCTGATTTAGTCTTTATGTCCCCCTCTTTGTCATGATCCTTGAGCCTTTGAGAAGGAGTTCCAATATAATGAAAGGCAGCTCATATGAGATTGTCTGAGACTCCTGATCTCAGGGTCTTGTTATAGATAAATAATTAATTCTTATTACATTATTCATGTGTCACATGCCAAGTGTAATGAAAGTAAACAGTATAATAATGTTTTTATTTAGCTCTTATTTTATTCAGAAATTAGATCCCTATAATTAAATTGTATTAGTATATTGCTTTATGATTTCAGTGGAGGCTTAAAAATTAACAAAACCACATCGGGTGAGTTCTTTTTCATTTCTTTTTTTTATTGGATATTTTATTTATTTACATTTCTTTTTTCCTTTCTTCTTTTTTTATTTTTTGCTATGAAAAGTTGATTTGGTTGAGGTATCTGAATTTGAGATATATATATATATATATATATATATATATATATATATATATATCCCCCACCCCCCTTCTTCTATGAGGGTGTTCTACCTCTTCAACCACACCCCATTCCCACCCTGACATTAACCTACACTGGGACATCAAGCCTTCACAGGACCAAGGGCCTCTCCTCCCATCGGTGCCCAACAAGGCCATCCTCTGCAACATATGCGGTTTGACTTATAGGTCCATCCCTGTGTACTCTTTGGATGGTGGTATAGACCCTGGGAGCTCTGGGGGGGGGTCTGATTGGTTGATATTGTTGTTCTTCTTATGGGGTTGCAAACCCTTTCAGCTCCCTCAGTCCATTCTCTGACTCCTCCTTTGAGGATCCCATCCTCAGTTCAACGGTTGGCTGAGAGCTTCCACCTCTGTATTTGTCAGGTTCTAGCAGAGCCTCTCAGGAGTCAGCTATATCAGGCTCCTGTCAGCATGCCCTTCTTGGCATTCGCAATATTGTTTGGGTTTGGTGACTGCATATGGGATGGATACCCAGGTGGGACAGTCTCTGGATGCTCTTTCCTTCAGTTACTGCTCTACACTTTGTCTTCGTATTTCCTCCTGTGAGTATTTCTGTTCTCCCTTCTCAGAAGCATCCACACATTTGTATTCCTTCTTCTTGAGCTTCATGTGGTCTGTGAATTGTATCTTGAGTATCCGAGCTTATGGGCTAATATCCACTTATCAATGAGTGCATACCATGCGTGTTCTTTTGTGATTGGGTTACCTCACTCAGGATGATATTCTCTAGTTCCATCCATTTGCCTAAGAATTTCATAAAGTTATTGTTTTTAATAACTGAGTAGTACTCCATTGGTCATTCAGTTTCTTTGTTAATTCTTTACTGATATCATCCAAACTTGATCAACGAAATCTGGTTCATAGTTAAACTCTTTTCCATACAAAGATAAATCCCTTATACTTACAATTCTAAGAAATAAATAAAACTATAAGACAAATGCAACATTAAGGCTGGCTTAAGTTATTTCAATACTTTTGCAGAAAAATAATTTAAGAAAATCAAATACACATGAGTTGAATGTCTGTATTACGGTATCATGCCCATTTTTCTTTACAATAAGTTAAAATATTTGAATTTATCAACTAAATACATCCTTTGCCTTTTAAAATGTTTATGTCAGAGTTTTTATTAAATCAGCAATGAGAAAGCTAATTGATACATTACCCTTAATAAATCTGTAGAATCATGAAATGTAAATAACCTTCCTAAATAGTCTACTAAGGATAATGCTTGAGTGATATGAAGTTTATCTTCAAATGTCCCATGACTCAGTAAAATTAATCATAACAAGAGTCTTGGATTCTGAAAGGCATAAAGAAGGAAACATTGGAAGACATGATTATTAATATCACCAATTCACCATTGGCTATCACACATTGGACAGACAGCTCTAAAAATGAGCTATGTTTTACACATGCTTTTAAAAATTCACTCTGTGACAGACAAAGAACCCAGATGCCCCTTCTAAAATGAGCTAAATGTGGTACATGTTTTAATACTTGTTTTGGTTGAAAATTCCCTTCCCATTGAAAGTAATGGTTGTACTGCTCTTTAGCCCAAATGCTTGAATTACCCTAGATGCCTGTGTTGGGATGATCAAATGTCATTTCCATGAACTGAGAACTATGAATCAAAAAGAACTGAAGAGCTTGATTTTGTCTTGTTAGTATGACTTTTGGATCCCTGTCTGACCTCCTTGCTGAATATCCTAGTAAGAGCACCAGTGGAAGGGGGAAGCTGGCTGAATTGAACTACTGTTAGAGGTCAATGGGGGGAGGGTAGGGAAACATGAGGGAAAGTCACCAAACCAAAGGGAATAACAGTATATAAGGAAGAAATGTATTTTGTCCTTTGTCAAGACATCTATGTGAAAGAATTAAAAACTCCTTCCATTGAGTAACTGCCTATCACATGGTGTGTTGGGGGCAATGCACCATGACTGCTATGCAAAAGGTTAGAATATTTTTTCAGATGCCCTGTCCTTGCTGCTGAGAGGTCAAATAGAATAACATAGGAAGTTGGCAGGGGAAGTGAGTCCTTTCGTCAAGACATGTGATATCTATGATGCTGCCTTGTGCTGACAACCAAAGATGATATACATATTGTACATAAATATGATATAATATTATACATATATATATATATGTATACATACATACATATTTATACGCACATGCATATATTCACACACATATGCATGTATATTAGAATTGTTTTCACCCATAAACAAGAAAAACTTACGTCTTTTGCAGGAACATAGATAAACCTAGAGAAAGTCATATTAAGAAAATTAAGCTTATTTCAGAAAGACAAATTCATTTTTTCTCACTTTTCTGGATTATATAGGATGCACATTCCATCTATGATAAGAAATCATCTTTTAAACATACAATGACATCTGGACATAAAATACAATGGGTCTAAAGGTCTAATAAGTTAAAATTTGAAAGGCTACTTATATTTTAGAATATTCTATAACAGATAGAGATCTGAAGCCCTATTCTGGCCTGTCAGACAAGTGTAAGTATCTTTGGGGGGGATTTCCATTAAACAGAAGCAACACACATATTAAGGCATTGATACAGGAAAGGAGGCACACAGCATCTGGGACCAGAGTAATGATTATGTAAAACATGGAAATGAGATCAACAGAGAAAAGCCATGTGGGTATAGAACAATGGTGTGAGAATTAATAATGATCATTTTCCTCAAATTATGAGCCAAATTATACCACCAGAATCAAGAGGGCCTACAAGGAGGACGTCTTCAAATTGATTAGCAGACATATGGAAGAAGCGTGTTGTTATCTAGGTAGCACGGTTCTTAGGTCTGTCCCTTTAAGATAAAGGCACAGAAATATCTTTGAAGATATAATAAATATGTGCTGCAGGAATTCACAGAATGGCCGTTATCATCAAGCAAAGAAAAACAAAGCAACTGTTTCCATCTGGATACTACAAAGGACAAAAAATGTGCATCCTTCCAAAATGCATTCCTGTTGATATGGAGGTAAGCCTGCCTGTTCATTGACACAATCCTAGGACCCATGCCTGGCTTCTCATTTCAATTTAGTTGGCAAAGACTTGTCTTGCATAAAAAACAAAGCAAAGGAAATGGGGAAAAAGCCCATTATTTATTGTCAGGAAACAGAGAGTGCTTAGGAAATACTTCAGCTATAAATATTTTGCAGTTTAAGTTTTTCTTTCATGAAAATTAAGCAGGCAACTAAAATTGCACATTTCAATAAAGGCAGCAGCACGAAAGAGAGTCACTAGACAGAAAAATCCCCAGACAGAATAGCAGCAAATCTTCACGTAAATATAGACGGTCTCTCAAGAGGAATGACAAAGTGGCATAGCACCAATGCATTCTGCTAAGACAAAGAAAAAAAATGACTTAGAAAGGAATGAAAGTGAACAAAAGTTCACTGAACAGCAGAATTGATTTGAAAATAAAGTGCCCAACAAGGTGAGAGAACTTCTCTGAATCTTGTATTGACAAATTTTGGAGACCCCTCAAATCTAGATCTTAGCTGTGCTAAAAGTTCTGAATACAAGCCTGAAGGAGAAAGAAGAAGAAAGGCAAGGGGTAAGATTTTCAGAATTGGAAACCAGACCTACTCCCATCTGCGTAGACTCCTGCTGTTGTCTCATGGGAACTCAGAAGATGATCCTACACGTCACTGTGGTTTGGTATTACAAGAAAACAACACCAAATACTGACAAAAGCAGGTTGGCTCCTAGAATAGAAAGCAAAGTTATTTTAAATGTTTGCTTTGCAACATGGATATCATGGGTGTGTTTGAGAGGGAGTTTCTCAATGGGATAAACATTTTGATCAGTAGAGAGAGTAAAGCAATTACTTGCCCAAAGGGAAGGGGCCTGACCTACTCCCTGTAGGCCTTCACAGAGCAAAAGTTGTGGCAATAGGAAATTATGTCTCTCTGTTTGACATTGGGCTAAGCATTGTCTTTTTCCTGACTTCAGAGGGACACTCAGACTAGAACTCACAGAGTGGAATCAAGGATCCAGAAGTTTGTATTTGGGCTGAAATAAAGTCCTTCATTCCACTGGACCTCCAGGAGACTCACTGATGGGTTTCATGCATATGCTATGACTTAGTCTTCATAATTCTGTGATTAAGTTCTTTAGAGTAAACCAATGCTCCCTCTCTGTCACAGTCTCCACCTTCTGCACTTCCTCTTTCTCCATTTCCTTTTCCTTTTTCCCTCCTCTCAGATACAACCTGTTTTTTGGAAAAAGAAATGTTCTGCTCTCAGAGAGGAAGTGAACAAAAAGGAGGGAGGAAGGGAAAAAAGGAGAGGAGAGAGAGAGAGAGAGAGAGAGAGAGAGAGAGAGAGAGAGAGAGAGATTGATTCTGATAGCACAGAGTTCTTCCCAGTACTTAGGTACCATCTAATAGTAGAAACCAGTTTCAGTAGAGAATCTTCATAGAGCATTTCTGATACCAATAATGTAAAATAATCTCTAAAGATTGAATTTTGCGCACATGGTGATTCGCTATGCATGTAAGGAAGAATGATCATGTGGGCTGGCATGTCCATTTATGGGTCATGAACAGTATTCTGATGCAGTCTTCAGTCTTGCAGTGCTCTAATAGGTAACCTGAGACTGGATATTTTATAGTGAACTGAACTTTTTCTCAGTTTTAATGTCTGTAAAGGTTAAAGTTCAGGGTCTTTAAAAGAAATAAAATGTCTTTTTAAAAATCCATATATAGGTTACATGTTCAATAGGGGATGTATTTCAATTTGGTTACTTTTATGTACTAAATTGACAGTGTCGTGGAATATGCAAATATCAGGTTAAATACTATTTTTGTGTTTCTTAAGAAAAATTTCTGAGTCAGATTGACATCTGAATTACCAGAGAATATAAGGCAAATTACTATCCCAAGTACTGGTAGAGGGTAGAGGTTTCATCCAAGCCATTGAAAGTAAGAACAAATTAAATGTACCCAGGGATGTTTCTGCTGCCTGATTTCCCAGCTAAGACAAACATCCTCTCTCAACCACAGGCCAGGGATCCTGGTGGGATTGATTCCTTTGGGGTTGCAGAATGAGTTTCAGTTACTCTCGGTAGCTCTTGGATGTCGTCAATCACCATAACCATTCCAGAAAGTTCCATATATAAAAATCTTTCTGTCCATTTCTGCTCTCTGGTGAATCCAGATTAATGTAGTAGAGAACCAAACAACAAACGTGTAATATTTGTATAATACTTATAATACCATATTAATTTTATTGTCTTCCCTAAATAGGTGAGATAGTTTAATACAGTCTTAGGTGAGCTCATCTATATTTAACATGTTGATAAGTCACAGACATCCAAAATATCAGAGTCCTTATAATCCACATATCTTCTTTTTGTTCCAAACTCTGAACCAAGAGCTTAATTTTATATCTATTGTCTTCATCTGAGCATTAGTGTCCTGTTTTAAAAAGAAATGAAGTAAAAGGTCCTAAAATTTCACCAACAAATTCTTCACCTAATATGTAAATGAGGGAATCTATGTTTTTATTGTTTAATGTTCTCAGAAATTATATTAATTTCCCTGAGGGAAATAAGCCTAAGAGAAATAAATTACGTAGTAATGGATGAAAATCTTAAAACATTTTTAAATTATGTCATAATTTTGTTAATATTGTCAAAATATTTCAGATGCGCCCATAATTACATGCCTTAGAGATGTTAATATGTGTTAGATGATTATGTAGCAATTCCAAAGAATTATGCTACAAACATCCGCGCCAGAATTGTTCCTGCAGCATTTTATTTATTGCACAATCTCTATTGTTTACTTGGTGAGAAACTAGGAAAATCTTTTGCTCAGACTTTGTTACAGCTCGATCTTTGACTTGGCAATTTAAAGTGCTGTTCACTGAGATTCAAGAGGTTTCTTAAGGAATGAAATTGCTCCAGACATCGCCCATAAACTTTGTAATATAGTGAGCTTCATTTCACCTAAGACCTCAGATTTCCTGGTAGCTGTTAAGCCTTTCCACTTGATAGAGAAAAGACTTTTGTAGATGACATCGCCATAGCTTTCTTTACTTTGTCCTGGAGTGGTTTGGTCCTGTTCCAAGGATTATTGATTATCTTTCCTCCTCTATATCCTCTGTGTCCTCTCAGGGAAAGAGCCTCCTGAAAATCAGGTTCCTTAGAGAAATTCATCCAAAAAAAGTTGTCCAATGTGTGGTTGTGTTAAGTTAAATGATTTCTGCTTAGTAATTATAATACTGTTTTTTATTATTTTATTTTATTCCCTAAATAAATGTAATTAATAAAATTTTATAAGAACAAATTAATAAAGGGGAATGACATGAGGACAATTTATAGTATCTATTTATGCTCTCTTTGTAACATGTTTGCCCGTGAATGCAAATTTATAGGTAATTGGGGTCTCATGCACCTTCTTACCCCTGATTCAGTAATCTTTATTTTAGAATCTTGTTGATACTTTACCACACTTAAAATCCACACTTTCTATAAAACAAATGAACTTCAGGCTTTCAGAGTCTCACATGCATATCCAGTCTCCTTGTTTAAGGGCAGTTTCTTAGCAACGAGTTTTTAAGGCCACACATTTAAAATTAATTTCTACAACTCATAAAAGTCAACTACTTGCTCCATACAGCGTTACTAAATCTCTCCCCCCTTTATGGTTCTATTGGTAGGAATGAAGAACTTTTCTACCATCCTAGTCGGGAGAAATTAGGGGCAGGTACAGTTGGCATGGAGATGGAGAGATGAGTTCCACAGTAATTTCCTTGTGTTGCTAAGTTGTTCCTAGCTTGTCCTATGTAGAAATGTCAACCACAAAAATCTACTCTCTCCCTCTCTACCAACTCACAAGCATGGTGGCAAACAGAGACTGGCACATAGTTTATTTTGTAAGATAAATTTGTCCTAAAGTATGTAGTACTAGAAGTATGTAAGTATGGAAAGAATAGATGATAATACTTAAGGGTTATAAGAGTGGATCTAAAACTCATGCTTCAACAGTTTTTATAGTAATCATGTAGATGAAGGGTGAATTATTGCCATATATATATATATATATATATATATCAAGGTTAAGTTTTTCTCTTGAGATAGCATAATCTACTTTAGTTTTACAGAAAGAGAATGACATATTTTAATTATAGCTTCGTGATTTTCTCATTGTGTCCATATGGAAATAAAAGAAAATATTTGGACTTGGTGATGTTCCATCAGATTCTGTAAGGTTTTTAAAAATGTGTTCCAAGTTTTACATGGAATCAATATAAATGATAATCGGGATATTATTAAGTACACATATAAAATTAAGTATATACATTTACATTCTTATTTTAATTGAAAATAAACTATTTTCCCACAAAATATGACCACATTTTAGTTTCCCCTTCCTCTATTCCTCCCAGTTCCTCCCCACCTCCCTTCTCTGTCTCTTATTAGAAATGAACAGACTTCTACGAGATAAAAAGCAAATATGACAAAATAAAATATAAGATGAAGCAAAATTCCTATCATATTGAAGTCGAACACAGTAACCCAACAGGAAGGAATCAGTCCCAAGAGCAAGCCCAAGAGTCAGAGACTCACTCATTCTCACAATAAGTAATACCCCGAATACTAAACTAATAGCTATAATACATATGCTGAAGACCGGGTACAGATCCATTTATGTCCTTTGCTTGCTGCTTACGTCTCTGTGATGCCTCACTTTGTTGGTTCAAATGGCCTTATTCTTCCGGTATCCTCCATCTCCTCTGGTTCTCTGTATTTCTGCTTCTGGTTCTGAAGTAGCCCCTGTGCTTTGAGGAGAGGGAGCTGATAGAGTCATCCAATTAGAACTGTGTGTTCCAAGCCTAGCATGGGTCTATGCACCTATTCCCATCTGCTACCAGAGGAAGGCTCTCTATGATGACTGGATAAGGCACTGATCTATGTGCATTTTATTGATTTTTTTCAGCAGTATCACCCTTTGTCTTTGTGCTATCCAGGCTCTAGTTATTGGTTACCCAAGCAATGCCCGGTATGGGTTCCTTCTCATGGAGTAGGCTTAAGTCAAATCCCACAAGTTCTGTGCCACCATTGCTACAGCATATTATGCAGGCAGGACAGATTGCGTGGCAAGAGTACTGTGGCTTGGTTGGTGTCCACTTGTGTCTGTTGGTTCCTTACATTGTAACTTGCAGCATCAAAGAGATTAGAACGTAGGGTTGCATAGAGGCGTCAGCTGAATCTCTTAGTGTGCGTAATGAGTTGTTTGGGTGTTGTCTTAGGCAATGGGGCTTCTCTGTCAGTTCATGGTTTTAACAACAGGTAGTTTGAAGACTTCCACAGAACTCACCTCCTTGACCAACAACTCAGTTGAACGTGTCCTAGTCCTGACATTGTAAGCCTTGCCTGATCTTTGCTTAGGGTTATTTAGGCTATTCTGAATTTTTTGTTTTTTCCTATGAAGTTGAGAATTATCCTGTCAACATTTGTAATGAGTTGTATTGGTATTTTGACAGGAATTGCATTGCATCGGTAGATTGTTTTTGGTAGGATGGTCATTTTTTTTATAATAACTCTATTGATTTATGAGCACAGGAGATCTTTCTACCTTCTGATGTCCTCTTCAGTTTATTTCTTCGATGTTTTAATATTTTTATTTTTAAGTCTCTCAGCTGCTCACTTAGAATTACCCCATGATATTTTATATTAATTGAGGTTGCTGGAAAGGGTGTTGTTTGCATGGTTTCTTTCTAAATCATTTTGTCAATTTGTGTATTGCAGGACTACTGTTTTTTCTTTTCCTTTTGTTTTCTTTTTCTTTCCTCTTTTTTCTTTTTGCTTTCTTTTCTTCTTTTTTTCTTTTTTTGAGTTAATATTATATCTATTCACTTTGCTGAAAATGTTTATCAGCTATAAAAATTACATGGTAGAATTGTAGGGTCACTTATGTATACTATCAGATCATCTACAAATAACAACACTTTGACTTCTTCCTTTATAATGTCTGGATTTTTAAAAAGCATTTATTGACTCCCTCATTAAGGAATTCTATAATACTCATCAAACTGTTTTAAGGTCTTTTTCTTGTGTTCAGCTACATTGGAGTGCTCAGTGCCTGCTATGGTAGGAGAGCTGGGCCTTAGCTACATAGCTTGGGAGGAGACTGAGAGTGTTGGATCCCAGGAGTAGCAGGGAGGTGTGGGTCTGCCTTCAGCCTACTTTTTGCCCTAAGAGTATCAACCTTTTGATTAGCAGAGGATGCCTTTTGGGGTTAGGGTCTGGGCCAAAGCAAGAAGTTGTGATGGGGAAGCGTTAGAAGAGGATGGTTTGTGGAAACCACAGGAGATGTGGGTTGGGGTGAGGGAAGGTTTCAGCTGGTGTTCTGTTGCAGGGCTAGGGACAAGACTGGGAGATTGGACCTGGGGGACAAGACAGAGTGAGAAGGTCAAAGGCAGCCTACCTAGTTTTCTTGTAGGCATGGCCTCTAAAATTAAGTACATTTTAACAACTCTGTTAATTGTATATATGTGAATGTTTGATTGGGTAGTTTTGTATGATAATTCAGTCTAGATTGTTTTGAAAAGAAAACTAGATTTAAAGGTCTATAAAACAAAAAGTCATAGTAGCACAAAGACCTGAGTTTGGAATCCCAACACGTATGGATCTGTTACCCCAGAACTAGGGAGGTAAAGGCAGGGTTCCAGAAGCATGGTGCCTATCAAGTCTGAATGAATCCCTGAAATCTAGGTTCGGTAAGAGATCCTTTCTCAAGAAACTTTGACCAGCTAAATGGTTTACCTGCTTAGGAATTTGTTGCTCTTGAAGAACACCAGAGTTTGGAAAGCTCACAACCTCCTGTCATTCTATATACAGGGATCCTATGCTGTCCTCTGACTTTCTTGGTGCCCACACATACCTACACATACACACATGGATAAACACACACCTACACATCTACACAAGTAAAATATCATTTAAAAATTAAGGTATATAATGGCTATATCAAATCTAAAACCAGCTGGAGTACCAAATGTCAGCTTTCCTCCAAACATCTCCCCCTTTACTGAATACTTCCCACTTCCTGTTCTAAGCTTCTCTATGCTACTTAGTAGGACCCATGGCAGATCAGATGCATTTGCTACTTTGGGAAGTAGCTACTTTGGCTCTAATTCTGGGGTTAGTGACTCAGATTTATCTCCTATGTTCGTAGGAACACAGGGAGTTCAAGATACCTAGTGATTATCTTTTATTCTTTCTTTCCTTTTCCTTTTTATTTCTTTCTGCTTTATTTTTAAGATTTTTTAATTGGATATTTTTTATTTATATTTCAAATGTTATTCCGTTTCCTGGTTTCCCGTCCATAAGCCCCCTCCCCTTCTTCTATAATGAAGTCCCCAACCACCCCTCTTCCTGCCTCCCCACCATGACATTTCCCTACATTGGGGGATCCAGCCTTGGCAGGACCAAGGGCTTCTCCCATTGGTGCCCAACAAGGCCATCCTCTGCTACAAATGCAGCTGGAGCCATGGGTCAGTCCATGTGTGGTCTTTGGGTAGTGGTTTAGTCCTTGAGAGCTCTGTTACTTGGTGGTGTTGTTCTTATGGGATTGCAAACCTCTTCAGCGCCTTCAATCCATTCTCTAATTCCTTTATTTAGAAAAACAGGCAAATCTAACTAAAGTTAATTTGCCTTTATATTTACATTAATGGGGAACAGGTGATAATAGTTTCTTTGGTTTTTTTTCCATGCTAAACTTGAAATCCTAGGCAAAAGAACTAAACATCACAGACTGTCATCATACTTTAAATACATTTTTTAAAACAGAAGTGGTGGAAGAGATGATGAGGGCCAATGAGATGGCTTAGTGGATAAAGGTGATTGCTGCCAACCCCAGTGACCTGCATTCTATCTCTTGGACCCACAAGATGGAAGGAGAAAACTGACTTGTATAAGATAACCTGATACGCCCTGCCCTCAAATAAATGAATGCGATAAAACAATATACAAACAGAAAAAATTAAGGTAGAAATTGATGGAGGAAGACAGAAGACAGCTGATTATCACATATGCACATATGTATGTACACTTGCACATGCACAACACTCACACTTATGCACACACCTTCCACACTCATTCACACACACATGATTTATATATATATATATATATATATATATATATATATATATATATATATATTATACACACACACACACACACACAAACACACACACACAAAAGCCTTAGAATGGTCAATTGAATGTGTACAAGATTTTAGATTTTTCTTTATCCATAACTAGATATATTTTATATTTGTAACAATTTGAAATATTTGTTAGTATAGAAATTAAGAAACTAAGCTATAATGAAAGCTCAAAGCAATTTCAGTTGATTTGAGGGTCAAAGGATAGAATTTATAACAATATAGGAATGTGTATATAAATATGTTAACTTGCAAAGAAAGGGACAGAACTAAGGCATTTATTATCTCACTTATTTGGGAGAAAATTAATTAGTCACAGTACACTTCAACTTTAGTACTTATTAGTACTTGCTCAAATTATATTTATGAGATCTCCAAATAGAAAACTATTTAAGTGAAGAGATTGTTCAGAGGAGGGTGCAAACCAAAACCCTGGGGACTCAGTCAAATATCACCTTTCCTCCCACTCTAATACACAATCTTTATCTAAAGGACGATGTTATGGAGATCAGATGTTTAGTATTATGAATAACTCACAAAAGCTGTATGTAGAGTAACCATATATTAGAGTTTGAAGTACTATATTCAGGAATTGATCAAAAGAGTGAACCATTCTATCTTAATACTGCAGATGACAAAATTAGTAATGAGGAAGGGTAAAACCAGGAGCGTCAACTTGTGGTGTATTTGAACTTAATGTTAGTAGCAATGAGATTGGCTTAATCAAAGTAAAAGCCATTGGATTGCATTTAAAGAATGGAGTCAAAGAAGCCCAAGCCGAATATTAGAATTCTCTTGATGGGTCATTGTATAAATTTAGGACAAATAATGAAGTTGTTAACTAAGATAGGCCATAGTGAGGATGATTTTTTTGAATGGGTCTATATATTTTGAGGTGGGCATGCAGATCAGTCTTCGCTACTGATCGATATTAGTGGTGAGAAAGGGTTTGCTTATTTAAATGTAAATTAATTATTATTAATGTGGTCCATCTTGAGCATGCTATGGCTACTTATTTTAACAGAGAACAAAGATAATAGGTAGCATGATGCTTGGTGGAACACACAATTCACTTTTAAGAGAAATGTCCAATAATCAGTTTACAACGTGGGCTTATGAAAACAAAAAACTGTCCAAAGCAAGAAAGATGGTACCATCAGTGGATAACTCACTAGAAAACATATATATGTACAGATAGAAAGATGAAAGTTCAGACTTGATCAGTGAACAATAGTCATATTTAAGGTATGAAGGAATAAAAAGTTAAAGAAAGTGAAGAAAAGAGATTAGTGACATTATTTTATAAAATTCAGGAAAGAACTTAAAAAGCATGAAAGTCAAAGACAACCCTCCCCCCAATCTCTCTGTTAAAAATATTTATATTGGAGGAGGGGAGAAGGTGATGGGGTACTAAGAGGATGGGTACTGCAATCTAGATATAAAGTGAATAAACAAATTAATTAATGGAAAAATAACGTGAAGGAAGCCCATTCTCTCACAAGCCAGTTGTTCTAAATTAGAGCAATATTTGCACTACTCTCCCAACAAGCTTTAAGAGACAGAGCCAAAG
Organism: Rattus rattus; assembly: GCF_011064425.1. NCBI lineage: Eukaryota > Metazoa > Chordata > Mammalia > Rodentia > Muridae > Rattus > Rattus rattus. Next base: position 49,748,936 of record NC_046166.1, on the reverse strand, counting down.
AAAGAACAACATTGATTTTTTTCCATTCTTTAAACCATATAGAGAAGTTGAGGACACAAATCACTTTTATTAATTAGTGGGATTACTTAAGAACAATTAGTCTTTGGGAAGGCTAACATAAGAAGTTTTATTATGCACACCAAGTTTTATTAGTGTGGTTTGTTAATTTATTTTTTTCTATGGCATACATTATTCATTAGTAATTCCATTGATCAATGTGTGTGAAAAGTTTGACACTGTTCTGGCAAGGCTGAAATATGAAGATAGGCCAATTTGTAGTGGCTTGAAGATCTGCCTTGATCCCAGTTTGACCCATACTTGGGGGCATTCCTATAATCATTCTGTATTTCCATCATTTTCAAACAATTCAGTCATGAATTTTATCAGAATAGACAAGCATGAAATGAATTTTCTACCATGGTTTATGCTCACCAGCCAATCACGTAGAACAGTAACATTCAAAGACACTAGTGCTTGATACTTAACTTGTCCTTTCTACTTAAGTAACCAAATCCCTTCATGCATTATTTTGAAATTTCAAGGACTATGACTGTCCTAATTTTGGAGCAGTGTCTTTTCTCTGCTTTAAAAAGATGACTTTCATATCGTCTTTTCTGCTATTTGAACCATTTATTAAAGTTTTGTGATTACAGTTAGCTATCGTGCCATTTAAATTAATTTCAATAAAAATGATTATTTGCATTCATCAAGTAGTTAATATTGTTTAAGTCTGAATTAATTTTGAACTGTTTGTTTAGTATTTATAATAGACTATTTAAAGTATTAATTCAAATGCCATTATATTATATTACATTATTAGTTTTATAATACTGAAAACTCAACCATAACCAGAAGATAAATATTTTTAAATAGTTTTGTTACAGTTATAACTAATGTTTAAAAAGCCTGTTTATGTTCAATGCTAAAGAATAATTAGATTGTCAAATTGCATATCATCAGAATTCTCATTTTGCTACTTCTCACGTACTCATTAGTCATGACTTATTGGTGTTTAAAGACAAATGCTTTGTATAAAAAGACTACAGAGGAAATAATTTGCTTTTGTTCCTTATTTTAATTTTTTGTGATTAGTTTGAAGTTTTTGACAGAATCATACATAAAATTTCTTCAAATTTTTATTTTTAATTGATCAAAAATGTATTTATAAATTGCATGTGACATTTTAATATGTACATGTTGAAAACTTATTATTCGAAGCTGATGAATATGTCTGTCAGTTGAGAAAAACAACTTGTATAGATTTTAGTGAGAAAATTTTAAATCTGCTCATAATTTGTTATTATGTGTTTATGAGTCACTGTGTGTTGAGGTCAGAGTGAGAGTGGGTATATAAATTACTGGACACAATTGAAGTGCCTTAAAAGTTCTACTTCTCCATGCCTTTAATCTCCACACTAGAGAGGAAGAGGAATGCATATTTCTGTTAGTTCAAGGTCAGTTTGGTCTACAGAGAATGTTCCAGTTCAATCTAGGGCTATTATACATAGAGACCCTGTCTCAAACAAAATAAAACAAAACAAAAATTGAAAAACAAAAATAAAACAGAAGAGTTCTACCTCTCATTTCTTTCATTCTTTTTAAAAATATGATGGGAGGGAATGACTCTATTTTGAGTCCACAGTATGTTTAGAATGGGCAGACAGATAGGGAAAGGGACTGCAAAGTGTTTAACTTCTGAGCATGACACAGCCATCGGATTCTCAAACTCACAGCCAATAATGCTACATGCATGGAAACTACACAAGACAGGCTTATTAACAGTTAGTTACAGTTGCTGATGCAGCTACACTGTACCTAGACTAGGTAGGCCTGTTAACAATCAGTTTATGGGTAAAGGAGTAGCTCCTGGGGACCTCATCTTCTCTATGGGACTAGTGACTTCTGAAAGATGATAGAAAAAGACATCGAGTTTAGTCACATGCTCACGAATGTAAATATATAAAATGGGAGGAATTTACAGAGTGCACATATAATCAGATCTGTGCTTTCTACAAGAAACTCATTTATACTTAAGTAGAAGCTTAAAGTTAAAATGTGAAAGGACAGATAATGCAATGTCAATGGCTAAGAGTAGAGCTGGAGAATAAACCATGAAGACAACAATTGCTAGCACGATGCAAAGAAACTAGAGTTTTCCAGGTACTATAAACAGGCATGCAAAATGGTTCAACTACTCTGAATAAGTATGTATTAGAGGAGAGAACGGATCTCACAGAAGTGCGGACAATCCTGGGAGCACTGGGGAGACTACCACATCTGTTCACATTCCTCGACCAAGGGGAACCTGCGTGGAGCCTTCTGGACACAGGAACCTAGGAGCAGTCAGATACAGGATCCTTCCGGTTTCTGTGGGAGCCGGATTGGATTTGGGCCTAGCTGCCTTGTCACTGTCTGGCCTTTGTCTTAGATTGTGGATCAAAAGCCTCTCCCTGTTTACGGCACAAGTAGTTTGCAAGGGATGTTTTCAGCCGGAACAAGTCCCTTCTAGGTCTCCAGCAAGGTTTGACCCCTGCTGAGCCCTGCCTTTGCATGTGGAAGCCTTTTGTCCCCAACTGGGAACAGTCTGGCCAGGTACTTCTCACCTGAGTCATAGAATTAGGATGGCCTTCCTGGTTATTTCCCTAATTTATTCAGGCTTCATAGTTGGTCCTTTGTTACCGGAATCTCAGCCAGGGTTCCCCATTGTGTTTGGCAGTTACCTGCTAAAAGCTGTACTTTAGATATATAGAGTTGGGTCAATAAAGAAACCAGAAGCGCTTCTTCTTCTGGCTTGACACGAATAACCTGTGTGTGTGTGTGCTTCTTTCATCCCGCAGGCTTTCGCCCGATACTTGGTACCGTGTCGGTGCTGGCGCCGACAACTGGAGGTCCCACCGAGATCGGAGAAGAAAGGGGTACCTACGGGACGTCCCGGGAGCCCGGCCGGCATAGGAGGAGGGACGGATTGGGTGAGTGGATAGCGAAAAGGAAAATTTTCGCGCCATGGGAACTGTGAATTCTACTTCGCAGCTAGCTGATCAGATAGTTACTTTGCTCGAGCAACAGGGAATTGGTGTAAAGGAAAGGAGTACTGTTGGGACGTCCTGGGAGCCCGGCCTGCATAGAAGCAAGGGACGGATTGGGGTAAGATGGGCCAGAAAAGGCCTGGATGATTTGGGCTAGCCTGAGTAAAACTTGTCATATAAATGGGACAAGGTAATAGTAAAGCGTTTTTTACATATGCGTTCTTTTAGAGTTATGTTTTAGTCTTTGGACCCCAACTAGAGATAGTTTACATGAGAGAGAATGGGCTTGGGAAAAACAGTCCTGCCGGACTCTCCACAGATGCTTTGGAGAAAGAAAAACTTTTCAGAGCTCTCCTGGGAACAGAAGAAAGGCAGGAGACGTCCTGCCTCTCTGCTGGCTCCTATTAGAGAAATGCTTATTTCTGGTTCTGGGTTCCATAGGTAGGATATGTGGGTCCCTATCGTGGGACACCATATGGTTTTTTCCCTCTTTGTCTATTGTTTGTCTCTGGTGCACCAGGATGTCCCCATGTCTGTCAGTGTATGTCTGTGATTTTTGTTTCTCGTTGTTTAAATGTTTTATGTTTCATGTTCAAAAGACTTGGTTTTAACTCGTTTCAAGAAGGGAACAATGAATAAAAAACAGTTTCAATTGGCTTTTAGAGCCTACATCTGTAGATAGAAGTCTAAGTCTGCTGGACAAGCTCCCTGGGGGCTGGCTAAATGTTTGTACTAGCCGATCCTAAAGGTATCAGGAGCTTCACAGCCTCTATGGTAATGAAACTGAAAAATCTTTGACTGTGATTATTGGACTCAACAGGTGACAAGGTGCTTCTCTTAAAATCACAGCTAGAAAACTAAAAATGGTGCTTGGTATAAATGTTAAAGACATGTATAGCCACTTCAATTTTGTTTCTGATTGGTTTTAAATGTATAAATATGCTCTACATGCCTTGGTTATGGGCTATTGGCTTTTAAGTTATTAGATATGGTTAAAAAGGTGTAACATTGGTAACAGAAAGTTGGCTTAATTGTAATTTAGATGAAGTAATTCTAGATAACATGTGACATGGGCCAACCTAGGTAAACAAGTCTAAATTGAGGTAATGTTTTTATGGTATTCTTATTCTAGAAACCAGGCTTTTTAAAAGATTTTTAGGGCAATGCCTCTTTGTTGAGGTATTGGAGACCCGCACCATCGCATGCGTTCATATGTAAAATTGGCAGTCATAGCCAAAGTTGTGGCTTGTGGTTTTACAATTGATTTCCAATTTTAATGCTTTATTAGAGGCAAAATCAGTGAGTGATTTCAGTATAAATTGTCTGACAACGCACTGTCCTTTCAGTGCTCTGGCTCAGACAACTAAACAAAACCACAGACCCAGCTCTTTAAAAATGATAATAGAGTTGATATAAAAAGAGGAAGACTCCATTTGCTTGCTTTCAATTCCCAGCCTCACCCTGCCAGTTCAGAGATTTCTAGTACAACTGAATCTGGACAATATTTACAGGATTTGGCATTTCTAATTAATGCTTATGTTTAGTTTGTGAAATGCTGGAGAGATGGCTTAGTGGTTAAGAACACTAAGCTGTTACTTTATATGACATTTAAGAACTCAAACTGGATTGCCTAGACCCCTTAACGAGGGAGGACAATGATACTACACAGTTTATATCTTAATAAATAAATAGGGGGAGTTATCCCTGTATGCTAAATAAATGCTCCTTTTATTTCAATTTAAAAATTTGGATGCCAAAGTTTATGGCACCCTACAACTAGGCATAATTCTGCCTAGGTGAAATAGAAAGATCCACATATTGGCATGATCCTGTTCAGATATTTTATATGGGGAAGAGGGAATCTTTGTGTTTTTTCTACAGGATGCTACAAGAGTATGCCAGCTGCCAGAGGTGGTTGCTGAGACTTGCTGATCCTGGTTACAAGAAGATTCAGCTCTCGGTGGTTCGGGTTCCTGAAGTCATTCCTGTACTGTGGCCTACGTTCAGACCCCCTGTCGTTGCTGCTTGCAGGAGAAGACTGGACTCCAGCTGTTACCCTCCCCCTATTCTATTGTTAGGCAAACACAGTGGGTGAACTTTCTGGAGTAGTTGTTTACTATTGGGAATTCTAAATTTTATTACAGGAGCGGTTTGACCTTGGCCCTGATGTTATGGCCCTTTGGCCCCAGGGCCCTTATTGCTTTTCACATGCTGAGGAGAACCAATAAAGCAATGTACTTGATTAGGTGCCCACTACTTATCGGGAGAAGGCTCGACTTCCACAATCTCCTCAATTGTCATCTGGCTCCCTACTTTTTTCGCCCTGGGCTCAAGTAAGAGGAATGAGAAGATGACCCGATGTGTAGTTTCCTCAGCGACGGGCACTTCTCTGACCTTTTGACCTATATAGACGGACCCTTGAGGGCGACAGGTGGTTCTATGTCAGATAGGCTGGGGTTAGAGGTCGATCCTAAGACAGAGGTGACTACGCCCGTTTAACGTGCGGGCGGTCAAATGCTCCTCTGCCCAGTTTCTCCTCCTTAACACACAGTTAGCCCAGAACGGTGTGTTAAACATAATTTCATTACTAACCATTGGGGTGCAGTCCTAACTGCAAGAGTGGCTCATGGCCGAGCTGGGCACTCTGTGAGGAATGTCTGATTTCTTTCCAGACCACTACTTCAATGGTTCCTTTTTTTTTATAAAAAAGAAATACCCGTTGGATTGGACCTAGCTGCCTTGTCAGGCCTTTGTCTTAGATTGTGGATCAAAAGCCTCTCCTGTTTACGGCACAAGTAGTTTGCAAGGGATGTTTTCAGCCGGAACAAGTCCCTTCTAGGTCTCCAGCAAGGTTTGACCCCTGCTGAGCCCTGCCTTTGCATGTGGAAGCCTTTTGTCCCCAACTGGGAACAGTCTGGCCAGGTACTTCTCACCTGAGTCATAGAATTAGGATGGCCTTCCTGGTTATTTCCCTAATTTATTCAGGCTTCATAGTTGGTCCTTTGTTACCGGAATCTCAGCCAGGGTTCCCCATTGTGTTTGGCAGTTACCTGCTAAAAGCTGTACTTTAGATATATAGAGTTGGGTCAATAAAAAAAAGAAACCAGAGCGCTTCTTCTTCTGGCTTTGAAGTGTGTGTGTGTGTGCTTCTTTCATCCCGCAGGCTTTCGCCCGATACTTGGTACCGTGTCGGTGCTGGCGCCGACAGGTTTCCACCTGAGCCCAGAGCAGAACTGAAAGCAGGGCTCCAGGAGTGCAGACACACCTGAAATCAGGGGTAAATCCAACACTGCTGCTCCAAGAAACCTGCCTGGAGGCCTCAGGACACAGGAATCAAGGAGCAGTCTGGGACAGGATCCTTTCAGTTTCTGCCTGTGCCCAGAGCTGACCTGGTGCCATAACTCTCTGTACCCAGATCCCATGGGGAGAGAGCGGGACTCTCAGAAGTGCAGACAATCCTGAGAGCACAGGAGAGACCACCACTTCTGCTCACGTGGCCCAAAAGGAGTCCGGCTGGAGCCCTCTGCACAAAGAAACCTAGGGGTAGTCTGGGACAGGATCCTTCTGTTTTCTGCCTCTCTGTACCCAGATCCTACTGGGAGAAAGCTGGTCTCCAGGAGTGCTGACATATAGGCTTATAGGAGGGTCAAGCCACTGTCAGAAACAGCAAGACCCACTAATACCAGAGATAAATAGATGGGGAGAGGCAAGCACAGAAACCTAAGTAATAGAAACCAAGACTACTTGGCATTATCAGAGCCCAGTTTCCCCACCAAAGCAAATACTAGATATCCAAACACACCAGAAAAAACAAGATTTGTATTTAAAATCCCATCTCATGATGATGATAGAGGACTTTAAGAAGGACATAAATAACTTCCTCAAACAAATGCAGGACAATATAGGTAAACAAGTAGACACCCATAAAGAGAAAACAAAAATTCCTTAAAGAATTACAGGAAAACACAAGCGAATAGGTGAAGAAATTGAGCAAAACCATCCAGGATCTAAAACTAGAAATAGAAATAATAAAGAGATCACAAAGGGAGACAACTCTGGATATAGAAAACCTAGGAAAGAGATCAGGAGTCATTGACCCAAACATCACCAACAGAATACAAGAGATAGAAGACAGGATCTCAGGGGCAGAAGATACCATAGAAAACATTGATATAACCTTCAAAGAAAATGTAAAACACAAAAACCTCCTAACCCAAAACATACAGGAAATCTAGGACACAATAAGAAGATCAAACCTAAGGATACTAGGTATGGAAGAGAGCAAAGATTCCCAAACTAAAGGGCCAGTAAATATCTTCAACAAAATTATAGAAGAAAACTTCCCTAACCTAAAGAAAGAGATACCCATAAACATACAAGAAGCCTACAGAACTCCAAAAAGATTGGACTAGAAGAGAAATTTCTCCCATCACATAATAGTCAAAACACCAAACATACAAAACAAAGAAAGAAAATTAAAAGCAGTAAGGGAAAAGGTCAAGTAATATATAAAGGCAGACCTATCAGAATTACACCAGACTTCTCAACAGAGACTATGAAAGCCAGAAAATCCTGGATGGATGTCCTACAGACCTTAAAAGAACACAAATGCCAGTCCAGGCTATTATATTCAGTAAAACTCTCAATTACCATAGATGGAAAAACCAAGACATTCCATGACAAAACCAAATTTACACAATATCTTTCTACAAATCCAGCCCTACAAAGGATAATAGATGGAGAACTCCAACACAAGGAGGTAAAGTACACCCTAGAAAAAGCAAGAAAGTAATCTCCTGGTAACAAAACCAAAAGAAGAGAGACATACAAACATAATTCCACCTCTAAAATCAAAAATAACAGGGAACATCAATCACTACTATTTAATATCTCTTATCATCAATGCACTCAATTCCCCAATAAAAAGACATAGACTAACAGACTAGATACTTAAAGAGGACTGAGCACTTTGTAGCTTACAAGAAACACACTTCTAAAGAGAGACACTACCTCAGAATAAAAAGCTGGAAAACAATTTTCCAAGCAAATGGTCCCAAGGAACAAGCTAGACTAGCCATTCTCATATCAAATAAAATCTATTTTCAACCAAAAGTTATCAAAAAAGATAAGGAAGGGCATTTCATATTCATCAAAGGAAAAATCCACCAAGATGAACTCTCAATCATGAATATCTATACTCCAAATAGAAGGGTACCTACATTCATAAAAGAATCTTTACTAAAGTTCAAAGCACACATTACACCACACATAATAATAGTGGGAGACTTCAACATTCCACTTTTATCAATGGACAGATGATGGAAACAGAAACTAAACAGATACACAAAGAAACTAACAGAAGCTATGAACCAAATTGGTTTAACATATATCTATAGAACATTTCACCCTAAGACAAAAGAATATACCTTCTAAAATTGGTCATAACACAGTCCTCAACAGATCCAAGATCCAAGATACAAAAAGATTGAAATAATCCTGTGCATCCTATCAGATCACCATGGACTGAGACTGATCTTCAATAAGGACAAAAAAATAGAAAGCCCATATACACATGGAATTTGAAAAATGCTCTACTCAATGATAACTTTGTCAAGGAAAAAATAAGAAAGTAAAGACGTTTTAGGATTTAATGAAAATGAAGGCACAACATACCCAAAACATGTCAAACTATGAGGAAAACGCATAGCTTTGAGTGCCTCCAAAAAGAAACTAGAGAGAAGAGCATATTCTAGGAACTTGATAGCACACATAAAAGCTCTAGAACAAAAAAGGGCAAATTAGACCCAAGAGGAATAGATGGCAGGAAATAATCAAATTCAGGACTGAAATCGACCAAGTAGAAACAAAAAGAACTATACAAAGAATCAACAAAACCAGGAGCTGGTTCTCTGAGAAAATCAACAAGATAGATAAAGCATTACCCTGAATAACAAGAGGGCACTGAGTATCCAAATTAAAAAAATCAGAAATTAAAAGGGAGACATAACAACAGAAACTAAGGAAATTGAAAATTTTCTAGACTGATACCAGGTACTAAAGTTAAATCAGGATCAGATCAACCATCTAAACATTCCACTTACTCCTACAGAAATAGAAGCAGTTATTAAAATTCTCCCAACCATAAAAAGTCAATCACCAAATGGGTTTAGTGGAGAATTCAGTCAGACCTTCATAGAAGAACTAATACCAATACTTTCCAATCTATTCCACAAAATAGAAGCAGAAGGAGCAGTACCCAATGTATTCTATGAAGCCACAATTATGCTTATACCTAAACCACCCAAAGACCCAACAAAGAAAGAGAACTTCAGACCAATTTCCCTTATGAATATCGATGCAAAATAAAAAAAAAGCTCAATAAAATTCTTGCAAACTGAATCCAAGAACACATCAAAATGATCATCAATCATGATCAATTAGGCTTCATTCCAGGGATGCAGGGATGGTTTAATATACAGAAATCCATCAACATAATCTACTATATAATCAAATTCAAAGAAAAATAAACACGTGATCTTCTCATTAGATGCTGAGAAAGCATTTCACAAAATTCAATACCCATTCATGTTAAAAGTCTTTGAAAGATCAGGAATTCAAGGCCCATACCTAAACATAGTAAAAGCAATTATAGAGCAAAACAGTGGCCAACATCAAACTAAATGGAGAGAAACTTGAAGCAATCCCACTAAAATCATGGACTAAACAGGCTGCCCACACTCTCCCTACCTACTCTCTATAGTACTTGATGTCCTAGCCAGAGTAAACAGACAACAAAAGGAGGTCAAAGGGATATTAGGTGGAAATAAAGAAGTCAAAGTATCACTATTTGCAGATCGTATGATAGTCTACTTAAGTGACCCCAAAAGTTCTACCAGAGAACTCCTAAACCTGATAAATAACTTCAGCAAAGGGGATAGACTTAAAATTAACTCAAACAAATCAGTAGCCTTCCTCTACTCAAAGGATAAACATGCTGAGAAAGAAATTAGGAAATGACACCCTTCTTAATAGTCACAAATAACATAAAATATCTCCGTGAGACTCTAATCAAGCAAGCGAAAAATCTGTATGACAAGAACTTCAAGTCTCTGAAGAAAGAAATCTCAAAAGATCTCAGAAGATGGAATGATCTACCATGCTTATGGATTGGTTGGATTAATATTGTAAAAATGACCATTTTACAAAAAGCAATTTATAGATTCAATGAAATTCCCATCAAAATTCTAACTCAATTCTTCATAGAATAAGAAGGAGAAATTTGTAAATTTCTTTGGAATAACAAAAAAAAAAAACAAAAAACCAAACACAAAAACAGGATAGCAAAAACTATCCTCAACAATAAAATAACTTCTGGGGAAATCACCATCTCTGACCTTAAGCTATAACACAGAGCAATAGTAATTAAAAAAAAACAAACAAAAAACTAAAAGAAAAACAAAAAACTTTATGGTATTGATACAGAGACAGGCAGGTAGATCAATGGAATAAAATGGAAGACCCAGAAATGAACACATACACCTATGGTCACTTGATTTTTGACAAAGGACCTAAAACCATCCAGTGGGAAAAAGAGCATTTTAAACAAATGGTGCGGGTTCAACTGGAGGTCAGCATGTAGAAGAATGCAAATCAATCCATTCTTAGGGCCCTGTACAAAGCTAAAGTACAAGTGGATCAAGGACCTCCACATCATACCAGATACACTCAAACTAATAGAAGGAAAAGTGAGAAAGAGCTTCGAACACATGGGCACTGGGGGAAATTTCCTAAACAGAACACCAATGGTTTATGTTCTAACATCAAGAATTGACAAATGGGACTTCATAAAATTGCAAAGCTTCTGTAAAGTAAAGGACAGTGTCATTATGAGAAAACGGTAACCAACAGATTGGAAAAAGATCTTTACCAATCCTATATGCAATATAGGACTAATATCCAATATATACAAAGAACTCAAGAAGATGCTTAACACACTGTGCTACATCCACAGCGGGCAACATTACTCAACAGCTAAAAGTACTGATTTACTAGTACATAAAAAAATACTACAATGGCCCAAGGGTGAGAATACGAATGAAATGAAAGCAGTTCCAGACTCATACTGTGTGATTCCATTCAGTCAAAATTCCTGAAATGAGGAAGTAACAGAAATAAAAGAAATTAAGGAAAGACAAGGGGAAGGGGCGGATTTGAGGACAAAGGAGAAGTAGAGGCCGATCTTTATCTTAGTGCTGATCTGCCCCTGCATGTGGTTACAAAAATATTCTCATGGGACAGAGTAGGTCTCATGGCATAAAAAAACAAACATTACATAAAAAAAAACAAGTGAAATAATTTATAATTGACCAAACGTTCATTCTCTTGGCAAGATCACATGAGTTTTCTAAGACAATATGTAAATAATTTAGGAATTTCAAGTAAACCTAAATATGAATCCAAAAACCAAAGGAACAAAAATCACCTGAGTATTCTAAAGGAGAAAATAAGAAAATTAATATTCCATAAGTGATTATTGCAGAATTTAGTAATTCCAAAATAGACAAGAAAGATATATATAAACATGTATAATGTATACCTATAAGGAGAGACCATGGTTCCTAATTGACCACAAGAATCATTGCTTTCTACAGATATTAGTAACAAATGATGTGAATTGAAGAAACTTTTTTGTGGCCTGTAAAATAATACTAAACATTTGGGAAAGTAGTTGTAATGCACTGCTGGTAGATTTATTCTGTTCATTAACGCAAAGAATAATGATATGCAAATAATGATGAATAAGTCATAGGAATAAAATATTAGCTTCTTCCATAACTATGGTAAAAAAAAGTCATACCATTTTGCATCATACATTCAGTTTGAAGAAATACTTTAACTTAACTTTAAAGTTATTCATAGGCACTTAACTGATTATTTTGAATAATGGGAGAGAGGTTCATGCTCATAAATTCAGAGTTTGTTTGGAATTTATCTTATGAGAGAGCAATTTATGTTCATTTTCTTCTGCTGAAATTATATGGTTTATAAAGTGAAATAACATTTTCTTCCTCAGAACTTAAATTGTCCCATCAAACACTATCGTCATAGTTCCTCATGTTTTGTCAGAATAAATACCACAACGTACTTGTACTTTGTATTTTCCAGTTTAAACTTAAATTCTGCACATTATAAAAATCATAATTTCCTGAGATGCTTGCTGTGTTTCAAACATATTCTTCTGCAGTTTTGAACCAACAAATTGGCAACATGGATGAGTAACAGAGAAAAGCATTAGGAGAGAAGATGAATCTTTGAGCTTGGTTTTGATCTGAGGTCAACACTTTGGACAGATTTTTTTTTTTTTTTTTTTTTTTTTTGGATTTCAGTAAATCGAAAGGTGACATAGAATGGCCAAAACCCCGAGCATCCAGGAGAAAACTGAGAACTATGGAAAGGCAGTACTTGCCATGAATGGACAATATTCATAGCACAGTGTGGTACTGAGATGAGAATAAGAAAATCCATCAACAAAATATAACCTAGAAATGGAACCATGCAAATAGAGTTGTGATATGTGACAAAGGAAAAAAAGAAAACAACAGTGAAGCTAAGAGTACTTTTAACAAGTGGTGTTAGAATTCCATATGTAAAACATGACTCTAGAGGCAGAATTCATACTCTTTCCCTAAATGAACTTACAATTTATCACAGGCTTCACAATGAACTATGTTGCGTTGAACTGAAAGCAATGAACTGAATTTCAAAATTGTGAAGTTTCTAGACTAGAGTATGGGAAAATATTAGGCACAAAAACTTAAGTTATACATTGCCAAGAATATAACCAATGAGAGAAAATATTTATAAGCCAGGTTTCTGTGGTTTAAAGGATACTGATAGAGAATGAGAAGATAGAACACAAAATTGAAGAATATATATATATCAAATAAAATTCTCCTACACATAATTTTAAAAGTCTGATAGTAAGAAAACATTCCACTTAAAATATTAAATAAAAATTTTAATGTTTACAGAAGAGACACATATTAGCATATATTAAGTATAAGAGACACTAAGCATATACATCACATGTCATCAAACAAATGCAAATTAGATAAGTAATGAGACACTCGTAGAGCTATTGGAATGACCAGAATCCATACCACTAAATGATTTAATTTATTGAGATGCTGGAGAAAGGACAAAGTAGGGAAACGAACATGAGTAGACAATAGCTAAAATCAGTGCAAGCTAGGTAGTATTTACCTTCATTTATACACAGATTATCAGAGACTTTCTATAAAACAATGTGAAAGATATGGTATTTTTTGTTTGTAACATTTAATGTATATATTATCTAATTCTGAGAAGCCATTGCAGTTTTTAGCAATTGCAAGGGTATTTTTTATTAGTTTGGAACATTTTAGGTTTTTTAAAATATAGGCATATTTCCTTTGCTCAATCTTACTCCTTCTTGAAACAATGCTTCACAATTTTACTTTATGTGATAGTTATGAGTTATGAGTGACCCTATAGACTGATTTATTTGTGTGCCAGCGAATGGAACTCTTTGATATGGTTACAAGGACTAGAGGGTAAGAACGTAGAGTAGGTGTGTCCTTGTAGGAAGTGTGTCCCTGCTGAGTGGACATTGAGGTTTCCTAACCCATGTCAGGGCTGATCTCTCTCTCTGCCTGTCGATCAGGATGTAGTTCTCACCTTCTTCCTCATCACCATGCCTGCCTGCCATCATACATCTGCCTTGATGATAATGCACTCAACTTCTAAATCTGTAAGCAAGCTCCCAATTAAATAATTCCTCTCTTAATTAGTCATGCTGTCTCTTCACAGCCATAGAGCACTAAGACAGTTTGTTGGTTTTATAATTTTATTTACATTCACTAATATATGAATGTGCAATTATGTGACTGTTAGTAGAAGCTTCGTGTTATATTTTAATAAATAAGTATGTTATACTATCAAGATATGTAGGTCCATATTCTGAAATATTTATCAGTTTGTTTTAGTAAAAGCATTCACAATTCTTTCTTTTCCTTGTATGAGATTCCTGTTCAATAAAGGATCACTTTCTCTTACAATCTTGCTCTGTGCAGCCTCATATCATAACCTTTCACTTTTAACCAAATACAATATCAATACAGAATGACCAACCTTCTTTGTCTTAATAATTATTGCAATAATGTAGATTATTTTGCATATCTATGCTGCAAGGGTGCTTAGCTCATGCTACTATAAAAAGAGGATGACAAGTAACTTGATCTTTAAGTGATCATTCTAAGTTCTTGTATTAAAATGTATTAAATATATGACCATGTAATGATTCCATAGTTGTATTTTCAAACATCACAGCATAGATTATACATGCTAAGATTCTGTATTTTATAGTTAAGATTGATGTTTATCAGTACAACAATATATAAAATGTCAATTTATGGGTTTTAAAAGGTTACATGCATTAAATACATTTAGGTATAATCTAATACAAGATACGTATGCCACGAGGAGTTTTTTCCATTGAAGTCCTTTAATAAAGTGACTTCATTGGGCCTCTATGTTTTAACGGGTACCAACTTTTTTATTGTCTCCCTCATTTAGCCCTGCTTCTCTACAGTGTATGATGTTGTGTAGATGGCTAATGTATGAAGCAGAGGAGTCGATCTGCTGAGAAAATATTTTGGAAGTAGGGAATCTGATACAACACTCTTTGTCTCCATTCCAGAAGACACTCAAGGCTTATTACAAATTCAAGCACCAGCAAATACCCATGTTCATTAAAGGTACAATAAATATGACATTATAGCCTTCTTGGCATATTCAACAATTATAATGTTCATCATTGTTTAGCTGCATGGAGAAGCCATCCTGTCCTAAATGTCTTATGCAAGAATAACGTCAGTGATTTTAAAAATTGAATCTTTGAAAGTTTTTAGGTTAACTTTGCTTGTGAATTTTAAAACAGACAAAAATATTTAGATGATTATGCTATATAAATTTAGCCAATAATTTTCAGAGGCCATTTTTGTTCAATGTCATCTAAAAATGGTGCTCCTGTCATGGCTGTCATAATTATTTGAGATTTATGCAAAAGTTTTCATCTTCAGAAATAGACCACATCATGTTCTCATAAGAACCTAAATGATTTTCTGTTAATAATTTCAACTTTTGTTAGAGATCACCAACATAAATTTAAGTAAGATATTTCAAGTGAGAAAGTTATTAATATTTTTCTCCATAGTTAGAATTTGTGAAAAGAACATACAATGCTAGCATTTTTTCAAGAACATTCCAAGGTTTGAATTCATAAGAGTTGTGACTTAAAAACCAAAATAGGCTGGTTCTATTCATATGCAAATGTTAGCAACTAAATGATAGATTCTGATAAGTAGATAGTGATCTACCTTCATCTCATCAAAGACATGAACATTAAAAATAGAATATTAAATGTTTTCAGTTAAATACGATGGTATTCATGCTGCTGCTTTGACTTAAAATTTCTACTAATTTTTTTTTTTGTTCATGGTAGTTAGAGTTGTTAAAACATTACTAAAATGATCCCAGCACTCCAGTAAGTGGATTTTAGAGTGGAAATCAGATTCAAACTTTGTACAGTGTTTATCAAAATATTTTAGGAGGAGTTTGCAATCTATTTAGGTTCATATCTGCTGATGCAACAAAACTGGGAATGACAAGATAATAGATAAATTTATTTCTCTTTGTTGCCAAGGCGTGGCTATCCAAGATTACAAGGAGCTATTGCATCTGATGAGGGCTCTCTAGTTATCCTCTGTGGAGGCTAAAATGTGAATAGCTCCTATTGGCTCCTAAATTTGAATGCTTGGTCCATCATTTCTGAAACTGCTTGGGAAGGATGAATACTTTGGAGGAGCTGTGTCACTGGGGAGAGTGGGGCTTTGAGAACTCTAGAGTTAATATCATTCTCTATTAGCTCTCTGCTTCATGGTTATGGATTAAGATATAAGCTTTTAACTGCTGTCTTAGTTAGGGTGAATATTACTGTGATCACTATCAACTTGGGGATGAAAGAGTTTATTTTGTTCATGGTTCATCATCGAATGCAGTAAGGGCAAGCATTC
Source organism: Rattus rattus (assembly GCF_011064425.1). Lineage (NCBI taxonomy): Eukaryota > Metazoa > Chordata > Mammalia > Rodentia > Muridae > Rattus > Rattus rattus. The sequence continues at coordinate 49,732,798 of NC_046166.1, read as the reverse complement.
AAACAGGGCAAGAACTTGGAAGCAGGACATGGAGGGTTGCTGCTTACTGGCTGGTTCTCCATGGCTTGCTCAGCTTGCTTTCTTAGAATTCAGGTCTACTGGGCTAAGGGTGTTCACTAACCACAATGGGCTTTACCCTTTTCGACGAATCACTAATTAGGAAAATGCCCCCACAGGCTTGCCTATAGACTTTTATTCAGTTGAGGTTATCTCCTCTCTGACGTGTCAAATTGACAAAATAAAAAAGTCTAGCTGGTACATTGACTCTTTGTCAACTTGACACCAAAACATCACTTTTCAATAACACCCTTTCTGTTTTCATTTTAATTGATTAATATTTATTAGTGTTAATATCAGAGTATAAATATAAATAATTTTGAAAGTACTACAGTCTTCACAAATTCAAACACATGAAAGTTTCTGTCTCTTTAAAATATCCAATCTTTAAAACCCCAAATCTTTAGAAGAGATCCTGTAAAAGTCAAATTAAAGGGATGGGGATTTAGCTCAGTGGACGCAAGGCCCTGGGTTCGGTCCCCAGCTCCGAAAAAAAGAAAAAAGAAAAGAAAAAGAAGAAAAAAGAAAAAAAAAAGGTCAAATTAAGTTGAATAATTTCTTCAAGAGGGAAGAACCGGGTCACAGTCGCAATTTGAATAAAGCAAACCAAAGTCTAACAATGTAAATAACTCAATATCCAATTAACTGGGTTTCCCCACTCATCCTCTGGGTTCCTTCAAGAGATCATTCACTTTTCCAGCTTTGCCCTCTGTAATACACACAGGTTGTCTTCTAGGATTTGGCTGACTCCACTCCATCCCTGTTGCTGCTCCTGGTGGTCCCTCAATGGTACTGTCATCTGCAAAGTATTGGGGTCTTCTGCGGCAACTGGGCTACACTTTCAAATAGCCTCTCACGGGCTCTCTTCATGGTGCCAAGCTTTAAATTCTCTGCATGACTCTTCGAATCCAGAGCTTTAAACAGCCAGGCCAGTGAAGCTGTACTATCAACAATGGTCTCAGATTGCCAATTCTCAGGTGCTACCCAAACCCTTTCGTGCCTTCAAATCCAGTGCAACCTGAGTGATTCTTAGACTACCAAGTCCTGCTGCCAGTACAAGGTACAATAGTGGTCACTTCTGGAACACATCTGTGTTTGTACTCAGGAAACACTTCTTGTAAGATTTCACCTCAATGATGCTTGTCTCTTCTTAATCATTGTTAACTTCTCGACTCTAGCCAAAGCATAGCAAAGGATTCCCTTTAGTGGTTCTGGTGTCTTGTTCATCACAGCTGATTCTTCAGCCCCAGCTAGCCAGAACCACAGACTCTCAATTCAAAAGAAGAGATGGACTCTCAATGGAGTCCTTAAACATCGCTCTGAAACTTCATAAGCCAGATCTCCATCTTTGCATTATCCTCAACATTATTTTCCAATCTCTTATATAACAGCTCACCAAGCATCGAACACTCAATGGCTTTTCTTTAACAAAGTTCCAAAGTCCTTCTATGATCCTCCCCAAAACAACATATTTAGTTTTGTCACAGCAATACCCCATTAGCCTGGTCCTTGTCTTAGTTATGTTTACTATTGTTGTAATGAAACTCTATGACCAGAAATAACTCAGAGAAAAAAGTGTTTATTTTGTTTGCAGGTCCATATTCCTGTTCACCATCAGAAGCACTGAAGGCAGCAACTCTAACAGGATAGGAGCCTGGAAGTAGGAGCTCATACAGAGGCCATAGAGGGGTGTTGCTTGCTGTCCTGCTCTCCATGGCTTGTTCAGTCTGCTTTCTTACAGATCCCAGGACTACCATTTCAGGGATGGCACCACTCTAATGGGCTGTTCCCTTTCCCATGAATCATTAATTAAGAAAATGTCTCACAGGGTTGTGTATATTATGGAGACATTTTCTTAATTAAGACTCCTCTTTTCTTATGACTCTGGTTTTGTTTACTTGATATAAATAGTATAGCTACTATTCCATTGCCATGCCTGTCTGCCTGTTGCCATGTTCCCTGAAAGATGACCACAGACTCAACCACTGAAACTAAGCACAGCAATAGAAAAGTGACTGAAGACAGCAATTGAATTAAACTTTCTAAATTATATTCAACTTATTCGTGACACATTTTAATTAATGGAGTCACTCTTTTGTCCAGCAGAAAACAACTGTTAGATTTTCTAAAACTACATTTATGGTGCTAGTACTTTTTGTATTTACTAAATTTATTTATTTACTTTAAAACTCAATATCAGCCCTTCCTCTCTTCTCAGTACCCACTCATGGAAGCTCCTCTCTCCATTCCACCTTGCCCTTCTCTTCTGAGAAGTGGAAGCCTCCCTCTGTGTTTCACATTGCCCCTATCACACTCACATTAAGTTGCTGTGGAAATATGTACATCCTCTCCCACTGAGGCCAGACAAGGCTGTCTATTTAGGAGCAGGGGATTTACAGGCAGATGAGCAGACAAAGGGGCTTAGGGACAGTTGCAGCTCCAGGTGTTTGGAGGACCTGCATGAAGACAAAGCAGTTTATCTGTTCCATATGTGCAGGGATCCTATGTCCAATTCATGCTCACTCATGATTAGTGATTCAGTCTCTGGGAACCCACAAGAGTCCAGGTTAGTTTACTCTTGGTCTTCCTGGGGAGTCCCTGTCCTCTTTGGGTCCCTCTATCTTTCTTCCAACACTTCCATAAGACTACCCAAACTCCACCTAATGTTTGGGTGGGAGTCTGCATCTCTTTCCATTGGCTGCTAGGTGGAGGACTGATATGCTAGATTTATATCTGCAAGCATAACAGAGTAACATTAATAGTGTCAGGGATTGGTTCTTGCCTATGAGGTGGTCTCGGTTGACCATTCCCTCAGTTTCTGTTCTATCTTTGTCCCTGCGCATCTTGTAGGTGGGACACATTTTGGGTTGAAAGCTTTGTGGGTGGGTTGCTGTCCTTTTCTCTCCACTGGGAGCCCTGCTTAGTTACAGGAAGTGACCACTTCAGGCTCTATATTTCCCATTGCTAGAAATTTCAGGTGGAGGACCCCTTATACCCTCTTGGGCATCTCTCCATTCCAGATCTCTAGCACATCCTAGAGATTGCCCTCCTCCCCTAGTCAATCTGCCTTCTCTCTCACCTGCTCTCTCTACATATGATCCTCCCCTCATCTCTTCTTCCACCCATTTCCCTCCTTCCTTTGATGTCTTATATTTATTTTGCTTCCCCTTCTGAGAAAGATTCAAGCATCCGCCCCTGTGCCCTCCATGTTATTTGGCTTCTTTGGGTCTGTTACTTATAGCATGGTTATCCTGTACTTTATGGCTAAAATCCACTTATAAGTGAGTACATACCATGCCTGTCCTTTTGGTTCTGGGTTACCTCACTCAAAATGATATTTTCTAGCTCTATCCATTTGCCTGTAAAATTCATAACTCCTTGTTTTTAATGACTGCCCAGTATTCTACTATGTAGATATACTACATTTTTTTTTCTACCCGTTCTTCAATTGAGAGACATTTACGTTGTTTCCAGTTTCTGGCTATTACAAATAAATGTGCTATGAACATAATTGAGCAAGTGCCTTTGTGGGATGCTAGTATATCTTTTGGGCATATGTCCAGTAGAGAGAAACTAAGCAGAGAAATAATGAAACTAAAAGATGTTAATGATTGTTAGTGCCCTTTAATGCCTGGAAACAGTGCAATTTGATTTTGAAGAGGCATTTTTGCAATCTTGTTTAATTCGGTTCATCTCGGAATAATAAGCAATAAGAATTAAATGAAATATGGGGATGGGCAAGATGCCTATAAATGATAAAAATGGAGAAAGTGAGAGGTATGTAGGAGGAAGCTTAAGATCCTGATACAGCCCTATCATGTACCAAAGCAAGAGAAGAAAGTTTGAATTGAAAGAGCCAGGCACTATCAGCTGTGAGAATGGTTCAATCAACTCTGCATGAGTTCTAACCCAAAGATCAGGAATAAAGATGATTCATCCCAAACTTAAGTGAAAGGATCCAGAGGCCTCTATAAGCACACCCAATGACAATAAGTAACCAAGGAGGCGGAGGAGTCCCCAATAGCGCTTCCACAGAACCCTGGCGCCAGAGGATGTCAGTAGAACGTACTCATTCTGTATCTTGAATGAGTGGCTATCAGAAGTTTCTTATTTAAGCACTATCTCATCTCAAACCTCTAAAGTACTTTTTTTGTCTAATTAAGGACCCTTCAGTCTAAATGTAGACATATGTGTACCATGCACTGTTCTTTTTATTGTTCTATTTCCATAATATTATAAAACAATGAAATAATGTTCATTCTTATTATGTTGTTTTACTCATTTAGCTTTTTGTAATTCAGTTGTAGAAATTATATACAATTACATACTTGGGCAGTTTTTTCATTATTAGATTACTCATGTTCTCTTTGGAAATTTCATAGTGTACATTATCTGTACAAAATCTACATTGTCAAGAGAATCTTACTACCTTGTTTTTTATTTTTTTTCAAATCTACTTGCGTCTCGCTCATATTGCAATCCTTGTGATACATAGCAATGAGTCCTTGTGATACATAGATGGTTCAAATCCATTAAAATAAGAATTATTTTCTTTTAGTTTTGTAAGTCTCATATCAGAGAACTCTCTATGAGTAGAACCAATTGATATAGAACAAGCAGCAGAAAATACAGCATACTATTGTGGTTGGTATATTTGTCTGATACAGTCATTGAGAATTTTTGCAGCTGAACCTCTTGACTTGCAGTATTCCTGTTTGGAACACCTTCTTTATGCATGTTTGTCATTTATGGTTAATGCCATATGTGTGTAGATGGCATACAAGATGCCTAGATTTCCAAAACTCCCAAAGCAGCACCATAAACTTAGAATCTGCAAATGTTAAAATTTAGCCAAAGAGAACCAGGTAAATTCCCTCTTCATGTTGTCTATCGCACTTGAGCTCTGGGTCTTCAAAATAATTTTTAGTTATGTCAGAGCTCGAAATTTCCTGCTCATTGAATGTGATGATTAATGTATCCAAAAGCCTCTGAAATGTAGAATGTCACATCAGTTGAAGAGTGACCAGCTAGCTACCACCCAGAAGGAAAGGATTTCCAGCTACATTTCATGCCCCTTTCACTTGCCTTTTGCCTGACAAGCCTTTCCATGGAACCTGAAGGGCACGTATATAATGTACAAGACAAGATGAAAACAAAGAAAAGAAATATAATGTCAGGAAAACAGGACCTAAAGAGAGGGTAGAAAAATGAAGAACTGTCTGGACCTGTAAAATAGAGCCATAGGAGAGCAGTAGATCACATCCATTCTGGTCCCAGAAAGGCAAAAAATCAGCTTTACACACATCGTCATGCCAGGAATTCACTGAGGAGGTTAAATTTCTCTGCTGTTCTTCATGCTGGGTCAGGCTGTCCTTTTAATTTGACATGCTAATGCATGTGATATGCTTAGAGTAGCACATGGCATATGCTAAGCATTATGCAAATGACATCTGCTATCAGCCACAAGAATACTAAAGGCATGGTGCAGAGCATAATCTGGCCTGACAATTCTAGGAAGGGAGATTTATTATATATACTGCTTCCATACTGCTCCGATGTCAGACTGTACTTATAAGAAGTATAACACACACACACCACACACACACACTTCTGGAAATACTGATATCCTTTTACATTTTGGAGAGAATTAGAAAGAAGTTTGTAATCTTCATGTCTCATTCTTTCTAACTCTTACAAAAATCGTTTAAAATTACTGCAGCATCCATTTCCTCAGAGGTGTTTTAATGTAAACAGTGTTATCTTTAATGCATTGTTCTGCTCAGCTAAATGTGACTAGTCAGACTGTCTAGGAGTGTCTTATTATTTTCTTGTTTGAAACCCAAATTATTTTCCTTTATTACAAAAATCGAACATCACAAGCTTTGACAACTGCATATGCTGTATAACTTATTGAATGTAAGTTCCATAATTCTTCTTTCACAAAACATTCATAGAAAATTCAATGAATATTGCCACATCTTAAATTGCAATGTACGTGAAATACAAATATTGAATATGGAAATTAGAGTGGGACAATGTTCGGAAGAATAAGCATTTTCCTTACAGTTTCAGAGAAAAAGGAATTCTGTCTTAATGATAACATAAAGTCCAGACTACTTTAGTATGTTGTTAAATTAAGTGACCATCAATCAATCTGATTCAAATTTGCCCATTTCTGCATAAAATCAATAATTTCTTTTATAGCCTATCATATAAAGCATATCAGCAATAAATTCCACTTGCAATATTTTCTAGGTAATTAGAACTCTGAAAAATATACTACTTGGAGAAAGAAACATTATTAACAAATAAACTAGTATTTCAGATAAGTTTCTGTTCCATATAGAGAAGCAAAATGTTAATGCCCTATACTCAATGTAATATTAAAATGGTCCAAAAGTAATCATGGTTTGTCACATGGCTGCAGTTTGTCATTTGATATTAGAATACATTCTTAAAAAGAGTAGTTATATCATATATCATTGTAATACATGTTTTTCACTTTTCATTTGTTTTTTTTGGTAAAGACTGATTATTTGCTGTTAATTTTATACTATGGGAATGGTGTTATAGAAAGAACAAATTTAAGAGAATTTTCATATTCAAATTTAATATGCATTGCATGGCAGAAGAGACAGTTCAATAGCAACAGATTTGGCTCAGGAACTGGGGAAAAAAAGTGCCGTGGTGGTTCTAGAACTTTTGCAAAGGAACAGAGAACCTTGAAGACAAAGAGTGTACGGGCAGCCATTGGAAACTTATGGCTGTCATTTGAGAGAATTGACAGAGAATCCTTTCACAATGTCAGTGCGGTCCATTCAATGGCTCTTCACCACTGACAGAAACTGGGAAGGGGCAAGACCTTTTTAGATGGGTGCCCCATTAACTAAAGAACATTTAAAAATAAAATCGTAATTCTGAACAAGATCTTATGTTACAGTATAGAACAAGAAATCATTCCCGCATGTGATTTTTATGTGAACTAAAGAGTAAATTCTGTATGATAACCAATGTTGACCATCAAAGAGTAGACAAAGAAGTTACAGCAGACTTTGTAGAGCCAAACTGGGTCCAGAGGAATGCCATCCTCTGATGGTCTGCTGCCAGTCAATTCACTGTAGCTCCAAATTCCAGTTATTCATCTGAGAAATATGTTCAAAAAGCTAATGAGATGTATCCCAGATGGCAGCGTCTCAGCCAGACTTGGTCAACAGAAAAGGTCAGGTCTCCTAAGAATTATGTTGGGCAAATTTGGCCATGAACTTTTGCCTCATTCCTCAGATTCATTTGATCTCTCACACGCTCACTAGCTTGTCCTTCCTCATCTTGAGCGTTTGTTTTTGGCAAGGTTCTACAACCCGGAGAATGAAAAAATAATTTCCAAGAATTAACAGAATCCAGGAGCATGGGTTAATGTTACTGGAACTGATGAATTCATTTCTCACGGGTTAAAAAAAGTGTATTGATTGTAGTGATTTCTTTTTATTAATAAATATTTGCTTGAATCTAGGTAACGTTATTTAAAATACACTGTATAAAACTGCATCTGAATAGAATCTCTTTTTTTAATTAATTAATAGAATGTTAATTTAGAAAGCTTTTTGATTCTACTTTAACACTATCAGAGTTAAGATCAAATTATTCCAGTCACATTGAGACTAGAGTTCCCTATAATTACTACAAATTTGGTTCACAAGTATTTGTTATATACATATATATATATAATATTATATCTTATATTATTAATTTTATTATTATATTGTATTAGTATTTTACAAGCCTTTACCCTTACATGAAAAATTATAAGCAAGTATTGGCTGCAGAGAGAGTGAAATCAATATTCTCCAGAAATGTCCCACTCCCTGATAGGTTATCCAGTCTCAAGCTGTCAACCACACACACATATACATATGAACCGCAGAAAAGGCCCCAATAGGTTGTATTTATAAGCTTACATATGTATATATGTGACTATAATAAAGAATAGGGGCCATAAATTTTAAAAAAAGCAGTGTGGACACAAGGAAGAATTGGAGCAAGAGAAGAAAGGAAGCATATAATGAACGAATTATGTCATATATATGAAATTCTCAAACAATAAATTAAAGAAATATTTGTTCAGAAATGAGGTAGTATCTTTAACAGCAAGAGATGTGGTGCCTGTTAGTGATTCTTCCTTCTGTGATCAAACCAAATTTCACTTGTCTTGCTCTCTCATAAGATTTTTATAACATATCCTTAGCCAATTTGAAAATAAGTCATATAATTAGGTTTATCTTCCCATGTGTCCTGTGAATACTGTTTCCTGTTTGTTCCATCCTGTAAGAGGTCTTCTTGGAACAGAATATGTCACCAAGTCAGTTTTCCTGAGAGGATGCTGAAGAATTAGGTAATTATTTTCTTTTTTACATATTTCTATGCCCAAATCTGGGAAAATCATGCAAGGAAAATATGTTGATAGTTCAATGATAACTCCTACTATCACATTTTAAGACATTCCAAAAATTTAAAAAATACATTAATGATATTATTTAAGGATCGTTCCAGTTTATTTACTTGTTCCCCATCCTCATATAACAAGTTATGAGTAATTCTATATTACTCCTTATCTAATGCTGAAGGAGACAAATAAAATTTATACAAATGTTCAAAGTCATTGTAGCTCTGAATCAGGTATCAATGTTTTCCAGATGTAGAAGGGACTTAATAACACTTGATGACATTTTATAAAATACTTCTCACCTTTCAGAACACTTCCATACATATATAATTCAGAGTATGTGCAATTTGTAGTCTTCACTTGTTAATAGCCTAAATATTTTTTAAAAGTTTTTTAGATTTATTTAATCTTTTTTTTTACATTCTAGATTTTATCCGCCTCTGGGTCCACCCTCTGACTATTCCCCAAACCATACCTCCTCCACCCCCGACCCTACTAGACTTCCTCACTCCCTGGGGCCTCCAGTCACTTAAGAGTTTGGTGCATCTTCTCTGACTGAACCCAGACTGAGCAGTCCTCTGCTGTGTATGTGTTGGGGGTCTCATACCAGTCGATGTAGGCTGCCTGGTTGGTGGTCTAGTGTCTGAGAGATCTCAAGGATCCAGTTTAATTGAGACTGCTGGTCCTCCTACAGGGTTGCCCTCCTCCTCATCTTCCAGCTTTTCCCTAATTCAACCACAGGGGTCAGCAGCTTCTGTCCATTGGTTGGGTGCAAATATCTGCATCTGACTCTTTCAGCTACTTTTTGGGTCTTTTGGAGGGCAGTCATGATAGGTCCTGTTTTGTGGACAAAGAGGAACACTTCTCTATTGCTGGTGGGATTGCAGACTGGTACAACCTCTCTGGAAATCAATCTGGAGGCTCCTCAGAAAATTGGAAATAGATCTACCTGAAGAGCCAGCTATACCACTCTTGGGATTATACCCAAAAGATGCCCCACCAGGCCACAGGGGCACTTGTTCCATTATGTGCACAGCAGCCTTACTTGTGATAGCAGGAAACTGCAAACAACCCAGATGTCCCATGATAGAAGAATGGATACAGAAAATGCACTTCATTTACACAATGGAATACTACTCAGCTATTAAAAATGAGGACATCCGGAGAAAGAGGAACACTCCTCCATTGTTGGGATTGCAGACTGGTACAACCATTCTGGAAATCAGTCTGGAGGTTCCTCAGAAAATTGGACATTAAACTGCCTGAGGATCCAGCTATCCCTCTCTTGGGCATATACCCAAAAGATGCCCCAACATATAAAAAAGACACGTGCTCCACTATGTTCATCGCAGCCTTATTTATAATAGCCAGAAGCTGGAAAGAACCCAGATGCCCTTCAACAGAGGAATGGATACAGAAAATGTGGTATATCTACACAATGGAATATTACTCAGCTATCAAAAACAACGAGTTTATGAAATTTGTAGGCAAATGGTTGGAACTGGAAAATATCATCCTGAGTGAGCTAACCCAATCACAGAAAGACATACATGGTATGCACTCATTGATAAGTATTAGCCCAAATGCCTGAATTACCCTAGATGCCTAGAACAAATGAAACTCAAGACGGATGATCAAAATGTGAATGCTTCCTCCCTTCTTTAAAAGGGGAACAAGAATACCCTTGGCAGGGAAGAGAGAGCAAAGATTAAAACAGAGACTGAAGGAACATCCATTCAGAGCCTGCCCACATGTGGCCCATATATATACAGCCACCCAATTAGACAAGATGGATGAAGCAAAAGAAGTGCAGAAGTGTAGATCGCTCCTGAGAGACACAGCCAGAATACAGCAAATACAGAGGCTAATGCCAGCAGCAAACCTCTGAACTGAGAATAGGACCCCCGTTGAAGGAATCAGAGAAAGAACTGGAAGAGCTTGAAGGGGCTCAGACCCTATATATACAACAATGCCAAATACCACCAGAGCTTCCAGGGACTAAGCCACTACCTAAAGACTATACATGGACTGACCCTGGACTCTGACCTCATAGGTAGCAATGAATATCCTAGTAAGAGCACCAGTGGAAGGGGCCCTGGGTCCTGCTAAGAATGAACCCACAGTGAACTAGACTGACGGGGGGAGGGCAGCAAAGAGGGGAGGGTGGGGAGGGGAACACCCATAAGGAAGGGGGGGAAGGGGGATGTTTGCCCGGAAACCGGGAAAGGGAATAACACTCGAAATGTATATAAGAAATATTCAAGTTAATAAAAAAATAAATAAATTAAAAAAAAAATGAGGACATCCAAGTTTTGCAGGCAAATGGATGGAACTAGAAAATATAATCCTGAGTTAGGTAACTCACACCCAAAAAGACATGCATAGTATATGCTCACTAATAAGTGGATATTAGCCAAAAAAAAAAAAAATGTACAGAACACACAAGTTACAGTCCACAGAACCCAAAAAGGTCAACAAGCCTTTTTAATTTAACATCTGTTATTTTGATAATTAATTCTACTGGCCCAAATTTTTAGCAAACAATTCATCCATTTGATAATGAAACATAAACAAGGCTTTTGAAAGAAGAGTTAAGAGATGAATGTACTGGCTGGTTTTGTGTGTCGACTTGACAGAAGCTGGAATTATCGCAGAGAAATGAACCTCCTTTGAGGAAATGATTCTATGAAATGCAACTGTAGGGCATTTTCTCAGTTGGTGATCAAGGATGGAGGACCCAGCCCATTGTGGGTGGTGCCAACCCTGGGCTAGTAGTCTTGGGTTCTATAAGAAAGAAAGCTGAAGAAGCCAGGAGAAGCAGGTAAGTAAGCAGCACTCCTACATGGCTTCTTCATCCACTCTTGCCTCCAAGTTCCTGCCTGTGTAAGTTCCAGTCCTGACTTCTTTTGGTGATGAACAGCAATGTGGAAGTGTAGGCTGAATAAACCCTTTCCTTCCCAACTTACTTCCTGGTCATGATGTTTTGTGTAGGAATAGAAATCTTGACTAAGACACTAAAGAAACAAATTTTATATCAGAGCTATTGATTAAAGCTTGGGGCCATAAGAGATAAGTAAGTTACTTTTTGATTGAAGCTTAAAACGTTAACTATGTGACATATGAAAAAAGATGGGAACGAGTTACATCCAAATATCTTTTAAAATAACCTGTCTGCTACTTTAAAAGGCAACAAAAATTAAAAATCACAAAGAATTTGAAGTGTTTATTATAGTGTTCAGATTTAGAGGGACGATAGTTAAATCTAAATGATATAATTATGGTAATTAAGAGTTGAACAGTTAGAACATGTCTGGTATAGCACATGCCATATATATAAAATTGATAACCATTGATGACGTACTTGAAATTCATGTGCTGAATTTTAACATACCTGAAATGAATGTCTCTACATGTATGACAGTAGAACTTATGGGAAAACAAGAGAAAATTTCAAGTGATAACACAATAAGCTGTTCTATAATCATTTATTTTTCCTGTTTATAAGTGTCTTCTCCTTAGCTAGTGGTTGGACCCAAATCTCAATAACACCATTATATATTAAAGTATGATATACTTGGGCTTTGAAGATGGTTCAATGAATATGAGTGCTCGTTACACAGTGTTGTCTCTTGAATTTTATCCCAAGAATCAAAGTGGAAGGAGAGAACTGACTCCAGACAGTTATCCTGTAACCTTATGGCCCTTCACACAAAATAAAATGATATAAACATGAAAGAAAAAACATAAAAATGTATTTAATTCATAACTAATAAACCTTGTAGTGTTCTCCCACCATATATTGCAGTACACTGGCAAAGAACCCTGCAGTACCCATGGGTCATAAGTGGTTATAGCTACTCTTGCTTCCCAGGACTGTCAAGGGATAGGATAGCACAGCGTGTGGCCAGTTCTGAAAATGATCAGTTCTCTTTTGCTTCTGTTATTGTGATATAATACCATATGCAAAAGCAACCTGAGAAGGTATGGCTTTACCACATTTTATAGGTTAGAGTCTCTCATGGAGGGAAGCTAGGGTAGGAACTCAAGGCAGGAATGTGAAGGCAGGTACTGAAGCAGAGGTCATGAAGGAACGCTGCTTCTGAGCGTCTTCCTTGGTTTTCTCAGCCTGATACCTTATGCAGTCCAGGATCACCTACTTGGGGATGCTCCCCATAGTGGGCCTGACTTTTCTAAATTAATTGATTAAATTGATCAACAACTTTTCTCACACACTTCCATGTAGGCCATATTGATAGTGGTAATTTCTCAGTGAAGAAATTGAGAGTTCCCTCTTCCTAAAGGACTCTAGTTTCTGTCAAGTTGAGAAAACAAACAGAAAAAAATAGCAAAACCAAATACTGACACACAAAAGGGCAAAGAAACAAATGAAAAACCTAATTAGCACAGCATCAAAATCTGAGTTCAAAATGAGTGTCTAATCTGTTTATTAATGTATTTGTTAATCTGTCTAATTTATTCATTTTTTATGTTTTAAGTTTCCATTATATAATTTTTAAAAATATTTTTATATAACACTGTGGTCACTCTCTTCAACCAGCTCTCCCCAGGCCTCACATATCTCACTGCCTTCCACACCGTCTTTCCATCTTTAATCACCTTTGTTTATTTATGATGTTTTCACACAGTGCATTTTAATAATGTTTTTTTCTCTTCCATGTCTACTCAGATCCTCCTTACCTCTCTACATTCCCAGCTTCATGTTCTCTCTCTTCTCAAAAATAATACCAAAGGCAAAATAAAACTAAATTAAAACAAACACAAAACTGCAAATGCATATTTTATTTAAAATAATTTTTATGGGTTTTGATAACATCCTTCCTGCTCAACTCCTCCCAGATTCTCCTAATTTCCCTATGCATCTAACTTTATGGTTTCTTTTTTTTTCCCATTCTGATTTTTACAAAATATATTATATTTATGTATCTATGTATTTATGTATCTATGTATTTATGTATCTATGTATCTATATATTTATCTATCATCTATCTATCTACCTATCATTTATCTATCTATCATTTATCAATAAGCAAAGGTCAAAAGAAAACAAATAAAAACTCACAATTAGACAAAAATACCAAAACATAAGAAGTATGTATGACCATATGTACACAAACATACATACATACACACACACACACCATACACACACACACACACACACACACACACACACACACACCCCTCTGAAGAGACAACCTTGTTTGACATTTCTGCTTTCCCTAATGATTATCTTAAACACAAGTATCCATATGCTCCCTACACAGTTCTATGGTAGTTCAAAGATTCTAACACATGCCAGAAAAAGATGAAGTCATTGCTTTAAAAATTCTCAAATTTGTTCATCCTTTTGCTCTTTAAGACTACCACATTCCGAGGACTCCGTCCACTACGTGCTGTGCTTTACACAATTAGGTTTTCATTAAACACAAGTTAATGTGTTAAGTGTGTGCATGTTCTTTGTCCTCCTACTTGGAGAGGTTGTGATAAATATCTCTTAACACAGGGGGTCAAAAATGATCAATGTTTGCACCTTTATAAAAAATATTTGTTGATGCTCACACTAAAAGATCATACATAATTTTATCTGACTCTATCAGAGAAACATGCAGATCTAAGTAACTGAAAAAAATAGGTATGTATCTATCTTTATCCTTCATACAAGATGAAAGGTCAAGGTTCACGTGTAAATGACATATCCATAAACACAGAGTTAACTTCTCAACTAATTAAATTACAGAGAATTCAGGAATTTTCTGAAAACTTTAATTATCAGTTTTGGAATGACAGGATAGAATTACATAATCATTCTATTAATAAGAATAACTGTTTAATGTGTGCGTATGTTTCTATTTTAAGCTTACTTGAAAACATAACTAAATTTTATTCTTAAAGTGAGAATTAGAAATAAAATGTCGAATTGTTAATTCCTTATGCTAAGTTATTGTTAGAGAGCTGTATCTTATACATTATCTACTCACAGTAGTGTGTATGTGGATTCTATAGAACATTAACATTTTATTCTGTAAATCATTTATTCATGGATATTGAAGAACTCTAGGATGTTGAGACTAAGTACAAACATTCTCCGTAGGTGATAAAAAAGAATAATTTATACAAAATAATTGTAGATGATTATAGGTGGTGGTGAGATGTCTCAATGCATGCATACAATGTGTACTAATAAAATAACAATTGATTTTTTAAAAAGGAAGAATATTGAGGGTTTCGGTGGTTTTGAATATGCTCGGCCAAGGGAGTGGCACTAGTAGAAGGTGTGGCCCTGTTGGAGTAGGTGTGTCACTGTGGGCAAGGGCTTTAAAACACCCATCCTAGCTGCCTGGAAGGCAACATTCTTCTAGCACCCTTCGGATTAAGATGTAGAACTCTCAGCTCCTCCTGCACCATGTCTGCCTAGATGCTGCCATGCTCCCACCTTGATGATAATGGATTGAACCTCTGAACCTATAAGCCAGTCACAATTAAATGTTGTCCCTTTAAGAGTTTCCTTGGTCATGGTGTCTGTTCACAGCAGTAAAACAGACAGACAGTAAGACATAAGTTGGTACCAGGGAATGGGGTATTGCTATGACCATATTTTTGGTTTGGAAGAATGTGGATTTGGGGACTTTGGATTTGGACAGCCATGGGATGTTTTAAGTGGGGCTTAATGAGCCATCTTCGTAGGAAAAATGAAGACTTTGCTGTTGTGAGTGATTTGAACTGTGCAGACCTGCCCAAGAGGTTTCAGTGGAGAAGAACTTCAGTATGTGATCTAGAGACTGTTTTTGTATTATTTTGGTGAAGAACATAGCTGCTGTTTTGCCCTTGTCTGGAGTCTGCCTGAGGTTAAGGTGAAGAAACTCAGATTAATTACATTGGCAAAGGAAGTCTCAGAAATGCCCATCAGAGACTTTGTTCTCTTCTTAAGTCTCATGAAGAGCATTTTAAACAAGCATAGAAGGAAGAAAAAATACTTAATATGTTTCAAGTTTTAAAGGAGTTTCAAGAAGTGAATAGGAGCTGAATCCTTTATTCAATGATATTAAATTGAATTACGGGAGTAACGACCTTGGGGCAAGATCCCACTCAGCTTAATTTGGGTTCTGGCTTGGCAGAACAAGACTTTAACCCCAGGAGGCAAAGATAAGTAGGTCTCTGAGTTCAAGACCAGCCTTGAACAGAGCAGGTCCTAGGTGAAGGAAAGCTTAAGTCCAGGCATGGTAGCACACGCCTTTAATCCCAGCAGTAATGGAGAAGGAGTCATGCAGATCTCTGAGTTCAAGATCAATCAACAGAACATGTTCCAGGACAGCCAAGCTTAGGCAGTGAAGGAGTTGGAAAATAAGCTGGTGATAATGTAACAGAATAAGGGGGTCTATGTTCTAGCTCCTATCAAGCAGCTTTGGCCATGTGGCTCTGGTTTTATAGTCAAGAATAGAAGGGCTACTGGGACAATTGATATTGGTTAGCTGCAGCTAAGAAATTAGCAGTAATTAAAAAGAGACCAGCATCACTGAGGTGAAATCTTCTGGGACTTGCTTTCTCAGAGTAAAACGAAGCTATGTTCTAGAGGTAGCCAAGGTTGTACCTCATGCTGCAGTTGAACTTGGTAATATTTAAGAATCACCCAGGTGGTACTGGTTTTGAACGTATGAAGAGGTCATGGAGAGCAACTGAGGTTTGGCAGTGTGAGAGGCCAGGGAAGTCCAATGGTGGAGGTGCAGCCTCAGGTATAGTTGATGGTCCAGGACTGAAGCGGTCATGCAAAGGGTTTGAGGCTTGGCACCATGAAGAGAGTCTATGAGAGGCTATTGGTGAAGCCTAGTTGCAGTGGAAGACCCCAATGTATTGGAGATGCCAGTACCATGGGATGATCACCAAGAACAGCAGTAGCAGTGAAGTGAATCACCTTGAGCTTAGAGTGCTACAGAGGGCAGAGCTGGAGAAGTGATGCTAACCCTTTAGAGGAGCCCAGAAGTTCATGTATGGATCCCAGACATTGAAAAAAGAAGCTGTAACATCGACATTTCCTTGGAGATCTCATGATGTTCCAGATGCCAGTGCCATGGGCTCTCTGCTGAGGAAAGCTGTTAACAGGGAGTGAAAGCAGCCCAGGAAAAAGAACTTCATTGTAGTCAGGAAAGATGAAAAAATAGTTGGAGATTTGAAGCCTGCTTTGACAATAGACTTGGAGTTGTAGTTTGAAGTTTGCCCAGCTGGTTTCTTTTCTTGTTTTAGGAATTTCAGTTAAGTGACTGGATGAATCTCAAAAACGACCTTGAACTTTTGACTTTTAACATTATTGAGATTGCTAGAGACTATAGGTGCTTTGGAATTTGTACTAAAAGTATTTTTTTTATTATGCTATGGGTAGGTACTACTCCCATAGACTCATGTGTTTGAACAAGCCTATGGGGACCAGGGAGTGAGATGTGATGGTTTGTATATGCTAGACCCAGGGATTGGCACTGTTAGGAGATGTGGTCTTGTTGGAGTAGATGAGTCACTGTGGGTGTGGACTTTAAGACCCTTAGCTGCCTAAAAGCCAGTATTCTGCTAGCAGCCTTCAGATGAAATGTAGAACTCTCAGCTCCTTCTGCACCATGCCTGCCTGGATGCTGTCATGTTTCTGCCTTGAAGATAATGGACCGAACCTCTAAACCTGTAAGCCAGCCACAATTAAATGTTGTCCTTATAAGAGTTGCCCTGGTTATGGTTTCTGTTCATAGCAGTAAAACTCTAAGACAAGGGTTTTTCATAATAACACAGGAACTCCTGCAGATTGTCCTGGACCTTTGTGTACAAGTGTCCTCTGTGATGTAGATGGAGCCCCACTATAGCTTTGTGACTCTCAGTTTGAATGCTGAGGGTCTGAAGCTTACCTCTGCTAATTGCATTCTATGTGTTCCTTTGGAGATGTTTACTAATTTCTCTTCCTTCAGTACAGAATGTAGTTATCATATAACCCTGTAAATTAAGTATGCCATTAAACTCAAGTTAACTTCATTCATGAATTAGTTTAGAAAAAAAAGACTAGCAATGTTTGCTGTTACTGTGAATATTTTTAAGATTTTTGATATGGCATCTAATTTGTTTATATGTTATTATTTGCTTCTTATGGCAGATTTTACAAAAGCCATGTCATAGTTAATATAGAAAATTAGTTAATGCAATGAATGTCTCTGTGTTCTACTTCTACAGTGCCTGACCCTCCTTAATAATAAAGAAACAAAAATCATTGCTCACAGTCCATTTCTATAAAAGAGTACATTTAACTTGAAAGCTTAGCAATAGTCAGTCTTTATATGCTATGAACTGACTGTAGCCCACTTATTGACTTCAGATGGAAGAAACTAACAAACACAGCATCTTAATAAGTCAATGCATCACTGTCATGTAGTATATGAAGAACTGTAGCTTTAGGGTCAGAACAAATTAAAATCTACTTAAAATGGGTTATCTAAAACATGTCATCCTCTATTATCTTTCTATGTAAACCAGACAGAATGTATATTTAAAAGTACAATAACTAGATTCAATCCCACCAAGAATTTACTAAGGTCATCCTACATTTGCAGATATTTATGAATTCACACCTGCCTTATATTGCCTTCTATTCCATATTCATGTGGGAAACAGTCATATACCTTGCCCCCCAATGTATTGATGACATATCAGCAAATCAAGCTTGCCTCTCAGACAGAGGAGCATGTGACCAAGGAAGGGGAAGTTAGTTTGTATAGGGATAGCCATACAAGCTTGGCGGAAACACTTGTCAGATTCAAAGCTGGCAGTAATACCTGTCTCTTTGAAGAATCAAGCCCAGCAGGAACAGGCAGAAGTCACAGAGATGAGAAGCACAGCCCTAACACAGCTGTCAGTTTAGGATTCCAACTCTGAAGGAAAACGTGCTATAAAGTAGAAAGGTGGAAAGGAGAGAAAGACAGAAGTAACTAGGCAGGACAGAAGGAGAGTGAGCACCACAATGAAGCCATCAGGAAGTTTAGCTTCACAGACCCTGAATTCTAATAATAACAGTAGACCACTTAGTGCTGTGGGCAGCTCTGGATTTTTCCTATTTGTCCTAGTTTATCTATCACTGTTGCTCAAGCACTCTCAAAGAGGATGATAATTTCTTTCTGATGCTAAGTGTCTGAGCCCTATTAATATGAATATAGTATCAACATTTGCTTCTCTTGGAGTTAGGCTTAAGAAAATGGCAAGAAATGTCATAGAAAGTATTAGTTGTCTAGATTTTTGCCTTTCCATCAATGTTATGTTTTCCAAGCATGGGAGGGCATGAGCTAGTATACACTGAACAGAAAAAAATTTACTCTGTATTACATGGTTTGCAATAAGACTAACCAAGAAGAAAGAGTATGCCTACCACTTCCTAGACAAGAAGACAAATTATAGTCCTTGTTGCCTTACATAAATGTCATCATGTTTTATGACATGTAAGGGATGTTGCAAGGAAGAAATTATTTCTGATGATATTTTATAGATTAATATTTTTAAATACTTAGAACAGATTAGGATGTTATTATGTCAGAGGTCATCTAGGAGAGGCTAAAGACTAGCAGATGTCCTTCCTGTGATGGGATCACTTAGGATTAAAATCTATGACTGATTTGCTCCTGCAGGAGAATTTCATTTTAAGATTTCTATCAATACAATTTTCTTGTTATTATTAATCATTATATAACAACACTAGGTATTAGCCCACTCTTTTGAAAAGATTTTCTTCAGAAAAACAAAGACGTACTGTCTTTTAGTGATGCTATATAGACAAATAGATGATTTCTTAATGCTTAATCATGATTTCATAAGAATTCCTAAAATTATATTAGTAATTTTTAAGCTCTTTTATGATAGGACTATTATTAAACCTCTTCAATGGGAATTCTGCCATTTTTTAAGTGTCTACTCTTTAAATGTCATCATGAGTTACTTGCTTCTGAGATAGCAAGCAGGCATCTATTACTCAAAACACATGCCATGAGGTTGTAAAACCATTAACCATAGGTCATTAAAAAGTGAACTAATGATTTACTGTAGATGCAAGGACAGAAGATAAAATATTGACTGGGTTTATCTATACAAAACTTCACTAATATCTTAGTCACAGAAGTTATGGTTTTTAACTCTCCATGAACCTGTAAAACTGGTGACAGATGATGAATGTTTAGCCAGATAATTACTCCTAATGGATATGCATGTAAACATTCTCTGTTGTAAACTTATTTGGTTTATAATTTGAATTTATGTGTAAACTTGTATTGAACTTTTTACCATGGGATCATGTATTCTGAAAGGTGTATACGTGATGAGCACAAAGACAGAAGAGAGAACTGACCCCATAAGAACAATACCAACCAACCAGAGCTCCCAGGGACTAAACCACCATCCAAAGAGTACACATATATAGACCCATGGCTCCAGCTGCATATGTAGCAGAGGATGACCTTGTTGAGCAGCAATGGGAGGAGAAGCCTTTGGTCCTGCCAAAGCTCAATGTCAAGGCTGGGAGCCGGGGAAGGGCTTGGAGAACACCCTCATAGAAAAAGGTGGAAGGGGATGGGATAGGGAGTTTATGGGTGGGAAACCTGGAAAGGGGATAACATTTGAAATGTAAATAAAAAAAATCCAATAGAAAAAACACTTTGTCAGCATAATAGCTTATCATAGATGACAAATAATGTTTATAATGAGTGAATTAATCTTAGAATTTCACTTTATGGTTAAATAAAGACATGAGCAATTCCTACACACACACACACACACACACACACACACACACACACACACGAGAGAGAGAGAGAGAGAGAGAGAGAGAGAGAGAGAGAGAGAGAGAGAGAGAGAACCTAGACAAACTTTTTAAATGGAACTGAACTCTAAAAATTTAGAAATAAAAGTTAACACTACTTTTTAACCTCCCCTTTTTTCTTCCTGTGACTTCAACTAGCAACCTGGAGGTTAGAGCTGCTCAGTTCCTGTGGAGATAAAATAAAGCCTACATTACTTAATCCCCTGCTGCTTAGAATTTCTCACCTCAGAGGAACTCATTAGGCAAGTCAGCTACCATAGCAAAGTGACAGACTTAGACTTAAGATACTGCCCCCTGCCGGATGATCTTCCCTCTCTGCTACCATGATACAACCAAAAAAGAAAGAAGGACCACTGGGGCTGGGCCCCAGCATCATTATATTTACAAATCCTCACAACCCTTACTCATTTTTGGCCCGTGTTCAAGGTAAAAAGTCATTAAGAAACTCAAGCCAGTTAGTATACTTCTGTGGAGTACCCGTCCAAGCTGCCCTGTACAATGTGTGTGCTCTTAATATCTCAAACACTTGTGTATAATTACAAATAAAAGCAATTTTACTAACCAAAAATTCACATTCATTTATCTATTATCAGAAAAGTTCTCCATCTATTTTAGACCCAGGGTAAAGTAAAATCGGTCAGTTTAATACAAATAGGAATGATTTTATCGACCTTAGAACACACGGGGACAGACCATACATACTCTTTTATGGCTCTGCAAGACATAATGATTAAAATGAAGAGACCCAAAGAAATACATTGCCCACTCAAGGCCCTCAGTAGAAGCTAGTGAACTGCAGCATCATGTCCTCTGCGGGAGGAAGACTCAGATTCCAGGTGCATGTGCTTTATAACCTGTTTCCACTTAGAACTTAGAAACACTGTGTTCTTCACCTGATTAGGAAGCTAAATGACTGACAGTCCCAATATGTATGTAGACAACTCTCCTATGCTCCTCAAGGACTAGGAGAATCCTTGTTGATTCTTTAGTCTATTTATTAAAATGTACACTAAACAGCAGTCTTGCTTTAAACGACATGTTCTATGACAATCTTCCTTAACAATAAGACTTTAAAATTGAAACTAAGGTGAATTGGGGCTCAGCGGCTTGCTCAAACATGGGCCTCTAAGTTCAATTCCCAGGAACACAAAATTTAAAAAGGAATTACAATAATTCAAATTAGGCACAAAAGCAGTACTTGGTATGTGTTTTATATTAACAACTTACTGTCAATAGAATATGTGAATAAAACATTTTAAAAAGAGAAAAAAATAATCAGATCAGATTCATTGTCTAGAAGATCCCATGTTTGACTGGCCCTTTGCTTTGGGAGCTGTTGTTTCCTAGTACATCATTAGAGAAGGTCATTATAGAAGAGGTTTATTAGCTCATGGGAGCCAGGAGCAAAGAAGGATATGAATATATTGTTCTAATATTTCACTCCCGGGCAAGTTTGATGATTCAACTTCTTTCTATTGGCATCTATAATAATATCACCTGAAAGCCACAAGTTAGATAGCAAGGACTTTAATGTCAAGAACTTTGGGAGATTCATATCCAAATTGTAGGCAGATTTTTCCAAATACCCTGCATGGTTTTCTCATGCAAAGATGTGAGGAAACTGCCTCACAGTTCACTACGGGTTGATTCAGTTCCATTCACATCAGTGTGGCAGAGAAAGACGCAGCAAAAAAAAAGAGTAGTCATTCTCAATTCTGGTCACATCAAGGTCAGGACCAGGCCATGCCTATGGTGACAAATCCCATTTCCCTAATTTCCTGTTACCCAATTCGCTATAATATTGCTAACACAATTATTCATCTATTTAGACGGCTGTCAATGAGATAAATCAGCAATGAACTGAATATATCTAATTACTTTTCTTCTGTCATCAGAAAAATTGATTTTCATCAGGTGAAATTAGACTTTCAAGAGTAATAAAGAAGGAATACGAAGAGGGAATAACAATCGAAATGTAAATAAGAAATACCCAAGTTAATAAAGATGAAAAAAAAAGAGTGGTTTTGCCAGAGTTTTCCAAATAAACACACGAAAAAGTCTCTTAGCAATTATGCCAGTGTTGAATATTAAATGAGCAGAGATGAGATCATCATCTTTTAATAACAGAAATTGGTCAGGGTATGCATCTGGCAGATGGTATGTGGAATTTGTACCACTCATGTGGATCTCTCTTACCCTAGACATATAAAACACACAACCCATGTTTTCAGAAGACTTAATCATATTTTCCATTTAATATGGAGCCCAGGGATCTTTATTCAGCATAAAGAACCTTCTTTCCCCAGTATCTAGCAAAATGTCATTGTGAACTCTAATTTGCTTTCCATTTGTCATATCCAAACTAATTCTTCAATCAGTCATGTGCGATACTGTGTAGACAAGCCTTCCATTGTTGTATTGATTAAAATGGTATCATTTAGCAAGCCAAGAAAACAATTAAACCAAACAGATAAATCAGTCATTTTAGGAGAAAAAAATCAATGACTAACAAAAGAATGCCAAGTATATGATGGCATCATTTTTATATGATGGCAAGATAAACCCTCATTACACTCCTGTCACTAGGTCAAATCACTAAACGTATTTTCAAAGAAAGATACTTCAGAGTTCTTTTTACCTAAACTCAACTTTGATATGTCTGTAAGTGACCTGTCTAGAAAATCTCTGAATTTAAAATTGGATTATTTCCTACATAAGAAATAAAACTTTGAGATTTTAATCTACTTTCTTTCCTGTTTCTCTAGAGAAAACAGATTATTAGTGATAAAGGTTAACTAACATTGCAGCATATTTGATTACATTATCTGTGCTGGACTCTAATTATCTTATTATTGCTATTTTCTTAAAGAAGGAGCATTGCAAATTCCAAACAGAAACTTAGAGGATGTCCAAGGGATACAAATTGGAAGGGAAGAAATCAAAATATCACTATTTGCAGATGATATGATAGTGTACTTAAGTGACCCCAAAAGTTCCACCAGAGAACTACTTAACCTTATAAACAACATCAGCAAGGGGACAAAACCACTACCCAAAGACTATACATGGACTGACTCAAGACTCCAATTGCATATGTAGCAGAGAATAGCCTTGTTGGGGCACCAGTGGAAGGGGAAGCCCTTGGTCCTGCCAAGGTTGGACCCCCATGGCAGGGGAATATGGGGGGCAGTAAAGGGCATGGATGGGGGGGAATGCCAGTATGGGGGAGGGGAGGGGATGTGGAGCTTATGGACAGGAAACCAGGAAAGGGAATAACATTTAAAATGTAAGTAATATATCTAATAAAAAAAGTAAAGGATACCTCTATGCCTGAAAAGTGAGGTATCCATTGATAGCATGCTTTCAGCTAACAATGGTTCTCAAATTTTTTAATGTTGCCACCCTCATAAAATTATTTTCAGTACTACTTCAAAATTAATTTTGCTGCTATTATGAATCACCATGTAAATAACTGACATGCAGAATATGTGCTTTGTGACCCCTGTGAAAGGGTCTTTCAATCCTGAAAAGGGTCAGGATCTACAGGTTGAGAACCACTGAGCTAGACCCTCACGAAGGAGCTACCAACTGTGTGACTCCATTGCAGTTGGTTGAACTGGTCTAGGTAAATGGTTTTAGGAAGTCCAGCATTCCATGACTGTGTATTTCTCATTAGTATTGCCCTTTCATTTGTTTAAGTACTATTTTGGCTTCTACATACCTCTACTTTTATATCTAAGTTGATTTGGAATTTGGAGAGGAAATCAGGGTATATTTTAATTGCTGATGAAATGCTGACTGAGGGGTTTTTCTATACCTCAGGGTCTTTTCCTTATTAGAGTAGTTAATTTGCATAGTGCTCTTTGTTAAAGAAAAAGATCTGAACACCAAAGTCTTGTGTTTCCTTGTGTTTTGGTCAGAGGTATTTTGCCTTCTATTCCTGGATGACTTTAGGAAGGAGAATTCAGTGCTATTTAATATACCTGTGTAAACACAAAAGGAATTCACTGGTCAAAGTCAGATTTCAAGAAGGGACTAATGTTTCTCTCACTTTAACTTCCTGAATTTATGCTGTATTTCCAAGCTAGAGATCCATATTATTAAATCAATGGGTGGTTTTTTTTTGTTTTTTTTTTGTTTTTTGTTTTTTTTTTTTTTGAGAGAGAGAGAGAGAGAGAGAATTTGCATCAACTTTACTAAATCTTCATTGTAAAGCAATCTTATGCCAGACATGTCTACTGAATCTCCCAGTACAGTCTTTAAAAATCCATTAATATGTATACTGTAACACCCCACTGTTCTCTCATAGGGTTATTACTTTAACCTTTTATGGTATATTGAAGGTATTTTTTACATTTTTCTTTCTACCATATGAGGAAGTAGCAGCTAATTATTAACTTGGAATTAGAAAATACTTAACATACCTTAAATATTCAGATACTTGGATCTTAGGTTTTCTTACTTCAGAATTTTGAACAACAACAACAACAACAACAACAACAACAACGAACAACAAAGACCTCTCCTGTGGTTTATAGATGATGAAGCATTTAGTATTTTGTTACAGCAGCACACAAGAATTTAGACTGTTTCCATGTTATTACAGGTCTCCTAATAGTGGGGTCAAAGGTTTCTCTAATTCTTTCACCTGCTCCTGGGATCCTTTTCCTCCTACTAGGTTGCCTTCTCTGGCCTTGATATAAGAATTTATGCATATTCTTATTGTAACTTATTATTCCATGTTCAGTTGATGTTCCTTGGAGGCCCATTCTTTTTGGAAGAGAAATGGAGGAGGAAGAGTAGATCTGGAGGAGAAGGGAGGTAGGAGGGAAGGGAGAAATGGAGGGAGAAAACGGAGAAAGGAAGAGTGGAGTGAAGAGAGACTGCTTGGAATGAAATGTGAGAAAAATAGAAAAAAGAAAAGGCACTGTTTTTGAATGAATCCAAATTTCCATGAAAGTAAACAAATAAACACAAAACAAAAAAATAATGAATTACAGCTCATAATTCTTTTAAAAAATATTGATAAATTTTTGTAAGGCTAAAAATTTAATGTTACAAACAAATATGCTTCTTTACATTATTGTGACTTGGCTCTTATTTCCCAGGATAGATAATTGCACCTGTGAGCTTGCCTCTTATTCTATTGTAACAAATAATTTTGAGTTTGGAAATGGTAGTAATTTTAATGTTCGTTGCAGTTGAATAGTAAAGATTCATTTTGAAGTCAGTCTGTTTTGAAATAAAACCTATACAAAAACCGAATTCCTAGGCCTTGACAGCTCCTTAGGAATACATGAAAATAATATGGCATCCAACAATTATTCAAAAGAGTCTCTTTTGTGGTAATATTTGAAGGAATAGCTAAGATGATTCAAAGTTTATGCCACAGAAAGCAATTTTGAAAGATGACTTCTCTGTAATTTCAACTGTTATGCTCTAATCTCTTGAATGTTCCCACAATTTTCAACGACGTGGTCATTCTTATAAAAATGCAAATAATGTAAATGAATCTAATGCTGGGACATTCATGAGGGAATTTCTCCGTGTCTTGCTCAGTCTTGACTGTTAGTCTGATTAGGATGAAATTCTAGGAAATAAGTAACACACACCTCTTGATGTGTAGAAAGGACATTTCCAGAAATGATTAGATAAAGTATTTATTAATGTATAGTTTAATCCATTGATGGATTCATGACTTAAATAGATCCTTGAAAGTGTGTGGAATTGTAGAGGGAGCAGGTTAGAGAGAGTAGGTCAATGGAACTGTGCGACCTTTAGCCAGAACATATCTGTATCCTTCCTCTTCCACTCACTCTGCTTCCAGTCTTTCTTGAGGTGAAGAAGTTCTACTTTCTGGATCCCATTGGCAGGTTCTGTCCATGGACAAGGAACTAAGAAACCAAGGACCATCTCCTGAGTCAAGAAAAAAAATATAAAGGTTGTCTAGCACTTTCAAAGTACTTGCTGTTCCTCCAGAAGACCCAAGTTCTATCCTGAGCCCCTAATCCTGAGATTCATGACTCATGGCTTTCACTGTAGTTCCAGGGCATTTGAAATCCTCTCTGGCCTCCACAGGCACATGCTCAGACATAGTGTGCATAGTCTCAGGCAGGCACAGACGAACACATACAATTATGAGAAGATCTTTCAAAAAACACACTGTGGTTTCTCTTAGAAAGGTAGCTAATGCACCCAGTACTATACACTGTTAAACGTTCACATGTCTTAGACTGTTCCATGTTCAGTACAGACAGGTTTTATGGCTCTGTCCCTCTCTTCCATTTACCCTTCACTACTCTCAAATTACAAGTCTGAAATACTCTGATGCAGCCTCTTTGGTTAGTTTTCATCACTACTTAACCGTCTATGTTTCAATCATGTTCTACTTTCTCTATAATTCTCAAGAAGAGATATTAATAACTAACTCTTCAACATAGCAAAAAGATCCAGAAAATGTCAGAATTCAGGGTGAATTGGAAACACAAAAACTGCAACGAATTGGACCTTTTTTGAAGTTTACTCTATCAGCCTTATCTATTCAATACTTCAGAATTAATCTAAAGCAAATATATAGTCAACAAATACATTCATATGCAATTTAATTTGCAAATTATATATGCATATTTGTAAATTAATGAAATCAATGTATTTTAATTATTTTTAAATATGTTGAGATTGTGGTTGACATAAGTTCTTTAAGGAAAGAGAAGTATAAAATCTTGTATACATGTGCTATATGTACTCCCATTGTATTTATGTAACTTACTTGTCTTTAGAAATTAAAGTCTTGTATTTAAACATATTTACATAATAGTTTCCTAACTCATGCCCCTTTGTTTATATACAATTTAATTATTTCTCTAGACAAAAAGAAATCCATGTAATTAAACAATTAAAAAAGATTAGTGTGTTTCAATTTTAGCCTAATGTTAATTTTAGCGTTGAAGACATTCTTTGGCTTGGATACAATTTGAAATTATTATTAGTATTTCTGAGATGCCTTTTGTCAAGAAGCTTAAGAAGTACAATCACACATGACTATAGGTTTAATGGCAATATGGAGGCAAAATCCCTGGTTCACAGAAGTGTGTGACAAAAAAACCCACAAAAACAAAAACAACAACAAAAAAAAATGGAACCTGGACTGTCAATGCTGCTGACTTAACTTTAGAGTGATAGGCTCCTATCAAAGGAAGACCTGGTTTCTTAATAAATTCAGAGTTGAATTAATGTTCTAACTGTGAGTTTGTCTTGAAGTGAGTGACGTCATATTTGGCAAGGTCTGTGTCATCAATGCCTTCACTAGTGAAAAAATGATTATGGATTTATATTTCAATGTTAATGTTGTCTGCAGGAAAGTGATATTTGAAAGCATTCTACATTGTGTGCAAGAATTCAGAGTTCAGTTCAATGAATCACGCCTTGTGCCCTCAACTTAATAAAGATGCAAAAGTTTTGCGAAGTTTTCTCCTCTTCTAAAGGGCAGATTAAGCAAACAAATGTCTAGGTTTACTGCCATGTAATTGCTGCCCGATGACTTCACATATGAGAGGCCACTATGTATTGATTTTGGAAGTCATGAGTGGATATTTAATGGATAGTGTTTTTAAAACAACCGCCCCACACAACAAGAAGAAAAAGAAAAAGGGAAAGATGAACAATGAGGGACAAACAAGCCTAGAAAAAAGTGTCACACCACATTGTAACACCTGGCATAAGATATGTAATGAGAATCTGTTGTAAAATAAGTAAAAAAGATCATCTCAAAATATAGCAGCAAACAGCATGTCTTAGGGTTTTACTGCTGTGAACAAACACCATGACCAAGGCAACATTATAAGGAACTACATTTAATTGGGGCTGGTTTACAGGTTCAGAGGTTCAGTCCATCATCATGAAGGTGGGAACATGGCAGCATCCAGGTAGACATGATACAGGAGGAGCTGAGAGTTCTATGTCTTCTTCTGAAGGCTGCTAGTGGAAGACTGACTTCCAGGTAGCTAGGGTAGGGTCTTAAGCCCACGCCCACAGTGACATACCTACTCCAGCAAGGCCACACCTCCAAATAGTGCCACTCCCTAGGCCAAGCATATACAAACTGTCACACAGCATAAGATAGTTTCTTCAGTTGAATATGTTCTATGTGATGTTTAATGTTAATTTTGATTAAGTGATGGGAAATGAGGGCCAATCCAATGCTCTGACACTAAATAATATACTTGTTATTTAAATGTTTTAAACTTGTGTCTGCATGTATGTGTTAATGTGTGTGGGGAGGGATGTGGGCCCCAGACGCTGATATTGGGTGTCTCCCACTTCACTATCCACCGTGTTTTAATTCTAAGGGTCTCAGTGAATGCAGTGCTCACCCATCTGGCAAGAGGAGCTCACCATCAAGATCAGACACTTTGAAGTTTGGGAACACAGTCACACATTGCTGAACCTGGCTTGTTTCTAAGTGTTGGCATGTGACACACAAGCTCAGATTCTGTGCATTTGTTCTTTGACATTGAATGCCTATTTTTCTATATGGGTATTTATTGATAACATAATATTTGTATTGATTATTTTGAAATTTCACACAGTGCACAATAACATTTACTTTCCAGTCTTCCCAGGTCCATTCCCCCCCACCGCAAAATAAAAGAAGAAGAAAAAGGAAAAACATAGCACGTCTGATTTCTGTTGCCCAAATCCTCACTGGAGATGGTCAAACACCCAATGGCAGCCCCTTAAAGAAAATTCAGATTCTAATACTGGCCCAGTCACTATTTCCTCTAAACATTATTTTACAGTGCCAGTTAATAACAGCATAGAAAGAACACTGTACTTCTGGCAACTATGGTGTAATAATCTGTGATATACTACAGTGAATAATGCTAAGCTGGGAGATGGAACATGGACTATGTCATATGAAAGTTGATATCTGGCACTAAAATTCATGCTACATTCCTTTTTGTCTCTTTATTATCATTACTTCAAATTACCTGCCTATAAGTGAATTTGTATTTACAGTGAAAACAATATTAAATCAGAGTATCTCATGAATACTTCTTTCTGGTAATAATAGACTATCAGATTTTTACTTTCTTTTGTCAACCCCAAAGCCCATGGAAGAAATAGGAGCAGAAGGGAGAAACTTTTGGACACAGGAAGAGTAGAGGCAGTCACTTATGTAGTGGTAGTGCCTTGTAAATATTATGAAAAAAAGAAAAAACCCTTAATTGTACAGACTTTGATCTAGCAAAATGCCTAATTAACACAGGAGAAATACGCCTCAACAATATCTTCCATCCTTGCGTTAATCACTTTTGGTGTAGATGAAAACCCTGTGCTATTATAGTTGCTATATAGCAGCATCAGCATCTAAATCGAGCCAACGGCTAGCAACAAACAGCCAACCACCATCTGTTTCAAGACTTTGTTGTCAAGCTACTGTTGCAATGCCTATAAGCATGATTTGAGTAAAATTAAATCATTATTAATTAAACTCAAAATTATGTATAATTTAATAGACTTCTTCCTATCAAAATACAAGAAAATGACCATTTTGAAATCCCGAGTATGACACTGTTTGAAGCACTGTGCTGCGATGGTAACGTCTTCCTGCTTAGGAAGGCACAGAATAGTTTGCTGACTATTTCTGAGCGTCTACCGCACGCCAAAGACTTTACTTAATGAATGCTTCTGGCTGAATTCTATCTAAGAACAAGTGGCTTCATTTGGATCTAGTGCAATTATTTATTCAAGTAAGGCTCTCTAAACATTCTATAACTCGTGTTAATTGTATTTTAAAACTGACCCTCTCTTTTGAGACCTTTAATGTAACTTTAACAATTTTTTGTTGTTTTATTTTTCTTAATTTTTGAGATTATTATTTAACTGTCCTGATGTGATAAGTCCCAAGAGTTCCTGGACTTGGATTTGGAACTCACTGGTTTTCAGCTGTGTTCTGGTAGGACTTCCCATGATTCCTCAAGATCCTTCAATCCTTAGCTTTGTGGGAAAGCAGCCTCTGCTGCCCCTCACCTCTATCTTCTTTGATTTTCTATTTCCAAATTAATATTCTTGTTTATTCTAACAATTTGACTTTTAGTGTCTGTTTTTGTATTTAGCAGTATGAATTTGAGCCCATAATTCTAAATTAATTTTAGAGGTAAATATTATTAACCACTTACTTCATTTTTGAGCCTTGCTCAAAGAATAGGAATTGGTACACTGGTAGCCTTCATAACAATGACCTAAACTTTGCAGAGACCATAACTAATCTCCAGAAGGTTAGATCAATTACCAATAATAAAATAATAAAATAAAATGTAATCTTCCAAACCAAGAAGTTTCCAGTCTTGAAAATGAGAGTGATATGTTGTGATTATTCCTTTCTGCATTTGACTCTGCTCACGTACTCTTGACCTAGCAGAGATAAGGATCTCATCAGCACTGGACTATGCTTTCTTCCTGAACACAGTTTGCTTTACTAATGGTCTCTCACCCTTCAATTCTTGGCTCTCAAGTCATTGTAGTTCATTTTACCAAACAGCATATATCTGGTCAACCATTTATTCTTCCATAGACTCTGCTTTTTATTATTTCCCTTGAGTTTTATTCATTCGGCTTACTTGTGATGATTTAGTTTGCTGTTTGGACCAGCATTTCCTAAGATAGGAGCAACTCTTATTTTTCTTTGTTCATTTGATAGCAAACATCTCAAGTAGTACTCTAATATCATTCACCTGGACCATACGTGTGGACTATAACAGACATGGGTATTTAATTACCAGTAGAGTGCTAATGTCTATGGATGCAAGTTCTTTATCAGGGTAAGTGATGGTCCTGGCTGCTTTGATAGATTCTAAAGGATGAGTCACTGCAGCAAAGATAGCTGGGATATGAGAACTTGTGCAGCCCAGAAGGGAAGGTGTTCAGCTACTTTACAGAGTGCATTTGCTTTAGCATCTAAGAGAACCACCAAAGTATCAACAGAAGAAATAGATACAGCAAGGCTGAATTCCATCTTAATTTAAACCTTTAAAGTTTAAGATGAGGCAATCTTGCTTTTTCCTTATGACACACTCAAATAAGCATAATAAGAAAATTAAAAGTAACACCCATTGTGTTGATATTATATAACTAATTTCCAAGTCAATTCTATTTTTTTCCTACTCATTGATCATTATTTCAGTAAAGATATGGATGCAAATACCTGACTCCCACTAAGCTAAATAGTTGATTTAAATATGTGTTATGCTGATAAATAAGTAATTTTCTTAAGGCGTTTTGAACAAATTGTTTAATCAAATCTGCTGAAAGTGTAAAGTATGATCGTATACACAGGCATAACCTCTGCTTTCTGTTAGTTCCTCTTCAGAATCTAGCTCAAGAAATGCTGTACATATAGCAAATGTGGTTCTACTTCTCATAAAACACCAGTGCAATATATTTACATTGTATATGCCATCTGCTTTCTTTATCAATTGCTCCTAGAACTTCCCAATGCACACCTCTTCCATGCACACCTCTCCCATATACAGATTGTTTCTCAATCTTACATCGTCTTCCACTTATTTTGAATGACTCCCTTAGTACAATTGGTGCAGTCCATGTTTGCACATGGCTATAGAGTGCTGTCTACTGAGCATAGACATCAGCCACACTGCTAAAGAAAACTGATTCTTCCCTTCCCAGTGACTTTCAACTGTCAATAGCTCTCTAGCTCTGAGTGGGGCCTTGTGGGGCCTTATAAGCCCTTTCCTTCTCTATACTGAGGTGTTAAGTAGCTTCATGTTGTATAGGTCTTGTGGTGGCAGACACAGCTGATGTGGCCTTATGAGTCTAAGGTTCTTGCATGTCCAGAAGACAATGTTTCAAATCATTCTGCCTCTTGGCTGGTACAAATTTTTTGCTCCCTTTTCTGTGACGGTCCGCTGAGCCTTGGGAGATTGTGTAAATGTATATATTTTAATTTTGGCTGAGCACTCCTCAGTCATTTATTTTGACTAGGTGTGTGTCTGTATCAGTCACTATCTGTTACACAAGCAAGCTTTTCTGGTGAGTGTGAGTTGCATTAGTTCATGGGTACCAGGGTAAGTAGTAGGAGGTGGTTTGAAACATCACATAATTTCGAGTATTTCGCATCTTCATACTCTATTTTTATGTGTTTGGGTGTTTTGCCTACATGAATATCTGTGTACTACATGTCTATGTGGCATTTGGAGGCCGGAAGAGGGCATCAGATCGCCTAGGACTGTAGTGGATGATTTTCGGCAGTAGTGTTGGTACTGGGAATAGAACCAGGGATGTCTGGAAGGGCAGCAGATACTTTTAACCACTGCGCAATCTTTCCAATTCCTTGTCTACTTTACTTGGGATTGTATTCTACTGGAATTCATCTCTGTTTTTCTTGTTAATGATTTTATGATTCTGCAGGGCAGACTTTGTCGTGTGGTGGTTTTAATAGGCTTGTCCCCCATAGATCATGTGTTTAAATGGTTGGCCCACAGGGAGTGACATTATTAGGAAGTGTTTCCTTGTTGCAATAGGCATAGCCTTGTTGGAGGGAGTCTGTCAAAGGATGTGGGGTGGCCTTTGCAGTCTCTGTGATCAAGTTCCGCCAAGTGAGGAAGAGAGGTTGCTCTCTGATCAAGATACAGACCTCTTCCAGCACCATGTCTGCGTGAATACTGTCATGCTTCCTGTCGTGGTGATAGTAGACTGAACCTCTGAAACTGTAAGCCAGCTCTAATTAAGAGTTTGTGTTTATAAGAGTTGCCTTGGTCATGGTGTCTCTTCACAGTAATAGACTTTGACTAGTACCATCATCTTATTTTTCTAATAAGCTCTATCCTGATCTAATTTTTAAGACAAATTATCTTCCTCTGGACATGCTTTGACTTTCTGTGTTGTTATTTCATCAATTCCTTGAATATCTCTTAGTTCTTTAGTTCATTTTTCTAGTTCAGTTTATTTATTTGTCTGTTTGCCTTGTGTGTGTGGTGGGCATGAGTACAAGTTCTTGAGTGTATATTTGTGCATGGGAATGAATATGTAAATAATGCTTCTGCATTTGAAGGTCTAATTCAAAGTCAGCTGTCTTCCTTGAAATCTCACTACCTTGTTTGTATGTTTGTTCATTGTTTGAGACATGGTCTCTTATTTGTGCAGGATCTCACTGGACTCTGTATGCCTACCTAGCTACCCCAGATCTGAGATCCTGTCCCTTCTCCTCCAGTGCTAGGACTGTAGGAAGGAGTCGCAATGCCTGACTTTGTCGGTGGATCAGGTTCTCATGTGTGCACAGAAAGCACTTAATAGACTGAGCCATCTCCACATCTGCCTCTACCACAGTGACATACCCTATTCCTAGCTAGGAATCATCCTTAAAATACCCTATCATAATCTTGTCACCTGGCACATTGTTCTGCTTCCCTTATGCAGAGCACTAGAATGCATTTTGTGTCATGCTTTTTCTAGCTTGTCTATTGAAAACAATGAAAACAAAAGGAAGAATAATGATATTGTAGCTGTTCCTACCCCTAGGACCGTCCAGGCAGAGGGAGGCACACCATGGATGAGCTTTAGCTCTACTCTTTCTGTAGTGTGCTGTCTGGTAGGGTTCTTAACAGAAGCTAATGCCACCTTTCACACATACTTAATTAGATTTGATGTTTTATTTGTCTTCATTAGAGGCAAATTAATTTTTAATTGAAAAAGAAAAGATTACTGCTCCAGTGGATTATTAAAAAGAAGCCAACTTTTCCTTGCATAATTGTATAAGGAAGATGTCATTAAATTGACTAACACCAGGGGCCATAATCTAACACCTAAAATAATTCCCTTTTCTGGGAAGATATAAAAATATATATATGTGCATGAACATAATGTATAATAATTAAGAATTTTTCTATATTTATCCTCATGATATACTTAGGGATAAAATTAACATGCACTGTTACTGAAAGTTGAAATACATATTTTATTGTAGTACCATTTCAGACAAGTATATTTAGGTCAAATGCAATTAGTAAGAGAGTGAACATTTATTCCTCCCGTGTTTAATTTTTACTGTGGTGTATAGCGGAATACAGTTTTTGCCTATGGTGCAAGTGAAAATATGAAAAGAAGACAAGAATCACATAGAAAAAGTTTGATGCAGTCAGATCCGCAGATATGGGCTAACAGATAAGTGTGCTTGCTGTTCTTTAATAGCATCCAGCTGTTTCCTTTACTTACACCCGGTTCGCACTCCAGCTTTGGGGACTCTAATGCTCTCTTCTGCCCTCTTTTGGCCTCCTCAGGTACCCACTCACATACATACACACGAAGAAAAATGAAGCTTGAAAACTACAACCGTATACCAAGAGACAGTTAAGAAAAACAAGCCATTTTCTAAGTAACTTATAAAACATCATGTGGATTATATAGAATACATAAAAATGAAATAAGTAAAGGAGATATTTATTTTAAACACATTGATCAAAAACATTGATTGTGGCATAAAGATAAAAATACTCCCAGTTTTTGTTTCTCACAGCTGCTTTGGAAGTGAACCGAGTATAAGCAATAACGAGCAGAAACCAAAGATGGAAAGCGATAAAACCTGGAGGGTTTGCTGCCAAAATGGGAGGCACATTGGCTGTTTTGTGCTCTGGGAGCTGTGTCATTTCCGAGCATCTGCTGTCTATTACCTTGCTGAAGAAACCGGCTACACAGACCTGTCCACCAAGAGCAGAGGTACACATGAGCGCTGTGGAGGAAGTGGAAGCTGCATTTTGGAAGAGGAATTGAGTCAAATGCTGAGAGTTTAGTCCTCACTCAAGAAACTCACGTCTGACGATCCTTTAAAATAACAAGTTTTGAGATCAACTGAAATTACATGCCCTCCTTAAAAACCTTCTCATCCACTT
The DNA here is from genome assembly GCF_011064425.1 of Rattus rattus. Classification (NCBI taxonomy): domain Eukaryota; kingdom Metazoa; phylum Chordata; class Mammalia; order Rodentia; family Muridae; genus Rattus; species Rattus rattus. The sequence continues at coordinate 49,697,547 of NC_046166.1, read as the reverse complement.
TACACTTTCTTTACATCACTCATCCCGAGGAGAGGGATGGAAGGGTAAGGCAAAGGAAGCCATTTTGGGATGGATAATTAACACTAAAGATATTTGAAAAGAATCATATGGAAGTCTATTATATTATAAGACCCATCATGTACGTCTCTCTGTTTCTCTGTATGTATGTATGTATGTATGTATGTATGTATGTATGTATGTATGTATGTTCATCATCATCATCATCATCATCATCATCATCATCATCATTATCATCATCCCATCATGATCATCGTTGTCGTCTATAATCTCTTATCAAGTCTACCAGGAATAAAATATTTTCTGGTTTTGACCTATTATTCAAAACATCTATAGACATTTCTAAGCTTCAGCAGGATATCACATCTAATTTAATAAGGACAAAATTTACTACCTGTAAATAATAGCCATAAATGGTAAATCTGAGACAGTTTTCACTCAAAAACTTTAGTTGTTTCAAAGAGATGCTTTGCCTTCCATTGTTGGTTTGGAGAAGTAAACTCTCAAGGAATTATTCTCTCAGAAAAGACATGCATCTGGGCCTGGAGCTATAACTCAGTGGATGAGAGCACAAGCTGTTTTTGCAAAGGTCCCAGGTTTGAGTTCCAGTATCCGCATGGTGGCTCAGAACCATCTGCAGCTCCAGTTTCAGGGGACTCGATGCCTTGCTTTGAACTTTGAGGGCACCAGGTATGCATATTATGTTTGTGGTCAGATATTTATACAGGAAAAATACCCATACACTTAAAGTAACAGAAAATGTTAAGGTTAAAAAATACCATGCATAATTTTCTGACAAAAATAGATGACACATAAATAAATACTATGCAAATAAAGCACATAAAAATGGGTCCAGAGGCACTCGAAAATAATCAACAGCAGGCAAGGTTTTGGTTGGGAGTAAACATTTAGAGAAAGTACTCAATAGACAAGGTGTTCCCCTGTTCCCTGTGTTTCCCAGGAAGCTGAAGCCATACATGACTTTCTATTGGGCAGCTGTAGTTCATGTTAAAGATCTCTCTCCTTTTCCTGTTAAAAGAATCAGAGAGTTGCTGCAATGGCGGGGTTGGGGGTGTGCAACAGAGAGAGCTATGATCTGCAGTTTCTTTCTCAGGCACAAACCCTACCTTAAATGTGTCCAGGTGGTTGTGGAAAACTACAAGGGTTAGGTTTCCTTCTACAGTTTCCAGACACTGTTAGCAACTGCATTCCTTTCAACAAAAGAGAGAGATAATGAAGCAGAAAAGTAAACACCAAATATGCCCCAGATGTGCTGAAAGTTGTAAATTCTACAAGTTAAGCAAACATCAACTTTGGATCTCTAGTTCTGCATAAGCAAATCTGGGCAGTGCTGTGAAAGACTAGAGAGGAAAGAACTTCAATGGCGCTTGCAAACATTACACATGTTGCTTAGAGGTCCACAGCGATCTGAAACTGTAAAAAGAATTTGTGTAAGGGCCAAGAATGTAAACGGCTCATTTACATGACTACTTCAATGAAAGCACATTCCTAGGATGTGTGCTGCCAAATAGAGTAGCATGTTAATATGCTTCTGGTTTTATTATCGTTGTATTGACTTATATGCAATAATTTCTTTGGTTCATGATGAAATGCATTAGACTGAAATGTGAATTCGGTTATCCAGTGAGATGGTTCAGTAGCTAAGGGCAATCACCACAAGCCTAAAGACTTGAGTTGAATCTCTGGAGACATCATAGTGGAAGAAGATGATTAACTCCCATAAAGGGCTCTCAAACCTACACCCATGCTTGTTGACTGCACTCCTACAAAAAATTAAATAAAATGTAACAAACACAGTGACTCTTTAAGAAGGATTTTAAAAAAGAACACGTGAGATGGCTTGGAAGTTAAATCACTTGGTGCACAAGTCTGAAGAGGTGAGTGTAGTCTCTGGGACCCATACAGACTGGAATGAGAAAACGCATTCCTCAAAGCTCTCCAACCACCACAAGCTAGGCTTGTTGCCACTAGCTCATAGCTTATTTAACCCATTTAAACGATTCCATCTCTGGAACATAACGCATGAAGAGGTAACCACTCCTCAGGTTCATACGTCTAACGTCTTCTGAGTCCTGGGCGAATCTCCTGCCTCACTCTATCCCACAGTTCTTCTCTCCTTGGTAGATGTCTCACCTTCTAACCCTACCTCACCTTATTAGCCATCAGTTTTTATAGACAGATCATTCTTCTACATAGTACACTAGAGATTATCCCCACATGTATCAGTGTACCATGGCAAACATATGCACTCCCACAGAGTACAGACACAATAACAAACAAATAAGCAAAGTAAAATTTAACTAGCATAAAGAATTCAGCAATTTTGCTTATCTCAATGAAAATTATGATGAATTTTTCTAATAATTTTATCACATGCATATGAATAGTGTTATAAAGCTTCCCTTGTCATGGGGTCTATAGACAGGGAATGTAAAGAACAATACACATTATAATTTATAGACCAATCAAATAACTAAAATTTCTGCAGATAATATAATGGGACTCTAATTGTCTTTCAAATAATCAAGGAAATGGAAGCAGAAGAAAATGGGAAACAGATAAAGGATATAATAGACAAGTGTGTGAGTTATCCCCCCTTAATCCATTTAGATTAAAGATTTTTTTATCTACATACAAAATTTGTATCATGCTCACTGTAATTCCAGATTTCCCAGAGTAGAACTATGTCAATTAGAGCTGTAATTACTTTGAACAATTAACATAAAATAAAATATAATCATTTAGAGATAAATATTTCTTAGAAAATCTGAAGTCTATATCCAAGTATTAGAGGACGTTTGTACTGTCCTGAAAAACATATTCCTTACATTATCCCTTCCATTATTATATGGAAGTCATTTTTTATCATACTGAGAGGAGAACTGTAGGCATGGAATGAAAGAGTAGGTTAATGTCTCCTGAACCGAGGCAATACTATGACTAAGGATTAATTGAAGTAGACTCAAGGAATACTCAGAGAGCTATTGGATCGTGAACAAATAGGATTTAATTCTATATTTGGAAAATCAATGTAGCATTCTTAAGTAAATTTATGTGTCCAATATTTAAAACTGAAAAAAATAAATTGAAGCTTGAGGAAGCACATGACTGTTGGTAAGACACTAAAGCATTCAGTGTTGACCTTCCAATGAACCACTAAGATTACTAATCAACATTTCAGTCTATGAAGGATAGCTATAGAAATACCTCCAGAAAATCACATTTAATATGTCAAAATGAAATGATGTAAGTTCAGATTTCAATTCTCATTAATTTTAATAAAGCTTTAATTACAGATTCCATCAACTCAAATAAGGGCAAATGGTTGTAATATAGAATATTATATAGTAGACACATAATCATGGATGAGTAAACAATATATCTATTACAGGCAGATAATAAATAAACACATAAACAAAATCTAGTAAATAGATGATAAATGGATAGATAAGTACGGATAATGGATAGATAGATGATCAATTAAAAAATGGATAGTTAGATGATAGTGCCCACCATACTAATTTGTGGTTAAGTATAGAATGCTCTTTTCATCAATAGATCATTTTCTTTGTGTATTAATTGTTTGATTTTTAGGGAAAGGAGCTATATTGTTTTAGGGACTCATCTACTCTATCGTAATCAGTTTTATTTAATTATTTCATATACAATGACCCTATTTTCCAATCAGTTTATATCCTGAAACACTGGCCATGCAGAGTTAGGTAAATATATTTTCCAGGGATCCAATTTAGCACATAATGTAACTCAAAACCAGAAACATCTCAGGCATGTACCAAGAAGGTAGATGTACAATTTTCTGTGTAGGAGATGGGACTTAGCAATAAAGATCAGTGATAAGAGTATTCATATTTCATCAAAAATCTCATTTGACTTTTAAAATACAAATAATAAGTGAAGGAAGCAAAAGATGAATTTACTTTGGATAATCCAACTTCAAAAATATTCTAGAAAACACAAACCAATGTACAGTGACAGAAAGATCCAGTATTCCAGTGGAGTTAAAGACTAGGACTGTGGTGAGGATCTGGGGAGATGGTCACAAAAGAAGCTTTAGGACATTTTCTACTTGAGGCCTTTCTTGTTATCTCGATTGCTTTGATGGTTTCATGAGTATATGTATGTAGATACAGGTATACTTCTGTGTTGATTTTCATCACCTTGTATGATTTAAGTACACATAGGCTTTAGCATATGAGTTGTACCCAACAAGCAATTTTGAAAATTAAATATTTTCACAAATGTAGCCAAGGCATTGAGGTGGGAGTGGTAGCATCCTCATAGAAGCAGGGGGAGGGGGAGGGGCTATGAGAAAGAGGGGGCGATAACATTTGAAATGCAAATATATAAATTATTCTAGAAAAGTAAAATTTAAAAATAAATATAATCAATATACCTACAAAAATATTTTCACAAATCTCCATCGTCTCAATGAGGGTTCACAATGCACTCAGTGAAATGCTATGGCTTCATACGTATTGTTTTGGTTTTTAGAAAGGGAAAATATCTTTGCTTGCCAAGGACGTGGCCAAATGTAAGAAATCCAGGCGTCACAATTAGCTTTGAGAAATGAGCTTGTCCAAGTAAATTAAATTCTTGTACAAGATTTTTAGCTTTTCACTCATGAAATAGAAACGTAAGTGCCATTGTGACAAAGTTTCAAAGCAGTTCTATCAAACAAGCCCAACGGTAGATGCCTGTGATCTCAGCATGGAAGAGGCTGAGGCAAGAGGTACATCGTGTGCCCAAGTCCGGTTTGTGCTACTAGTGCTACCTGTCGGGCGGACCTTGGTGTTTCCCTCCCCCCTCGCTGAGCCTTTTAGCCTGCTATAGCAAGAACTTGTTTACACCCTTGGCAGCTGCTCTTAGCCCCTGATTTGGGGCTCGGATTTTCCATGGCACCCTTCCTCCCCACCGAGCCTTTCTGCTTGTTGTTGTTAAGAAGTCGTTTATGCCCCTGATTGGGCCGGAACTTTCACCACACAGACTTTTCCTGTTTTCCTGGTTGGGGATTTTCACCTGCCTTGTTGTTTTTCCACGGCTTTTGCCTCGGGTATATAAGGAGATCTCAGTAAAGCTTTGGTGGCACTCGCTGAAAACGGGTGGCCCTTGTATGTGTTTTCTTTCAATCCCGCAGACCTAAGCCCTATATTCACACACTGGCAGCGCAGGCGCTGACAAGCTACCGTCTTAAAGAAGCAAAGCACACAACCAAAACCTGTAAATCCTGCCCCCAAAACACGCACATGCGCACACACACACACACACACACACACACACACACACACACACACTCACACAGTTTATTTTGTCAAGTTTATGGAAAAATCTGATTTCTATGCGATAGTACTATGTGAGGAATTTGTTAACTAGTAGAGATAGCATGTTGCACAGAGACAACATCTGTAATCGTTAGAGTGAAGTTTTCATATGCTTGCCAATGTGTCTATCTTCGTATGTCTATAATATATCCTCATATGTATGGATTTTGTTTTGCTTCTTTTCGTTTCTGATTTGTTTGGATCTGTACTTCTTTCCACTCACGTTTCAAAGTAACCAAACACGGGGAACTTTAAAACATTTTGAAGTTATTACATCACATTTCTGTAAGTGTTTATGCATGCAGATGTAGCTTAATGGAGCGTCCTTCTGGATCTCAAAAGACAGACACCAGTTTATCTTCCAGCCTACCAGTGTATCTTCTTTTTCTGGTGGTGACATAATTCATTTGCATGGAGCATTCTTCAAGAAGATTAACAATTTCATGCTCCTTCTGTCCTTGTTCACTCTCTGCCAGGAATATCTTAGAGTCAGTGACTCAAATTACATTCATCATCAAACTCAGGACCAGTAGGCTAAATTATTCTCTGTTCATTCATGTCTGTGATCCTTGCTCTGGCTTAACTCCCTGACAGTTCTTTATGCTATATCTCTTTGACTCTAGCAAGATAAAAATCTTATGAGTGTTAAAAGGTGTTCTGATGAGATCGGATTCATAGGCGAAACGATATCCTTCCTTAAATGCATTGGTTAAGGTCTTTTATTATGTCTACGTTCTTAAGGGATGATGATCTTTATGGTGTGGATTATTGTGGAAGGGGCTTTGTAACCTTTCCAAAATCTATATACTCCTACTTTACTCATCATGAAATTGTTATTGTTCAATAACCTTCTGAAAAAAAGCAAAAGAATCAACCTAACACTCTTATATATGAGACATGAAGGCACATAACTGCTTTCTCCACAATTTTATTAGACTAGCTGTTATCAGCTTCTCCGTACTTCTTGTCTACATTCTTTTTTCTTTTCTTTTTTTTTATTAACTTGAATATTTCTTATATACATTTCGAGTGTTATTCCCTTTCCCGGTTTCTGGGCAAACATGCCCCTCCCCCATGCCCTTCCTAGTGGGTGTTCCCTTCCTACCCCTCCCCCCATTGCTGCCCTCCCCCCAACAGTCTAGTTCACTGGGGGTTCAGTCTTAGCAAGACCCAGGGCTTCCCTTTCCACTGGTGCTCTTACTAGGATATTCATTGCTACCTATGAGGTCAGAGTCCAGGGTCCCCCATGTATAGTCTTTGGGTAGTTGCTTAGTCCTGGAAGCTCTGTTGCTTGGCATTGTTGTACATATGGGGGTCTCGAGCCCTTCAAGCTCTTCCAGTTCTTTCTCTGATTCCTTCAACGGGGTCCTATTCTCAGTTCAGTGGTTTGCTGCTGGCATTCGCCTCTGTATTTGCTGTATTCTGGCTGTGTCTCTCAGGATCGATCTACATCCGGCTCCTGTCGGTCTGCACTTCTTTGCTTCATCCATCTTGTCTAATTGGGTGGCTGTATATGTATGGGCCACATGTTTGTCTACATTTTCTTATACACACTTATCCACCACTAGAGGTTTTTTCCTCCTCATATTATAAATAAAGCAATATCAATTTGGTAATTTATTTGCAAACTATTGCTTTCACAGATTAACTTCTCAACAAACAGTATTTTCTTCCTTTATTCATGTTCATTAATTTACTTTTTAATTCTTAAATTATTTCTCCATTTTAAAGCACCCCACACACATATTTATATATATAAATATAAACTCCCTGCATATATATCTATATATCTATGTATCCTTGTATCAATGAAGCTATATCTATGTATCTATGTATACCTCTCTCTGTGTATATCTATCTATCTATATCTATATCTATATCTATATCTATATCTATATCTATATCTATATCTATATCTATATCTATATCTATATCTATATCTATATCTATATCTATATCTATATCTATATCTATATCTATATCTATATCTATATCTATATATATCTGAGTGCTTTGCAAGAGCTACAAGTGCTGTTAACCACTGAGCTGTCTCTCCAGCCCCATATCTATTTTAAAATGTTTATCTGTATCTTTAAATATGTATATATTGTGTGTAAATAGGGCACTCACACATGAGTACAGCTGCCCATCGAGTTAGGAAAAGGATAACAGAAGCGTGAGACAGACATGGACGCTGGAAATCAAGCTCAGATCCTCTGCAACAGCAGCAGATGCCCCACTGCTGAGTCATTTACCAGGCTCTCTCTACCTTACCTACTGCTCTTCCGCTTCTGTTTCAAAATCGTTGCTAAAACCCCATGAAGCATTTTTTAGGTGTCCATAATGGGATAATTATAATTCCCATCAACTATTCTCATTTCTAAAATAGTCCCTCATTTATAATTTCATCACATACAAAGTGAATATATTCCTGCTATACGATGCCTTTCTTTGTGCTTTACTGTTGCCATGACAGCATTGAATGAAATAATTCTTCAAAATAAAATAGAAAGCTGGACCCCACTGTCTGGAACCATCTCAGTAGCCTCCTGAACACCAAGGATGTGAGCAAACACGCATGGGCTGATGTCACTCACTTTTTTTTTTCTTTCTGCAGATACAGGATCAGGAGCTGTGAGAGGATAAGACGATCTTTACTTTAGACACAGAATGTGTGACTATCTGATATTCATCCATGACTCAGAAAGAAAGGAAAATGGCAATGGAGTTCAAGTTCTGTTAGTAACTAAATATTTCAACATAAAAACAAAACAACACACGTACATATATGGAGAAATACACACAGCCAGACAACCAGACACACAAAAAACACACAGATGCACATGTGTGAGCATGCATTCACACACACTAGCACACACACACACACAGTCTATGCAAAGTCACAGTTCCTTACCTGGAACTACTCTGAAAGCAACGAGCTCCCGAGTCACGTGGCAGTAATATCTAATCCAAAACCACTGAGGAACCAATATTCCAGGTTTATTTATGGTGTCTATTAAGACACTCAGACATTGTTCTGCAGGAATTTCTGATGACAAATTCAGAAGCATCTGCGGAACCTGGAAAAACTGTAGAGTAATGCAGTAAGTCCTTCTAACATCTAAAATGGAGAGAGGAGAAAGGAACTCCCAGGCATATTTACGTGAGAAGGTATGGCTGGTGGCAGCTGACTCTCATTCTCTAAAGCTGTTTAAAGGATTTTAGCTTCAAATGATAAGTAAATGATTTCTCCAGGGTGAATCACAGATTTGAAACAGCATTTCAAGATTCACAAAACTGAAACTTTTGAAATTGAATATATCCATAAGGTATTTGATACCTTTTAAATAAGAAGTCTATTACTAAAAGAAACAGAAGACTCTTACCATAAAATAAAATAATAATACAAAATAAATAAAATATTTACACATCCCAAGTGTTCTAGCCTTTCTTCCATTTATTTGGAACGTGGACCATTCTGGACGTCTGTTCTGCTTTCGAGATGGGATTACAAGCTTTGCCACTCCACTTGACTTTTTCATGTAGATCCTGGAGATCAAACTCAGGTCCTTATTCTTGCATGCCAAGTCCCTGACTTACTAAAAGAGCTGTGTCTCCACTGCAATTTATTAATTTTGGATAATAATAATGATAATCTTTAACTCTTAGTGGCTTAATTTTCAGCTGTCATGTAAATTCACGACGTGTAGTGAACTGGATATGTATTGAGATGTAATAAAAATATCTTAAAAAGGAAGTGTGGCAGTTTCATAAAAGGCCTATGTATGCTTGGCAGCAATTTTTCCTCCTGATGTTTATCCATAAGAAACGAAAATGTGTTGAGATGTGGAGAAAGAGGAACACTGCTCTATTGTTGGTGGGATTGCAAGCTGATAAAAACACTCAGGAAATCAGTCTGGCGGTTCCTCAGAAAACTGGGCATAGTACTACATGAGGAACTGGCTATACCACTCCTGGGCATATACCAAAAATATGTTCTGACATATAACAAGGAAACATGCTCCACTATGTTCATAGCAGCCTTATTTATAATAGCCAGAAGCTGGAAAGAACCCATATGTCCTTCAATGGAGGAATGAATACAGAAAATGTGGTACATTTACACAATGGAATACTGCTCAGCTATTCAAAACAATGACTTCATGTAATTATTAAGTAAATGGATGGAATTAGAAAATATCATCCTGTGCGAGGCAACCCAGTTACAAAAGAATACACATGGTATGCGCTCACTGATAAATGTATATTAGCCTAAAAGCTCGAATTACCCAAGATACCACAGACTATATATGAAGCTCAAGAAGGAAGACCAAAGCATGGATGCCTCAGTCCTTCTTTAGAAGTGGGAACAACATACTCAAGGGAAGAAATATGGAAACAAAGTGTTCCCCACTTTGGGATCCATCCCATGTACAGACACCAGACACTGTTGCTGATGCCGAGAAGCATTTGCTGACAGGATACAGCTGTCTCCTGAGAAGCTCTGCCAGAGTCTGACATAGAGAGAGGCAGATGCTCACAGCCAACCTTTGGACTGAGCATGGTCCTGAAAGGGGGGGGGTTAGAGAAAAGACTGAAGAAACTGAAGGGGTTTGCAACCCCTGTGAAGAACAACAATATCAACCAACCAAACCTCCCATAGTACCCAGGGACTAAACCACCAAAGAGTACACATAGAGGGACCCCTGGTTTGATTCCCATATGTACCAGATGATGCCCTTGTGGGACATCTCATTGAGGCCCTTGGTCCTGGGAAAGCTAGATCCCTCAGTATAGGGAAATGCCAGGGCGGGGAGGCAGGATTGTGTCTCATGGGTGGGAGAGAATCCTCCTAGAAGCAATGGTAGGGAGGATGGGATAAGGTGTTTCTGGAGGGAAAACTTGGAAAGGGGATAACATTTAAAATGTAAATAAATAAAATACACAATAAAAAATCTAATTGACCTATAAGGTATTGTGTGGTAATCCCCTCCCATACAGTTGGAATAGTGTCCTTAGAAATGAAGAAAATAGGATTTAGCCAGCAGCAGTCCTTTTCTTCGCTACTGTTAGCAGACAGCACCGCTAAGTTCTGAATCAAGACTAGGTCTTCAGCAAAGTTATTTCTCCTGCCAGTTGCTTATGGTCTCCAGGTTATTTATTGATTATGGGTTTCAAATTTCATTCTTCATAAGGTGACTAAATGACTGCATTTATCTTTGATATTTGTTGGTATTTCACTTAGAACATTTTCTAAAACCAACAGACACAGGAGAAAACTAGGTAGCATAGAGCTTTAAAGTCCAGGTGAAAGAAAATATTTTCATTATAAGTTATGAAATTTCATCACTCTTGTACAATATTCCAGAGGGCTTCAATTTCTTCTGCCATACATTGTTGCCATCCAAGCAAGATGAAATGGGAAATTCAAAAGATTCTTATACTATATGATAAAAGTTCAAAACATACATTCTATTTGTGTTTGTATTGTAGCACCTACATCATATCATTTCAGGTATCTGTGTGCAGATTTATTCAATTAGCATTTGTGGGACACCTACCTCTATAAGATCAGTATGCAATATGGTAATTGCCAGGTACTATGGCATTAATTGATAATCCAACAGATAAGAAAACAGATAAAACAGCTGTATGTTGAAGATTATGACCAAATTGGGAGAGAATCAATTAACTCTCAGGAAAATGTTAAACATACAGTATATCAGAGTGGAAAAGTGCTGTTGGAAATGCATCAAGAGTAAGAAAAATAGGGGTTGGGGGTTTAGCTCAGTGGTAGAGCGCTTGCCTAGCAAGCGCAAGGCCCTGGGTTCGGTCCCCAGCTCCGAAAAAAAAAAAAAAAAAAGAGAGAAAAAAAAAGTAAGAAAAATAAAAATGTGGTGCTTGGGACACATGTGCTGATAGTATTTAGTATTTTCAGAGAACATTCCTGCACTATAACCATGCTTGGGAAGATAATTAAGGAACTCAGTGAACACAATTCACGAGAGGTGACTGAAACTGAAGGTCTGGTGGCAGAAGGTGGCGAGGCATGATTAAGAGTTCAGAAGGGTAGGTCTTTAGATTTAAAGCACGGGAGAAGACCTGAGGATGGCAGAGGAGATGTGGTCACATATGGTTTGGGTATGATGAAGAAGACTGTGGTTGATTTTGTCCTCAAAGTTCTGGAATGATCTGGGTCACCTCTGGCTGGGTGTCAGAGGCTGCCTACTTGTAACAGGTTAATGCAGGAGAGACAGGCTAGGAATGCAGTTATAATGATCTGAGCAAGACGTATTTTCCACTGGCGTCAATGACCATAAAACAGGTGGATACTTTTGTAGAGTTTAAATCGTTGCAATATTGGACTTCTGACAAGAAAGAGAGTGTGTATTCCAGTCTGAGCCTCAAAGGACATGCATGTTTACAATTTTAAACTAGAAGATTAAACTAGATCGAAATGAAAGGGGGAAAGTAAGTACAGAGGTGAGGATGAAGAAAAGCTTTTAGGAGTCAAGGACACAGACTGATACCAGAAGCAGCTGGAGGGGCTGTGGGTGGGCACAGAAGCCAGGCAGAACCTTGGCTAGAAGCCCAGGGAAGGAAAAAAAACTTAGGAAGTAACTCTCATACTGTTTCAAAGGCCCCTGAGAGATGCTGTCGGCTCTGAGAACTGCAACTTAGATTTAACAAGAAACAGGTTGCGGTGGCCTTGACAAGAACTGTTTGGACCTGATTATCATTATATACGTTCAAGACAGAATGAGCAAAGAGGAGTTGGATGGCTGTCAAGATTCACTGACAGGGGAAGAAGCTGAGAAGCAGGATACTAACAGGATGGCACTGCAATATTGTTATTTAAATAGCTTTTTATAATCAGTGGAACGCTTAACATGTTTGAAGGAAACAGGGACAAACAAATTGGTAATTCACAAGGGCGCGGGAGAATGCGCGTGTGTCCTTGAAGACATGGAGTGAGACCCTGTGCATCATGGGGAGATGGCTTAGATGGCCTTGGCTGCTGAATCGCAGGCACAGAAGGCAGGCTGAAGCAAATTGTGCCAGCTGAAGGGATAGTGGCTGAGCACATGTGGATGTTACTCTGCATGTTTTCTGATCCATTGCTGAGATAAAGCAAGATTCCTTAGAACATATAGGAACACTGTTAAAGTCTGAGGACACGAGTGGTACGTCTAGCTGAGTAAATGAAAGATATATCTATCTAAGGTTTCCTGATTCTTACAGGATCGTTGTAATAAAACCCTTATTCTCTGCTTCTAAAAACTAGGGTACATGCATAGCATGCCTTTGGTTAGTGTCTTAGTTAGGGCCTTATTTCCGTGAACACACACCATGATCAATGCAAGTTTTACAAAGGACAACATCTAATTGGGGCTGGCTTACAGGTTCAGAGATTCAGTTCATTATCATCAAGGTGGGAGCATGGCAGCATTGCAGATGGCAGCGTCCAGGCAGGCCTGGTGCAGAAGGAGCTGAGTTCTACATCTTCACCTGAAGGAAGCCAGGGACAGACTGAGCATCTCCAGGCAACTAGGAGGAGGGTCTCCAAGCCCGCCCCCACAGTGACACACTTCCCCCAACAAGGCCACACGTTCTAATAATGCCACTCCCTGGGCCAAGCATATGCAAACCATCAGTTATTTAGTTTGCTTCATGAATTATGCAGATCTATACACCTGCCAATTATCTCTAACTCTGTATTAGCACCTGTCTGTCATAGTGTACACAGGGTCACAGAGTCATAATGGACAGAGGCAAATTGTTCGGATTTTATTCTCCTTTTCACTCCAAGAACACATATTCTTCCTTCTATCAATGTGCACAGTCACAGAGAGATGGTATGTAACATGAATATTATTCTCTATATTATTGTTTCATGTGTGCAGTCCAAGAAATATGACATACAGCATGGAAAGAACAGTTATTTAATTAGTAGCTGATCTGTACCTTCAATTAGGAGCTGATCGTCAGCTTTTGCCTTTACATATTTTAGCTCAATAATTACAAAGCATCAGCATTAATGTCTATGTGTGTTGTACATTGTCTTATGACTGAATTAGCACAAGGCTGGGGAAGCTGCTTAATGGGTAGCATGCCTGCATGGACATGAAGACACAAGAGACTACCATAAATTGTAGCTTAAGATAGGTCACATATATTATTTTCCAGTGTCTGTGATGTGGAATCTGGACATGAATTATCTGGGTCTCTGTACCAGGTCTCCAGGACACAAAGAAGGTATAAGCGCAACTGTGGGCATCTCAGGAACCAGGGTATTATGTCAAGCTCATGGGAGCTGATTATAAAATTCAGGTCTTTGCAGCTTCAGAGCTTCTGTATCTCTTACCTCTGTTCTTTCTGTTGTCTGATTGTAGACTGAGATTGCTTGTGGGGTGCTGGTAACCTTCTCAGCATATATAGAGTTTCCTGGAGAATACAGAAAATGAGGAAGCAGCGTTGGTGATTGGGGTCATGATGATAGTAGACAGGAACCAGTAAACAATGATAGGCAATTTGTGGAGTCAATACTACTGACAGAACAAAACTTAATTATCTGGGTTGGCAAGAATACCCAGTGAGAAACTCTGAACTCTTTTAACTCTTATGTGTACATATATAGAGACAAACAGAGAGATATACATTTGGGAATTAATTCCTGCTGGCAACAGGAAATTAAGTAAAGGATTAATTTTTATAGTTCCTTTCTCTCTTGCCTAAGAGCCTCTTGTTGGCCAGGTGGTCAGGTGAGAGTCTTGGACTTCTTAACTCTTTGCGAACCAGAGAGAAAAGAGAAAAAAATGAATTTAAATCTTTTACACAGGCAATATGCACAGACTGTCATATACTCAAACATACATACATTCTAGTCAGAACTAACTACCTATCTCATCTATTCTGCAAGTGTTCATGCATTCTTACATATAAACAAGCAGGCATATACATATATACATTGGGTGAATGTATGGGGCAGAGCCACCACTTTTTCTTTTCTCCGGACTTTTTATAGATAAAAGTTCTTAGAAAATTACCTAATAGAGAAAATGTTTAAAGGGGTGGGGGAGCCACAGAAGGATGTTGATATTAAGTTCAAAGCAGTATTTTATTCTAAAAGCTCATTATAAGTTCCAAGCAACCGTTTCGCATGACCTTGCTTTATTGTAGTGGGTACCTGTGGCTTCTTCCTTGGATCCGCCCCAGAATGAATGTTTTTCCTTGATCATAAATGTGTCCCAAGTCTATCTCTTCTTTTAGTGAAATTATGAAAGCTCGTTTTGTTGTTATGCATCCTTTACTTACTAGTCTATGAAGAATGTACACATTCTACATTTGATTCTAACTTTATTATATCTTCCTGGTAAAACAATAAAAAGCATCTCTTAGAACTTTCTTCCTAAAGTTATTTGAATCAAATTAGGAATTTCACAACATCATTAATTCATCTAAGCAGCATTAATTCATAAAAGTGTGTCTTTATGTTGACCTGCTGGAAATATGCTCAACAAGGTGGACTACTGCCCAGGGATCATTATACGATGAAATAGTGGTAGGAAAAGTCATATCAACTGCAAGAAGCAATTTTGAGATGAAATTTCTAAGGTCCTGCAACTCAGAGTTTATCCATCTCAGTCATGCTAAAATTGTGGGCTATCTATAGGAATATCCCCTGCATGCCTTTGCTCTACCCTAAATGTCTCCTGATAGTGAGGGTTCTCTGCTATAACCATGGCCAGCAGAGTAATGATACTGGGCAAGAAGGTGATGCAGTTCAACAGGACCAAGTACGTGGTGTTGGTTCAAATTTCAAAATCTGATTCCCACCTCAAGTATTTTATATTAGGCATATTTCAGCACAGCACAATATGGTGAAAAATTTTCTGGTGATAATTAACTCAATTCCGCATGTACAGCAAAGCATTCATATATATCCTTGAGGAACAAAGTAAATAAATATCAGACATGTGCCTACATTGAAATTCTTTGCAAAGTACACATGCCAGTTTCTATAAAAATAGGTTCTATACATTAAAAAATAAGCTTATGGTGAAAGTCTGGGAGACTCCCAGTGTGGGCTCTAGCCACACAGCACAAAGATCACCTGTCTAGAATGCACGTTAGCTCTCAGCATTCTGGCCAGATAACAGGCTAGGCATCCCTTCCCTTGAAGGAACAGCTCTGTGTGCTAGCATTCTAGGTTCTCTAAGTGCTCATCTGTGAGAGCACAGACTGCTACATTTTTCTACAGTGGCTGAAGTGCTCCCAGGAGAAGTTGATCCTTACTCCACTTTGCTCCCAAAGCGTGACTCATAAAGGCTTCTTTGCTTTCTTCTATAAAAAGAATTGTCTGTATCACTCTCATTTCCAAAGCTCGCTGGCTTTTTCTCTCCCTGCCCGAGATTTTCAGTGTATGCATGTATGGGTATATATGTATCAGAACAAAGTCTCACTTTGTAGTATCCCTGGCTGGCCTGGAACTCACTAGATAGACCTCTCCTCAAACCTACAGAGATCTACGTGCCTCTGCATCCTGAATGCTGGAGATAAAGACTTACACTACTGCAGCTGACTTGAATCACATCTTTATGAGAAATCACAATCTAATCGAGGGAGTAAAATTCATATACAACAAATCCTTCCTATATTCATGGGTAGATAGTTTAGGAAGTGCAAATATAGACCTTTGCTGGGAGTGTCCCATCCCCTCTGATCTCATTTAGATTCGTTGTGTATGTGCACAACCCTAACACACATACATTTGCATTAAATTAGAATAGATTCATACATCCATGGAATTTATTTTAGTACCTCTGATACTCTGTTAACCCTTTATATCTTCTCTTCCTTACCCTATGGATTCCCTTCTTTCTGTCTAACAAATTCTCTTACTACTTTCAGGTCTTTTTCTATCTGTACCACACTGTGATTCAAAAAGGTTACCTGCGTAGTATGGGTGGGAGATTGCTTATCACCCATACAGGATGGGGAACCTTAATATTTCATTACAAAAAGGTAAGGGCTCATCTGGCTCTACCCCATTCTGAGGGTCTATGGTGAGTACGGGGAACAGCTGTCCCTGTTTTTAATCCTAAACCTGCAACATGACCTCAGTGTTTTCACATGCTTGGTTCTCAGTTATTCACAACCCAAGTGTTGGCTTGTTCTCCTGAGGAGTTCAATTCAGAGCAAACACTCTAATAAAATGTGAGATCTAGAATATGAATAAAATCAAGTGGTCAAATCTGGGTCTGTATTTTAGAGTTCAGGATATATATATATATATATATATATATATATATATATATATATATTTCCTTTTCTAAAAAAAAGGTTTGCTTAGCAGCTTCAAGTCTGATTTCCCTTAACTGCTTATTGAAATACCTGCAGAACTTTTACAACAAAAAACATAGAAACTCAGATGTACTAGAAACATGTTCTAGGGAAGTCATTTCATTACCTGCAGCAGTGATGGAATGTGTTGTATTATGGTATGAGAAATTCATGAAGTCCCTGTTCCTCTCTGAGATGGCACAGGGCAGGAGCATAAATACAGGCACTCAAGTGCGTATATGTTTACAGAGTTGACAGATGCCTGTCTTACTGCTTTGTGTTGGTCCTGAGGCTTCAGATCAACACTGTGTTCTTCAAAGGAGAGAAACCAAGCAAGTGTTTTCTCTGTCACCTAGTATTGCACCTTACTGACTTCATTCTCAGTTTTCCAAATTATACAGACAAAACCAAAAATGGAACATTAGAGGGAAGCAGATATACTAGGAGAAGGCGGTGGGGGAAGGGAGAAAGACACAGTTCTCATGGGATAAATCAGTGTCAAATGTTAGGCGAATTTGCATTAGTTGATGTTTAAAGCCAAAGGATGTAAGTAAAGGGTGAAACGGTAGCAGGCTAAATCACATCGAGTGTGGCAGAACCATGTGTGTGTTGGAATTATACTGAGCTTCTACTGTGAAGAGCAACAAATCAGAACTCACTCACTCAGAAAACAGGGTCAAGGGCGACTCTCATCCTTACATTTTGGTAAATGGTAGGTAGAGAATGATTTTCTGTCATCTAAGCATCGGTTTCCAGAAAAACAAATCAACAAGCAGCTTGTGAAATGTATTCTAGGGAAAAAAATATTTGTCCTTGGGATATTTTTCTAAAGATTCAGAAAGCTGCAAGTTTTAGTAAAATGATAGGAAAATAGCTAACAGATGTCAAAAAAAATCAATCAACAGACTAAAGATTTGGTTAATTGAATGTAGACAAGTAGACACGAGGTTAATATTTATTGCTTATAAATTTCTTTTTACAAAATGACAGGTATAAGATAAACAGTGAATATAGGAGCCACTGTCAGAAGAATAAAGTATAATATTGAATATGACGAGATGCTCATTTCACAAGTAGTTACAAAAACAGCAGCAGCATTAGCAACAAAAGCAATAACAACAATGACAACGACGACGACGACGACAACAACAACAACAAATACACCCAGGACTTTTGCTGCAATGTCTATTATCTCAAACACTTAGGTGGTGGGAGCATCAGAAATTCAAAACCACATTGGATTACAGAGTGAGCACAAATCTAAATTTCCTTCATAAATTAGGAGTGGGGATTCGGCTCACTGGTACAATAAGCCTAGCATGTGAGTGGCCTTGTGTTTGATCACTCCTACTCCAAAAGAGAAACACAAGTCCAACTGACAGGACAATAATGCTACATATACAAGGATGTCAAATAGTGCAAAAAAAAAAAAAAAAAAGGCAAGAGCAGCAGTGTTAGACATGACACAAGGAGAAAGGGGAAATGCATGTTCTTTTGTAATTTTTTTGCACGAAAATGGAAAATTCAAACACATACGCTGGTTATCATTACAAAACAAAAACGAATGTTCTAAGCTTACAGATAAACTAGTTGCTGTATATCACCTAGTACTAGACTGGCATCTGGTTATTTTTACTGATCGAGAAACATGTCATGATAAATACTGATATTTGTACAATTTATACAGAGTAGTGGAAGGATGAGAACAAATGCAGGGGATGATTTACTTCAGCGGTGAAACAAAGGAATCTGTATTAAATAGGGACAGGAATAGCATACTCAAAGAAGAAAATTTGCATGCCTTTTACTGACTAGACTAAATATATTCATTTTTAAGTGCATTGAAAAAAATCAATAGAGAAAGAAATGTAATATTCCAAAATAATGGAACCTCTTTTCTTTGGCGATGGAATGTAGAGCAATTTTCATTTCTTTGCAGATTGCACTGAGACTTTCCTCACTAAGCATGAAACTACATCTCTGGTGATAAAGAAGCTCTTAGAGTACATCCTGCCAAGGGACAGGCTTCTGCAGATGACAGGGTCAGACAGTGGACCAGCTTTTATGTCCAGGTAAGTCAGAGACGACCCAACATTCTGGGAATTGACTGGAAACTTTATTGTTAATATAGACCCCGGAGCTCAGGACAGTGAGAAAGGATAAACAGGACCCTAAAAGAGACATTAACTAAATTGACCTAGGAGACTGGCGATGACTGGTTAACTCTCCTTCCCTTTGCTCTCTACAACAATGCCAACCAACCAGAGCTTCCAGGGACTAAGCCACTACCCAAAGACTATACATGGACTGACCCTGGGCTCCAACCGCATAGGTAGCAATGAATAGCCTAGTAACAGCACCAGTGGAAGGGGAAGCCCTTGGTCCTGCCAAGACTGAACCCCCAGTGAACGTGATTGTTGGGGGGAGGGCGGTAATTGGGGGAGGATGGGGAGGGGAACACCCATATAGAAGGGGAGAGGGAGGGGTTAGGAGGAAGTTGGCCAGGAACCCGGGAAAGGGAAAAACAATTGAAATGTAAATAATAAATACCCAAGTTAATAAAGATAGAGAGGAAAAAAAAAAAAAAAAAAAAGAAAGGTTCCTAGGTTATCATCTTGACCACACCCACTGCTTTAAAGGCTGATGAGATCCACCATACACCTGTTTGCAGCTGAAGAAGATCCCGACCAGCAGGAAGAAACTCAGTCCCTGGGGCGCCAGGAGGACTGGGTGATGACAACTGTGACCCACTCTAAAATATGATTTTATAGTCCTTTCAGGTCACCAATACATCCATGCCTAGGTTAACTGAGTCATGAAGACATAGAGCTGTTACCAGCTAGTCTCTTGAGATTATACATGTACGGCTGACATTGACCCTGAGATAACCTCCCTGACATTATAAAACAAACAATATTAGGGGCTGAGACAAACAGTAGACACCGACATAAAAGACTTGAGACCATTCAACTTCTGATAATAACAAGTCACTGCCAGTCCCTCCATAACAAAGCCTAGGAACTTCAAAAAGTCCCATGATTGGGCCTTCTAGAGAAAGGGGGCGGGGCAACGAGAGGCCGAACCTACTCCATCTTGGGACCCGACTCCATGTGAGAAGGAAAAAAAAAAAAAAGCCTGAGAACTTGACCTGCAGCTAAACCCAAGTAGTAGGAATGACCCCATGGTTTGTCTCTGGCCCATACCCCAGAGTTACTCCCTAGATATTTCCTAGCAACAGTCAAAGATTAGTCTGAGTGTTTCAGATGTACTTTCAGACTGTATTTGTCCATGGTTTTGCCTCAGAGTACCCACAATAGTCATACAATTAGATGCTTGCCAGACTGAACTTCTATCACTTGCTCACCACTTCCTATAAAGCCTTGTCCCATAAGAGCTCAGGGCTGCACCCTCCCACACAGTGGTGTGGCCCAAGCTCCAGCTCGAATAAAGAGATCCCAGTGTGACTGCATCGGTATCTGCTCCTTTATGGTCTTTTGGGGTTCACAAATGCTCCCTTGCACAACAACGCTACCGAGTAACTCTCAAGAAAATAACCTCAACTTGCAGCCAGTTAAACTGTCTGCTCTGTCCTCTCTTTCTTTGGCCCATTTGTCAACACGTAGTACATTGTGGGGATACCAAGTGAGGGACTCATTAATCAGGACACAGGGGATACACAGCAACAGCGTGCTAACGTCGTTTGGTAAATGTGCCAGCATCTTTTATAGACAAAGCAGAATAAAGATTCCCCACCGCTTCTAGTTTTCCATAGTTTCTGTTTCCCTAGCAATAGCTTATCTTGGTTCAGAGTGACCCAAACCTGCTTGTAGACTGAGAAATCTGCATCTAACTCTTTGATGTGTTGCTTCTTATAATTATAAACAAAGTTATTTTCTCTTGAGGCTTCCCTTGTGGATCCAACTCCTCAGGCTTGCAGCTTATTTGCCAGAACACCAGGGTTCTCTGCTGAGAAAGTATATGCCATCTCACTGTCTCAGTATGCTGAGATTTACAGAGATCCATGCTACTTCTTAGCTAGCAAGCTGGGAAGTTACCTCATGCCTTTTCTCTACACCCATTGACCATCTATTAGTTGTGAGGCTCTGGTGCCTGGGGCTCTCCCTTGGAGATCTCTCTCTTGCCTGGCTAGGTGCATGAGTTTGGGCAAAGGAAAGAATGCTCCCGCAAGGAAGGGGGCACTGTTTCTGCCACCCTCTCTGCCTGTCCTTCTCCTCTCAGCCCCTGCAGCTTTTGTTGCAGCCAGGCTGAGCCAGCAAGAGACTGACTAGCCAGTGAGGGATGCAGGGGGAGCTTCTGGTGGTAATTTCAGGAGAGCAGGTCTCTGCCCCAAGTGGCAGTGTTACAGCTCTTAAGACAGAAGCTCAGATGGTGGAATAATTCCTGCACCCTATTAATCCTGAACACGATTCTTAAATACAGTTTTTGGATGGGTCAGTGTCTGACAGCAGGTACTTTCTATTGGTTTAGCCTGAGAGCTTGGGAAGACTTCATCTACATATTTCGGGGCATGGTCCTGTTTCTATGACTGATCTGTCTTGAGTCTACGTGACCTGTGGTCACATCCTCACCAGGTAGTGGAGGAGGGATTTGAGGTGTTATCCTCTATGACTGATCCGTCTTGAGCCCATGTAACCTGTTCTCACCTGTGGAGGAGGGGCTTGGGGCATTGTCCTACATGACTGTATGTGACTGGTCTGTTTCAAACCTCTCTACAGGGGTTTGTGCGTGTGTGTGTGTAGGGGTGGTGGTGTGCAGCTAGTGAAGCCTTCATCTGGGAGACTGAGAATGCACCTGCCATTCCTATTAGGGTTTCTGGGGACGACCTATCTCAACATCAAAGAGTTAGAATCAGGGTACCTATCACAGCCTGCCGCCCCACAACTAGTCTAGTTCACTGGTTCTCAACTTTCCTAATGCTGTGATCCTTTATACAGTTCCTCATGTTCTGGTGACCCTGAACCACAAAATTATATCTGTTACTATTTCATAATTGTAACTGCAGCTGCTATGAATGTTAATGTAAATATTTGATATGCTGGATGATATGTAACACCCATGAAAAAGTCAGTTAACCCCTAAAGAGGTTGTGATGTACCGGTTGAGAGCTTTTGTTCAACTTGGTAAGGATATGAAATTTGGCTCAGGATTTTCAGTTCACTACCTATGCTGTATGTCAATCTAATATTGAACTTCTGGTAAAAAAAACAAAACAATTTGCTTTTTGTTCGTTTGGTTTTTGTTCGTTTGGTTTTGTTTGCTTCTTTGCTTGCTTTTGACATTAAAAAAAGAAAGAATAAAAGAACATAAAGTAAAAGACGTCCTTCCATTGTGTCTGAAAAAAAAATCCCCCCAAAATAAAATTTGCCAGCAAAATAAACTCCTGAGGGAACCGTGTATATCATTTGTGGATGAACAGATTATTTTCCATATCAAACAAGTGGTATAAATCCTATAGATCTAATATCGGAAAAGAAAATCTGGGCTCTGTAACTAGGGATAGGAGAAAGGGGAGTCAAAGGTAAATGTTTGTATTAGGATAAGAACAGCTAAGATACCATTTGAGGGCAGGCAGGGCATAGCAACATAGCTGGGAAAAGCGATCACATGTGCAGGAAAACTTCTGTTTCTCATTCTGAGTTTTGCCTTGTAAACAGTTGACAACTAGCCAATTCTAATTCTTTCTTCAAGATTTCAGAGGAAACACTCCCAACCCCAGATTCTAGAGTGCAGTTTCCTCCCCCGTTTCTCCATGAGTTTTCTTCCCTGCACCAGAATCTGGAATGCGTAACCTATTTCTCAGGGAATTGGTAGGGGAACGCCCTTTCAGGCCTCTGTCTTTTGCCAAGTACACCAAAATATTTCATTACAGAATTGATTTTGCTTTCCCTTCCATGGACACATTCCAAAGATACTGCCCATCCGCCGGGACACCTAGTAAGTAGTTCTATTCATCATTGTCCTATTCCCTTGCCATGCCACCATTCGAGAGAAACGTGGTGTAATTGATGCTGCGCCATCTTGCCAGGAGATCTGTTTTACCAACCACAAGGAACCTATCAAGAGAGCTGCTGAATCTCCCCAACGGTTTCCAAGTGATGCCTGGAAACTTGTGCTTTTAAAACAGGAAAGATTTTTGACATTTTCAACTTGAGACTAAATCCACGTCGGGTAGCTCTGGTGCCATTTTGCCGTTTGTGCATCCCTGAGGCAGCTGAGCGCCTTTAACTGCGCTCTTTGAGCAGGTTTCCACGTTCCTTTTGCTTATTCCAAAGCAGCCACTGATCTCACGCAGACCTTTATTAGGAAACCGATTTCCGTTCGATTTGGTTTTCTGCGTCTTGTCACGAGGACAGGAACTTCATTTCATGGTTGTCTTAATAATAGTGTTAAGCACATCATCCTTCTTGCTTTTTAAATTTGGAATCTAAATTGATACAATTGACTTAGTACCTCATTCCTGGATTCCTTAATGTATTCTTAAATAGATGACAAGCAGATTTATGACTTGGGGCATGATCCAGACACTTCGAAAGGAGGTGGGGAGGTGTGTTAAATTCTGTAGGTGTTTCATCCCCTGCAATAGATGTGTGGAAGATCAGAGTGCACTTGAAGCATCTCGGAAAATGCAAATCATTGCTAACACTGGAAGTATTGGACTTACAAAAACATTTATCCGTCAAGGTTGCTTTTTGTCTCTCATTTTTATTTTTATATTATTAATTTGCATGTAAATCTGAAATTGTTAAGCATTTGAAAAATATCTTTAATAGCACATTATATAAGAAGCCAATCAAAATCAGTTTCAAGAGCTAAGAAAAAGTACTAAAAGGCTTGTTAAAGCATCTCTAATTGTGCCACTGATGCCACATTGCTCTTTAAATATTATCAGAGTAAATTTAAAAAGATGAACCAGAAACTTGAGCATTATATTTCCCTAACAAGAAATAAATCTTAATAATAAAGGATTGAGTTTGAATAAAGCCAGAAGAGAGTATGTTAAGTTTTGTATTGCAAAAGTTACATCCTGATTTTAAATTTAAATCATATGTGTATAACTTTAATATTACAATACCAATTGTGTGTCTTCCTTCGGATATCAAATTACTGGTCCTTCACCGTGAGACGCTTCTTAAAATGCACTTGAAGTTAAGATTCTCAAGGAGTAAGGCAATGTTTGTTACTCTAGTATGACAAGCGTTTTAGATAAATCCAGTTTAAATAGAAGTTTTGAAATAAATGTTAACAAAGACTTGTTTATATTTCACCTCTTTGCACATTTGCAAGGCACTTAGAGCTTCTCTGTTTTTCATGTGGTTTCATTTTTTCATACATGTGTACGTTTCTATTATCAGTTCTGTTATAGCTTTGATAAATGCTGTGAAATCATAATTTAATATAAAGTCGGCATCTCCATTTTCTCAGCTGCTGCCAGCGATCAGTCAAATTCAAAGAAAATGTATGGGTAAGAATTTATATTACTACACGAATAAATGACATAACAACTATGCAAGACACTAGGAAGCCTTCATGGCATATTGACAATAAAAAAGTGTGAAGGTTCATGACCTCCAGGGACAAGGGTAATTTTAGACTAGGCAGATCCTATGTGTCATAATTGAGCTGACCTTTGGTTGTGTGTGTGATAAAAAGGTTTTCTAGTAGATAAGAAAAATTTTAGTAGATTTGATATAAAGGAACACTCATTTTTAATGTCCCTATTAACTGAAGGTTTTAGTATCCACAAACAAACCACAGTATATTCAACACTGGACTAATGCTATTCCCTCAAACATAACTGGAATATTTTCTAATTTGCTGTTCCACCATTTGTTGAAACATATTTATTTTTGTTTTAGAGCTATGTGTGAATCTGTACTGTAGGGTTTTTTCCTTTAAAAATTCATGCTTAAATACTGCAATCTCGTATAGAAATAGGGCTAACTAGTCTGAAACTTTCCGTTATGGTATATATGTCTGGAGAAGTCACTTGAAATCACTGTTATGAACATGAATCACTGTGGAGACTTTTTAATGAATTTACAATAATGTCATCAACACTAAACTGTCAGCCATTGTAATTTGTGTGTGTGTAGTCTCAGCCCTCAGCATACAGAAGCTCGTGAGGTTACAGGCAACTTCACAGGGATTTCCAGGTCACTGTGTGCTATATTATCAAGAAGATACATCAAACATATAAGCAAAACAAGCAAATAATACATTGCCAGGTCATAATAAAAAACTAAATTTTAGCCGGTAAACCTGATTTTGTATCAGTCCTTAGCAAGCCCCATAGACCTTTCAAAACACATAAGCATCACAAGGAGGGCAATCGTACTCCTTGATACTCTGAAGAAAGAGTTTAAAGAGCGAACCTTCCCTCTTCAGAGTGTATTTGCTGTGATTTGTTTTATGTTTGTTGTTTTTTTATATGATTTCAGGCTTAGGTTTAATGGTTTATCATGATCAATACCATGCTGTGCTAAATTTCTAAACTGAGCAAGAAGTGACAAGCAAAGTAAGAAGCTTGTGGAAAAATACCATCGTCATTCCCTCCCAGAGCTCTGGGCTTGATTCAGTGCCCATGAGCTCAATTCTTGCCTTGTTTAACCTTTTAAACTCTAGAGGTACCAAATAAGCTTTCCCTGGAGTACCAGATCTTAGGTTCTGTTGCCCAAGCATATGGGTCACAGTTCTTCCTAGAACCAAAACTAGCTTTCATATAAATGACCAACAATCCCGCCTTTCACCTGTGTCCCTTGATAGCTACAAGGCTTTTATCTCCCACGGATCCCTTAGTATACATGGAAAAGAGAAGCCACTCTGCCTTTTTGCTTCATAGCAGATTGTGCAGGAGGAGAGGCATCAGGCTTGCTTTTAAGCACTAATCCAGATGCCATTAAGGGACCGGTCTGAGGTGCCAGAGTATACATCAATAGCCAAGCTACTCAGGAAATTGCTAAGGAAGAAATGCTGATGCCTGGCACGGAACACATCCAACTGAGTAATCGT
The DNA here is from genome assembly GCF_011064425.1 of Rattus rattus. Taxonomy (NCBI): domain Eukaryota; kingdom Metazoa; phylum Chordata; class Mammalia; order Rodentia; family Muridae; genus Rattus; species Rattus rattus. The sequence goes on along the minus strand of NC_046166.1, from coordinate 49,671,796 downwards.
GACTTCTGGAGCCAGGAATTTTTTTTTTTTTTTGATTCTTTAAAATGCTACTCAGGGCAGTAAACTAGTGGCCCTCTGTCTTGGATAGTAAAACAATGGATTGGGATGCAGGTTCATTTGATCACAGAGTAAAGGCAACATAGGATAACTAACAGTGTCAGCCTATCAAGTAACAGACATTTAAACCTTATGGTACACAGCACCTACGAACTCTGTCCACTAGGAATCACACTTATTCCAGAACAATTCCATTTATTACTGAACAACTTTGGAACCACGAAAACCAAAATGGACCGATCATAAATTGTCTGAATCCATTTCTCATTGCCGTTTGTAATCCCACTAAATCTTCAATGTAGAGAAGATTGAAAACGTGGTTGATATGCTTTATGGTTGGTTGTATTTTTCCTGGATAAATAACTTGTTTTTTATGAATATGTCAGAAGTAAACGAGAACAGCGTTCATAACTCATTAATGGTTCCCCTTTCAGCAGGAGCATGTCCTTAATTTTATAGATCCATAAACGTGTCTTTTCCTCATGTCAATGAAAAATAATTTACTGTGTGCCAGAATTCAAAATTAAATGCTGGTCTTCGAAAAGCAGAAATCATGCTAAGAGCCTCAACATTCGAAAAAAAAAATCACTGTAAGTTGAAATATCTAAAATCTGTTAATGGCATAGTCAACTTTTGTATGGCTAGCCTTAGCTCACGAATTATTCCATGCAAGAGGAATAATTCTCTCTTCCTTATAATTAATATTTTATACTAAAAAAATAAAGAAATGTAGTGCTGTGAAATAATGTTTCTAGACATTTGATAAAATAACACCTTAGCGAATTTTATAAAAGTGTGTTTTATTAAGGACTCTTCTATGTTTCTATGTTTAGTTTTTAACTGAATTAAAATGAAAAGAATTAAACAAACTTTGTGAAATCTTAAACCCACAAATTGAGAAGAAAGATGGACACTTGACAGTGTGATCAACACCAGATCAAATAAAATGTCATTTTTAAAGTCTTGTTAGAATAAACTACATTAAGTGCATGTGAGACAATTTTCCTTTACTCACTTATTTATTTATTTATTTATTTATTTATTTAATTCTTTTTTATTGGATATATTTCTTTATTTACATTTCAAATGTTATTCCCTTTCCTGGTTTCCTGTCCATAAGCCCCCTATTCCCTCCCCCTCTTCTATAAGGGCATTCCCCTCCCTATCCACCCCCACCCCGACATTCCATTGCACTAGGGGTCCAACCTTGGCAGGACCAAGGGCTTCTCCTTCCACTGGTGCCCAACGAGGCCTTCCTCTGCTACGTATGCAGTTGGAGCCCAGGGTCAGTCCATGTATAGTCTTTGGGTAGTGGTTTAGTCCCTGGAAGCTCTGGTTGTTTGGCATTGTTGTTCATATGGGGTCTCAAGCCCCTTCAGCTCTTTCAGTTCTTTCTCTGATTCCTCCACCATGGGTCCTGTTCTCAGTTCAGTGGTTTGCTGCTAGCATTGGCCTCTGTATTGGACATGTTCTGGCTGTGTCTCTCAGGAGAGATCTATATCTGGTTCCTGTTTACCCACTCATTTATTAATTCAAACAATAACTATTAGATTATTGCTAGACAGCAAATTCTATGGTGCCTGAAAGCTTTCAAATAAGAATACATAGCTTATCTTTCATACATTTTATAAACTAACATTAGTAATAAAAGAAAGGACAACACAATGCAGAAACATATACGCACAACTGACTAGCACAGCATGTAAAGAGGACCTTAGCGATCAGTCAGGGAAGCTTCGCAGAAGCTGAGCATCCACTATGATTTTGACAGTGAGAGCTATTTTAATGAGAAGAGAGACTTAATTTTTTAGCAACATATGCAGAAATCCAGATAGTTGGTGAAACATTACACTTTCATGCATTGAGTAACAAGCAAGAACACTGATGCCATGCGTGAGAAACTAGGGAGTTCCCATTCATCCTGGAATTTAAATGTGGAATTTTTATATTTAACGGGGGGACGAGGTAAAAGTTAAAGCATGGTTAATCTTTTAGAAAATGTGGATGAGTTATTGGGAGTTAACATGCATAAAAGCCTCATTGCTTTATCTTTAAAGATAAAGGTACTTGGAACACAAATTTTCCTGACCAGATCCTTTTAGTAACAATGACGTGATTATCAGCTTCAGAAGCCACATTTTCTCAGGTAAGTGATTATGGATAATGCACACTTATCTTTCAACGTATTTTAGTAATTCTCTTAGACTGTTATATAATGTGTTTTGATTATATTTGCCTATCTCCTCACTCTTAGATCTACCCATCATTCATAGTACCCACCCAACTTTGTATCATCTTGTTTTTCCATTTCTCTCTCTCTCTCTCTCTCTCTCTCTCTCTCTCTCTCTCTCTCTCTCTCTCTCTCTCAAAGTTCAGTTTGTGCTTCCTATTCTCTTGGATGAGTACTTGCACTCTTTCATTGGAGTGCAGTCCACCTGGTGGTGCCACATCCTTAGAGAAAAATCTCCCATTTCCCAGCAGTTATCAATTGCCAACAGCTACTTTTCTCTACATGGGACTGTATGCTCACCTCTTGTCTCCATGCTAAGATTTTGTCTGACCTAACTGCATAGGTCTTGGGCCATTGTGAATTCATATATACAAATAACCAGCTGGTTCTTCAAAACACCATTTCTTTATGGTCATCCACCACCTCCAGCTCTTAAAACCTCTCCACTCACTCTTCTGTCATGATCCTTGACCCTTCAGAAGAGGGTTTGTAAAGTAGAGGTCATGTTTCAGGGTGAGCATTTCATTCTTTGTTATTTTCTGAACTTTGGCCACTTGTCAGTGTCTAAGTTTGTTGCCAACTATTGCAAAAAGTTTCTTCCCTGATGAGATTTGAGAAACACACTGAGATATTGATAGAGCAATAAATTGTTAGGAGTAACTTTGATACTATGTCTGTTTTGCAGAGTAAAAGTAGGTTATTCCATAATGTCTATGACCTATGTAACCACAGGTTTTGGGCCAGATAGTAGTTCCAGGTATAGATATCAACCTGCGGAGTACACCCTTAAATCCAATCAGGGAATGGTTTAATATTTCCATGACATTTTGTGTCAACTCTTTCATCAGTGGACATATCTTGCTAGGCTAGTTGTTATTAGAGTGTTCATAGCCAGTCAGTTTGATGATTTTTTCTTTCCTCTGGTAGTATGCCTTCACATTCTTATGACTATGAAACCTAGCCAATAGGGATGAATCCAGGTCAGAACCTACATACCATGTCCTATGATTCAAATATACAGTCTCTGTAATAATAGGGTCTTATCATCAAATTTGTACACATTTATTGCCTAGAGTGTCTTTCTATTAGTAAGATAGCATTTAACAAATTTTGATAAGGAGCATGGATAAATATTATACATGTATAGGTTTGCATATTTTAGTAGAAATGTGATGGCTATCATTTTCTTAGCATACAGTATATGCCCCAGACATACTATGTCTACTTGTTCAGAAGCCATTTGACTTGTTCTTCCAGGAGACAGAAAGTATGTCTGTTCCAAAGGCAGCTGTTCCTGTCTGGTGTGTAGAAAATCAACCAGGGAAATGCCCTGTGGACCAGCCACATCATCTGCTTGTGCTTTAAGGAGACACCTGTGGTTTTCTTTATTAGTTTCTAACATTTAAATCCTTCTTACCTGCTCCAAATTTCTACAAGTGATAGAAATTTGATGGAAAAAAAAATGTTGAAGAAATGGATGCTCTTTCAATTCAGTTGATCCTGGTACACAAAAATACTTAACTCTGTATTCATTTACAACTTGTAACATTGAATACTAAGTTGAAACTACACTCGAGATCTGAACGAAGAATGGATTCCAATTCAGACACTCTAAAAGCCAGACATTCAGAAAGCTCCAAGCGCCAGTACAGACGACCTAGCACTTCATTATTTGTATCTGGGATTAGCATTAGCTGGGCATAGTGTGATAAGGCAACTTAAAAAAAACCTGGTCTCAATGACTGAAGGCTGTGATTGGCTGAAACTCAGAGGCCACAGCTGAGGACAACTCAGGTTGATTCAAGAATACATTTTGAACTCAGTCTGCAGTTTGTTACATACTGAGTTAGATCAGATAAAGGTACCATCAAAGCAAACTGGATTTAACAATTACACAAAGGCAAGATATATTCTAGGAAGTTTGTAGAAGAGACTGAAAAATAAATAATACTCAATGACTTTTTACAGAGGTAAATATAAGCAATATAAATTATAATAAATTTTAACTGCATTAGTTGTGCAATGTAGAAGAAGAATAAAATCCTTTATTAGTCCATTTCAAAATCATACATGGCCACATATGATCTCTCAGTCATTCTTTCCTATTCCTTACCTTCCTTTTCTCACTCAAACCCTTTCTTCCATTTTATTATACTCTTATATTTTCCCTTAATGTGATTTTTACTTATTTGCATGTCTGTGCATATATAATATATGTATTAGGAGAAACTGAACTTAATAAATTTCACATACTAATTGCTTTAATTTATATTCTTTTTGGTTATTAGCCCAAGTCATAATGCTTTTGTAATATCCCTTTCAATATACATGGTGATTTCCACTGGGGGACATAATTGTGTGGAAGCTCACATCATCAGGGTACATGATCCATTATGCACATCAAAGGAAAAATGGGCTACTTCCCTTAGCCATTGGCTAAGTTATAACATCCCAACATAAAATGATGATTCTGATAGATCCTAGAAATCGATTCATGGGGTCACTGGGAATGATTATCTGCTTCATTGTATACGAACAGACTTCTCCTCAGCGTGATTACATGTGTTATGTTTTCTTAGAATGAATAGTTCAACAATTTCCAATATCCCATATTCATTTAATGGCTATGGAAAGACATATTGTGTATAAAACACAAATAATTTCAATATACATTGCTATTATAAGACTGTCCATGTATATGTCGAGAATTTAGCTATTTCATGAGAAATCATTTTCCCTTACAGTGGAGTTTAAGTTTTTAAATATTTTAATCAAATTTTGAGATAAAAAGATAAGTTAGATCATTGTCAATAGATGTCTGAATAAAGTAAGCATTACGGGTATCTGCCTGAGACTGCTAGGTACCTGAAAATGCCCATGGCTGTTAAAGTCATTTGTTCAGAATGTACTGAACATGTACAGTATTCGATGAAAAGATGAATGGTAATCATTTTTGATTCAAAAATTTATAGTAATTGTGATGAAATATCAAACAAGCTAGCTGAATAAAAATAAAATATGACAGAAGCAAAGATAAGGCTAAGTGTATCATACATATATATATTATAATTTTCACAATAAAGATTTATATATATATAAATCTACATATTTATATATATAAATGTTTATATATATAAATATATTTATAATTTTCACAATAGAGATTCTAACACAAATTATAGGTAAATATTTCATTTATATTTAAGGCTCAAAAATTTTCTCAAGTATTTTAGGTAACACAGTGATCATACATAAATAATGATTTGATAAGGACTGATAAGACATTAATTAAAAGAAATGAAGACAAACAAAAGTAAGATGAAAAACTTTTCTGAAGCTAGCATACCATCGAAGGCACTAATATTGTCTTTACACTGGATGCTCACAATGCCAAAGAAGGTAATCAGATAGCAATGCAAATACCAACAGTGAGCTTAAGTTTTATAATGCAACTTAAATCATATAGTGAATAGTGGTTTTTGGTAATTATTTGCTAATAACACTGTTTCGTGGTATGAAAAAAAATACCTTCAATTTGTTAGGAAATAATTTGGCAAAATCTGTTTCAAAAATATACTTTCGCTGCAATATGTTCATAAACGAATGTGCAAAATTAAAAGTAGTAAAGTGTTTCATTAAGTCATTCTTTTATCCTGTTCCCTCACTGAAAGAACTTAGTTATGTGCAGAGAGTTTGGTTAAATTGATTTTTATATTTTCAACAGTAGCATAGGATGAGACATTAAAAATTGTATATGTCTAAGATGTACTTAATTCTTGGTGTTCATGCATATCCTTGTCTGTGCGGTTGCACACTTCTAGCGTATGTGTTTAGTGAGAAGGTAAACTTGGCTGTCAGTTCTCATAGTCTTTCTTATTGACACAGGGTCTCTGCAGTTACCTGTTAGTTAAGGCAGCTCATGAGCCTCTCATGATTCTTCCACCTCTATCGCCCTCCCTTGAAAATGGCTAGGCTGAACTACAGATACATTTTTCCTTGAACATTTACATGAATTCTGAAGAAATACTTTATGCCTCTCCACTCACTAGCTCTTTTGATAATTTTTCTTTAGTAGAAAACAGTTATTACAAAAGTATGAGATGTGGTATACCATTAAAATGTAACTTATATCGATTTCATATTGAAATTAGTGGTAATTTAACTTGTTAAATAGGTATAAAACTAAGGTGAATTATTAAGTATGTCATTTAAAATGTGTTTTGATAGGACTATATGTAACTTTATGTATTTTTAAGTGTGTGTGTATGTGTATTTCATTGAGAAAGACATAATAAATTCCAAGAAATAAACCTACTTTGTTTTTCTCAGATCTGAGAAATGTGTCTCAATCACATTTCATCAGCTCTTCAGTGGATTTGGATGATATTTCCGACAGACCCCATATGGATGAGTCTGGGCCAAAGCAGGAAGCAGACAGTACACTCAGCATTGAAATGAGAAAGAATTTAATACGCTGGTCTTTGCAGAGATCCCGGTAAGATTATAAAACAGAGGAGAAATAGTATAGTCCTAGGCATTCTTAACAGTATGAACTGATAAGTTGCTGGCTTTCAGGGGTTACAACAGGACTGCTACTGGGGCCCACGAAGCAGGAAATCATAGAATTAGGTACACACACATGTTGGAAACACAGACAAGAATTTAACTATGCTGTCATGCCAAACTAAGTTGGGATAAGAGAAAGTAGAAGGTTTAATAGTGGGAATATTCTTCCCCCCCCTCCCATATGCTATTGCTTCCACAAATGGCTGAGCATAATCAGGAGCAGGCACAGGAATCTAGGCACTGAAGTAAGCAGTAGACAGCTGCTTGGTCAATAAACAAGGCAAGAAAGAGATAAATAGATATGAGTCAGAGAAGATGAATGTACAATAAGCCGTGCAATCTAGCTTTGTTTTCTCTTATAAGGCTTAGGTGATATTTCCTCTTGGAGAAATCAGAACATCCGATATGACTGATGTGAACCATGCAAGCATGACCATCCTCACAATCTGTTTAGTGTCAGCCTGCCTCTCCAATCCCACTTTTTCTCTCTCAGCTACTGTTGTCCACCATTGACTTTATCACACACACTCTTTTCCTGTCTTCTTGTCAGTCATGAAACATAGCTCTTAGAAAACCATCACCTTACACTGGACCTTTTCCAAGGTTGACTAATGGAATAAAGATCTAATGACATAGAGAGCTTCCAATGTTACAATCCAGAGCCTAATTAAAATATATCTCGGACTCTCTTTACTCTTTTACTAGCCATTCTTGCCCACCTCTCTTTCTGGTCTAATATCTTGAGACTATCAGGTGAAACCTTTGGCAATCGATTAACAGACCACTAGCATCCATCTACCAACTAAAAGCTAGGAGTGTCAGAAGACATCATCTAAACTCTAGAGATTTCACCTCATCACTGTGTTCTGCCTATCTGTTGTTTCCAACAATGCATTGGAATCCTGTCTTGGTTTATAATTGTCTTTGTTCTGTTACTACAAAAGTTCAGGAAACTGTTAAGACATTGTAACATGGAATTTGGTAATTTTCATGGGTCATAGTCACTTACATTTGGCTGCAGACTCCTATTAATCTCTAGAATAAACTCTCTTTGATCTCCTTTGAGGAGAGAACTGTGTCTTTTGCATTGGCATGCCCATCTTCTTTCTTTCTTTCTTTCTTTCTTTCTTTCTTCCTTCCTTCCTTCCTTCCTTCCTTCCTTCCTTCCTTCCTTCCTTCCTTTCTTTCTTTCTTTCTTTCTTTCTTTCTTTCTTTCTTTCTTTCTTTCTTTCTTTCTTTTTGTCTTTACCTTCTTCAGGAAAGTCTAGGAAATAGAAGAGAGTTAGGAGAACAGAAGCTTTTTACTCTAATCCTGACTCTTGACTTCACTCAAATGATAAATGATTCCCATTATGGCACAGCCCGAACTGATAGACTACTCAGTGGGATGAAAAGGGAATTGTATATGCTGAACTCTGTCCTTTACAAAGATGAAGTATTCTTCAGCTGCAGTTTTGGGAAGACTTTTCACTCTGCCTTTGGTTGAGATTTTTGGTAGATATCTCTACGATTATCTGCCTGAGCTAACATGCTCCCTATTGCAGAACTCTGTAATTATAGAAAACCGAACAATTCAAGTGATTCATGGAGACGTAGATTGTGACACTTAGAATGCAATTGCTTGTCACCCTGTAGGTTTTTCCTGTTTTGCCTGCCTTACACTGACATTCTTAATGTGCTACAATTATTACCTTTAGTAGCTTCCCCTTTAAACCACTCAGGCCCTGTTATCGAATCTCTTATTAGGGGACAAGATACATTCTTTGAGTTTGTTTCAAATGTTGGCCATTATTATTCCATTTTTGGAACTTTGAATATATGTCTCCTTTCATGTTGCTATACAATTTTCATTGTAATAGTATTACAAGATGGGACATGAAAAATGTCACTAGGTTATGTTAGATCTGCAAATAAAATATATAGAAATACCTTCATGGGGACAAGAGAAGTTAAATTCTCACATCCGCAATCAACAGTTGTCTCACCTGCTCCTCTCTCTTGCCCACAATGTATTTGATGTGCTTACCCATCCTCTTATCAGAAGAGACATGAAAAAGTATCAAAATACATCCTGACACCATGTTGTGGCCAACACAAACTGAATAATGATATACATGCCTGTTGCATGTAGTTTTAAAAATGAAGCCATGCTTAATCTTGCTAAGCACCAGCATCTGCAGTCTTGCCCTTCCTTCTGACCAGGCCCAAGCAGTTGTCTTGCCCTGGTTGCCAAGGCCAACCTGTACCAAGCCACTCTGGTCAAAACCCCACTCCCAAGCTACCTCTCTTGCTCTCTCCTGTTGCTAAGCTGACAGAACCAGTCTTTCCTGAAATGCCTGTAGGCTCCACTCGCACTCCCAAGCCATCCAGCCCCTGTAGAAAGCTAGCTACCACTCACTTAGATCCCCTTAGCCCCAGGCAATGAAAACACAAGAGACTTATAATATACCAGCCAGATCTACAATGGTAAACCTCCAAACCCAAAATGCCCACACAAAGAAAACAAAGCTCAATTGAAATAAATATAAGCTGCACATTTAGATTGGGCAAATGTACCCTATGCTATTCTGTTGCCCATCTATGAAGTCCCTAGCTACTTGTGCTTCCTCCAGGCCACATGGTTCTAGTTCATCCACATCTTCTCCCTCCATCTTCTCCACCTGTCCTCTGTCTCATATCTCCTTCCTCTTCCTCTTTCTCCACTCTAAAACTTTCAGCACCACCTTTTCCTTTCACTGCCCCATCACAGACTCTAGCCTTATCTGACCAATTTCACCTGACCTCACCTGAGTATGTCAGGCACCCATCTTGAGGGAGCAGCATACAAACAGCAATTCACAACACATTGTCAAGTTGTAAAATTGTTACCCATAAGGGCATGATTTCTTAAATATACCATATGCATTAACAACAGAAGTTTTCAGGCCTTAGACCATTCCAATAACCTGATAAAAAGAACCTCTTTCCTTTATTTGTGGCCATCCTGAAACTCCCATGATCAAAGGTTTATCTGTTGCCTACCATCTTTTTTCCTCCTACCAATTGAAATTTTTTCCTGAGATTTTGCGCTGTCTGTCTCAGTTTTTATTGCCACACTCACTGGAATGTAATTTAACTTACGTTCGGAATCACCTTCATGGGTAGAGTTAATGACATTCATGCCTGAGTTCCTCTTTGTCTCTTTCATTGCCTTTCTTCATGTCTTTCTATCAACCGTATGATAGACTTGGTTTTGCAAGATATTTAGGGTTGTTGTTTAATAATAATATCTTTGTTTATCTTAAGTCTTATTCAATGTGCTATAGTAGCTGACCTGCCTGTCTGAGTTCCTCTGAGTCAAGAAGCTACAGTCTCTAGTGTTTAGCACCTCATAGTAAAACAGAGGAGGATTAAGTAAAGCAGTCTGTGTTCTATCCCCACGGGACCTGCGCAGCTCTAACTCCTAGCCTCATATTTGAAGTCCCAGGAAGAAAAAGAGACACTTTGAAAAGTGATTTTAATCTTTATTTCTAAGCTCTCCCTAAAAAGTTTTCTATGAAAAATCTCTAAGGAAGTACTTCTCTGTGGGATGATGTCATACAGGTGAGGCAGATACAAGATAGAATGAGGCCTGTCATTGGATGAGAAGGAAGGGTGGGCGGGAGAAAAGTTTGGGGGAAGAGGAGGAGACAGGAATGGGAGGAGAGAAGCCGCGGAGAGAACATGGAGGATGATGTTAAGATTCCACTCTGTGTATTTACAGGTTGTTATGAATATTCTTAAGGGATGGATGTGTACAGGGCTTTGTATGTTTAGGTGGGCAATTATTTCTTATCAATTGGATCGTGTTCTTTCTTGTGGCGATTTGAGTTTGGGAGAGTGTGTGGTGGCAGAGACACTGGGCCGCCATGGAGTTGGGATGTGTGTTTCTGGCAAGATCTCTACCAGATATCTTGGGACACTGTAGTGCCAGATCTAGTGGGGGTAAAAGACAGCATTTTAGTTTTATATTATTTTACAACATTACTCTAAAAAGTGTTTTTTAAACAATTCTTTTTCCTCTCTCTTCTTCCCCTAATCTTTATTGCATAAACAATGAAAAGGCTTCAACCCTTTTATTGCTAAGTGAATTAAATCCAAGTCTATAAGAAACATTTGTCCTCTTTAGTAAGACTAAGGCTGCCTTGCTGTTAAGAAAGAATCTTTTCTGCCCCATGGTAAGGAGAAGCCTGCCTGCCCCTTCTGCTCCTTCTGCTCCTTCTGCTCCCATTGCAGCTTCTTCTTTTTCCCTCTTTCCCTCTGCATTCTTCATATTGCTCTCTTAATTCTTTTAAGTTGTCATATAATTTCTCAGTTATTCAACCCTGCATTCTCATTCTAATCTTACTCTCCTCCTGCTCTGACATAACAATAATGATGCCATTAATCTCAATGCCTTTTCTCCCAATGCCTTTCTCTCAATCCTTTTACTCCCAATGCATTTACTTCCAATGTTATCCAATGTTCACTATATAGTGTATTAGGATACAAAGTACCCTATGCTGTGTATGTTTTCTAGGAGAATATGTCACATGGTTTAGACAAGCATCCCCTCCCTTTATTTTTTACAAAAATTCACTAGAAGTTCAAATAGAAATTCAAATCAACAATGGAATTGAACAAAAGTTTACAACAAAGAATGTTTACATGTATATCCATTAAGAGTATTTATCTGGATAAACCTTCATTTTCTGTCTCTAGCTCTACAGGTTCATAGAAAGTTAAAAACCATATTTTTTGTGATTAAGTTATTCTGAAATTTTGTATAGATAAACCCGGCTAATATGTTATCTTCAGTTCTTCCACCTATAGTAAATTGTTAGTTCCCTTTTTATGAGCTTTGGTTAATGGTTTTAAAACCCTTTGTAATGTCCTCTAAGTTGTAGATGACTACTTGCTACCTCAGAAGCAATTACCTTGAAGACTGGCAGAGTTGTCATTGCAGTTTTGACATCAGAAAGGACTTAATAGCAGTCCTCTTATAAAGGAGCTTAATAAACTAATATAATTTTAGGAATACTTATGGAATCATCATTAATAATTAAGAAATCATGTATTTGTCTATATAACATCACTACAAAACATTACATCTTCGTTGCTCTGCAGTAATCTGTTCAAAAGCATAGGCTAATACCAAGTGATATATATTAATAACAGGAAAAGCATATGAATAGCAGCAATCTTCCCTCAGATATAATTTCCTTGGCCTTGCCTAAAAAAGTGAATCTATCAATAAATGTACAGTAAATGATGGATGATCACCTGATAGTTTTTAGTTTCTCCTCTCTAATAAAGACATACTTCCTTACAGTGACATGCTTTATGAACCTATGAGGATCATTTTTAAATCAATTTTTACTAAAGAGGGTAAGGGCATGGTGCTAGCATACTCTCAGTGGTGGTGAGGCCTACAAATCAAATGGTGGTAAACAGTAAAGAAGGAAGTCCTTTTCAAACCAGTCAGAAGTTATACAAGAAGACAAGGAAAAATTAATATTTGAGACTTAGTTCTTTCCTAGTAGTCTTTTCATGAGAAGACAAGGGTGCTCTCTAGAGCTACTTGGGAATCCCAAGGGAGCTCTTTGCAAGAGGACTCTCAATAGCCTCCGCTAATGCAAGGGGTCTCTACCATTTCATACCCCTCTGTTTCTAGCATCTCTTAAATATTCTTTGTAGACCAAAGCTCCAGTCACCATGAATCATGGATGGACATTCGAATCATAGTAAATAGTGATGGACTTAGAAACTCTTTGGTTTTTAAATTTGATTTAACAGTAAGCCTTTTCTTTTACTGTCTTGTTACAGGCTATCCTTTTTCTTGAGCCGCTTTGCATAGAACTTTGCATCCATTGACAGTTTCTTTCTGCACCATTAGAATCCATGCATTTTAGACACATTTGAAGTTGTTAGTTTTTGGTTTCTCAGTGTGTATGTTTGTCTCCTATGATGTGTGTTTCTGTATACCAGGCTCTTCCTTAGGAGGAGGTAAGGATTATAATCTGAGATAGAGAGGACAAGAGAAGCACTTTTCACTCCTAAGAAATTGCACAGCAAACCCCAATGCTCATATTTGTTTTGTTGCCATTCAAGTTCTCTGGGAAAACATCACAAAAATTCAGAATAGTGTGGGAGGGTGTAGGATGATGTCACAGGTGAGGCAGGTACAGGATAGAAGGAGGCCTGTCATTGGAGGAGAAGGAAGGATGGGCGGGAGAGAAGTTTGAAGGAAGAGGAGGAGACTAGGAGAGAGAGGAGAAGACAGGAGAGAGGAGAGGGGGAGAAGCCATGGCAGGTGGTGTTAAGATTCTGCTCTGTGTATTTACAGGTTGTTATTAATGTTCTCAAGGGATGGATGGTACCGTGCTTTGTATGTTTAAATGGGCAATTATATCTTACCAATTGGGTCAAAGATTATTGTGTTGTGTGTGTGTTCTTTTATGTGACGGTTTGAGTGTAGGAAAGTGTGTGGCGGCAAGGGACACTGGGCCACTGCGGAGTTGGGATGTGATTCCGCCAAGATATCTAGCAGGTATCTTGGGGCACTTAGGTGACGGACTTAGCGGGGTAAAAGACAACCATACTTTTTTATTTTTATATTTTTACAACAACAGGAGGGTATTGTAATTACTTTCAATTTCAGAGGTGGGAGATAGGAAAGGAGGCAAAAAAACAAAACAAAACAAAACAAAACAAAACAAATCGAAAATTGCCATGGTAAGCTCAGAAGCTGGGAATGCCATTTGGTAGTGTCCCAGTATAACTAAAGGAAGACACTTTTAAATCTTTTATCACATTGGATTTCTCCTAATTTGCTTTCTGTTTCTGAGATAAAACACTAATCAATTCCATGTTGGAAATAAAAAGTTTTTTTTTTCAGCTGTGGTTGATAATAGAGGGAAGCCAGGAAAGGAGCTTACGGCTAGAACATTACACTGGGACCTGGAGCAGAGGCCAAGGAGGAGCAGGATTTGCTGGTGTGCTCAGCTCTCTTTCTTATGCATCTTCCCTGAGTCCTTTCATATCAATCAGAGACCTAGAAGATACACCACAAATATGCCTCTCGGTCAGTCTGAGGAGGCAAATCCTCACATGAGGTTTCCTCTTCCCAAATACCCGAATTAGCAACTAAAGCTAACAATGAGAGATGGGCACTGCCTCTAAGGAGTGGTGTAATCTGGAAATGATAAAGCTTTTTAGCCAAATGTTATATGTGGATAGATGATTGCTAAAAAACATCAAAAGTTGAAAAAAAGTATTTGTTTCCTACAAGAGATATCTAGGTGAAGCACTATGAGGAAAAACAACACAACTCTATTTTAATTAAGAAAAATATAAATGATATCTTTTTTTAACTGTGTATTCATGCTCTTATGTGACTTGCTTTGGGTGGAATATGAGAAGCTGTATCAAAATCCTGCCCCATTGCCTTTACCAAAATTAACCATATCTTTAATCTGTGAGTCAAAGTAAGACCTTTATTCCCCAAGTTGCTTTTGTTGGGGTATTTTATTACAATAAGGAAAAAAAAGTACTTGAAAACTTGGTACTGAGACTTGGGATACTATGTTATAATTAGGCCATTAAGAATGTCTTATACTAGAGTGCAGAAGAGCTTGGAACTTTGGGTGGAAATAACTCTTGTATCTTGAGTGCTAGTGGCAGAGTTTAAAAAATTGTTTGGATAGAAACTCAGAAAACAAGAATCCAAGAGAACTGTCCATAGTAGAGGCCTTGCTCCTGAGTTTTCAGAGTAGAAAACGTTTAAGAACTGAGTGGGGAGCCTAGTTAAAGAGTGAGAGGAAAGAATGGGGGACCAGAGCAGTCAATGATATTACAAGAAAACCCAGAGTTAACTATATAGGGCCTTACAGAGACTGAACCACCATCCCAAGAGCAGGTCTGGGCTGAACTTAGGCTCCCTACACATATGTAACAGATGTGTAGCATGGTCTCCATGTGGGTCCCCTAACAAGTGGAATAGTGGAATGTAGGGATATGTGACTCTGACTCTGTTGTCTCCCTTTGGATCCCTTTGCCCTAGCTGGGCTGCCTTGTCTGGCCTCAGTGGGAGAGGATGCACCTAGTGAATTGATATGCCAAGTCAGATTGGTACACATTTGGGGGGTCTTCCCTTCTCAGAGGAGAAGGGGGCATGGAGGGAGAGCAGTATGAAAGTGGGAGTGGGAGGAGAGGAGGATGTAAAGTGAACAAACAAACAAACAAACCAAGAGAACTTCTTGAGGACATTCATGTGTTACTTTGGCCAAGAATATGCTTTCATTCTGTCCAGATCTTGAGAAGGTGTATGAAGTTGAACTGAAAGACAAGGAATGAATTTGCTAACTAGGCTTGCGATCAACCTGAAGTGTAGGACCAGGAGAAGGCAGACAGCAAAGCAGGGGTAACTGTTAGAGATTAGCACTGTTGAATTTGGCATTAGAAAAGATGTCTTGAGTGCAAGACCCCACCCATCAAAGGCTGAGACTTAGAAATATGCAAATTTATGTGACAGAAGTAGGCCTGAACTGAGAATACATCTGAGAGGGTTCTCTGTTCCTCAAAAGTAACTCTTTTTTTTTTTTTTTTAAGATTTATTTATTTTATGTATGTGAGTACACTGTAGCTATCTTCAGACACACCAGAAGAGGGCATCGGATCCCATTACAGGTGGTTATGAGCCACCATATGGTTGCTGGGATTTGAACTCAGGACCTTTAGAAGAGTAGTCAGTGCTCTTAACTGCTGAGCCATCTCTCCAGCCCCAAAAGTAACTCTTGAGGAGTGTTTCTGCAGGCTCAGTTCTGAGAAGTTGATGTAGCTGTGGTCCTAAGAAGCTAAGCTTAATTCATGAACTGACAGCAGAACTTGGCAGTGTTTATATTCTTGGTACTGGGTTTGACGGCAAAAAAATAAAAATTAAAAATGGACAAATTTATGAATAGAAGCTGAGGCAAGATGATGTGGATCGGAATTGGAGACCATGCAAAGAAGTCCTAAGAGACCACTGAGTAATTTTCTGGAGATGAACCCTAAATTCCAATGGAGACTCTAGGATTTTAGAGATGCCAAGAGCATGATTGCAGAGTTGGAATGGAGCTGGTCCAAGAGAGAACTCATGGGTATGATAGGAAGTTGAACTGGAAGGCTGGGTCAACTCTGTCATTTGGAGCTAATTTTGTTGTGAGCTTCAGATGTTAGAAACAAAGCTGTTGGATTTGGAGTTTCCCTTGTTGGATTTTGGTCTTGCTTTTGGCAGATAATTCCTTGCTATGCTTTGATATTTCCTCCTTTGTAAAAAGAGATTCACTTTATGCCATTATGTTTGATAAGTGTCACATGTTCTATTTTTTTATTAACTTGAGTATTTCTTATATACATTTGAGTGTTATTCCCTTTCCCGGTTTCAGGCAACATCCCTCCCCTCCCTTCTATATGGGTGTTCCTCCCAATCCTCCCCATATCCGCCCTCCCCCAACAATCTACTTCACTGGGGTTCAGTCTTAGCAGGACCCAGGGTTTCCCCTTCCACTGGTGCTCTTACTAGGATATTCATTGCTACCTATGAGGTCAGAGTCCAGGGTCAGTCCATGTATAGTCTTTAGGTAGTGGCTTAGTCCCTGGAAGTCTCTGGTTGCTTGGCATTGTTGTACATATGGGGTCTCGAGCCCCTTCAAGCTCTTCCAGTTCTTTCTCTGATTCCTTCAACGGGGGTCCCGTTCTCAGTTCAGTGGTTTGCTGCTGGCATTCACCTCTGTGTTTGCTGTATTCTGGCTGTGTCTCTCAGGAGCGATCTACATCCGGCTCCTGTCGATCTGCACTTCTTTGCTTCATCCATCTTGTCTAATTGGATGGCTGTATATATATGGGCCACCTGTGGGGCAGGCTCTGAATGGGTGTTCCTTCTGTGTCTGTTTTAATCTTTGCCTCTCTATTCCCTGCCAAGGGTATTCTTGTTCCCCTTTTAAAGAAGGAGGTGTCACATGTTCTTAATTGTAAAGAGTCTTAATAGATTTTGTACTTCTAAATAGTAGTTTTGTTAAATACTATGAGAATTTTTCTATTATTTTGCGTTTATAATTATGATTTATCCTTTTTCTTTCCTCTCTCCAAGTACTTCCATATCCCCTATCACTCTCATTTAAACTCATAATTTCTGTTTTTCTTAAATGTTGCAACTGTGTGTGTGTATGTATATATATGTGTGTGTGTGTGTGTGTGTGTGTGTGTGTGTGTGTGTGTGTGTGCTCAGTCTGTGCACAGTTATTTATATGTATGTCTTCAGGGCTGATGCTTTGTCATAAAACAAGCAACCAGGAACACTTCTTCCCTGGGGAAAAGACTTCTCTAATTCCCAACTAATTCTTAGTTGTCTATGGTTCTTTGTGTGGTTGAGGCCTCCTGTGCTTTTACCCACCCACTTCACATCTCCATTGGTGTTGATTGTTCTTGTTCACTTCATTTTAGGGGTCATACTGATGAGACTTTATGGTCATAGTCTACGATATTTACATTAAGTTTACATTTTCCACTCTGTTTCTAAGTGTGGATTTGATGTGATATGCTGTTATTAAATCTTGGTAATATTCAATTGGCTTCTGACTAGCAGAGGATTTTTGTTTGTTTGTTATTTCTGTTCTTGCTCCTGCATGTTATATACTTACCTGAAATGCATAACATGATAAAATTAAGAAGTGATTGAATATCCTTAGTACTACTAATATAATTTTACTTGTTTTATTAACATGATAATGACAGGGTAACTCATTATCTGTTTGAGTATCTTACTTGGGAGTGTTGGTAATTATGCTATGTTTAATGAAACCAAAGTTATTAATAATTTTACAACAGATAACTAAATTGAAAATTTCCAGTTAAATTTTATGTTATGTATCTATTTATTTGTTGTAAGCTTTTGTTGCTTCGATGTATTGATATATATTTTTTCCTCATTATGCTTGCAATAAGTGTCAGCACTTTTGTACTTGAACAAAATTATCCATCCTTTAAGTACTTGGTTTGTAATTGAAAAGAGGATAGTCCACCTGCATAAGAATTATAAAACAACTGTCTTTAATTTATGTTCTAGAACCAAAGTTTCATAATGTCACATAATCATGAAAATGCCCCTGAGAAGTTTATGTGGCATAATACTTTTTATCACATTCATTAAAGATCTCCTACTGTGTGTAACTCAACATCATATTTTTATATAAATCATATAATGACACTAACTGAAATGCACAGAATGTGTTGAGTTGCTATTAAGTGTGAGAATAATATCTTCTTTTTGTGCAATCATATCATAGCATATAAGCAACATTATATCCACTGACAGCAATGTGCATAATTTTCCTGAGTTTTCAGTAACACTTTCAGGGAAGCATATCTTAGGTTATAAACTAAATTCCAATAGAAGGGAGATGTATATATCGCACGAAATGTCTCCATTAGTGATGACAGAATAATTTTAGGAATCACTAACAATGAAAATTGAAGCTTCTATAAATTTGTGGATAGAAACATCATAACATCAAATACAAATGTACCAAAGCACAAATCAAAATAGAAAATTGGAAATAAAGATGAAAGAAAAGAATAATACCTTACTTGAAAATTAATAAGCATTTGATTTAAACAACAAGAACAAGCTAAACCTGAACATACACATGTAAAAAGAATGCATATGGCAGAATGTTAGTTGAAATAAAAAGAATAGAAATACCCAAAATTAATGCAGCCAAATATTGATGCCTTGACACATGATGAACTAAATAGAAGTATGTGGTAAGAGATATGCTCACATGACTAAAATTGGAAATAAAATTGGGACATTAATGTTGATTCCACAGAAATTGATAAAAAAAAATTGGACAACTGGGCATAAAAACCAAGATATTTGGTAAAAATAACTAATTCCTACAAACACAAAACTTGCCACCTTCAGGAAGAAGGCCAGTATAATAGCAGCCCACAGGACACGCATGAGAAGTCTTTGTAACTTAATTATGTTTGTTTAAATGCAAAATCGTTCTTAATTCATTTCTCACAGAAGTTTTACAAAGCGAGCAAAGATCTGCAAATACCTTACAGTTTGACCAGTTTCCGAGCAAAACTGGTCTTTTATTTCTACTAAGAAAAACTCCTGGTCTTCAGAACAAAGGCTCCATTATATTTTCTTCAAGTTCCACTGCCACTGCAGATAAGGTTGACTCTGGCTTCTTCTTTGGCATCCTGGCAAAGTCCAACGACTTCTTTGATATTTCTGACATCCAATGGAATTCTAATCTCATGACTCTGTCTTGTTCAGAGTTCTGACCCAATTACCTGCTAGTGTTAAAGTCAGTGGGTGTTTCATTTTTCTCTCTGACATTTCTCCAAATATTGACTAGAGCTATATGTCTGTAAAATACAATACAAACAAAATAAACAAAATGAATTTGTGTCTAAGAGCTTTACTATTATGCTATCTTAGAAAACAGGAAGGGTTTATTTGAAAATTGATATAAAATTTCACGTGCTCTGGGACATCCTTATAGTCACTCCATTATGTCAATCAGCCTTTCTCAGGAGAAATAAAAAAACGAGAAAGCAAAACCAACACCTAAATGACCAAAACTCTACATAGGTTGTTTTCTGTAGCGTAGCTCTCTCTGTTTTATCTTAAAGTTTACAATACTTTGTCCTGAGACCTTCACATTCTTATCCAGAAGACCCTGAGAGGTTTTCTCTGAACATGTATAAGCTGAAGATTGGAGGTGACTGTAGCTTGCAACATGTTGTTACCTGTGAGCTACTCTCAGGAGTGTGCTCTGAGATATAGCAATGGATCCAGATATCTGTCAACTCCTGTGAGAAAATCTTATAGTTGTAGGAGTCATAGAACTTCTTTAAAGTGTATTGTCCACATACGATCCAGCCCAGCTTCCCAAATGCTTGAACTTACCTCCATAGCTGACCTTGACTCACAACACTTCCTGGACAGTCTACTATACAA
Organism: Rattus rattus; assembly: GCF_011064425.1. Classification (NCBI taxonomy): domain Eukaryota; kingdom Metazoa; phylum Chordata; class Mammalia; order Rodentia; family Muridae; genus Rattus; species Rattus rattus. The sequence continues at coordinate 49,651,931 of NC_046166.1, read as the reverse complement.
TACTGCTTACAAAGAACTACTGTTAATTTAGAATGAACTTTTTTGCTACATGACAATACTTCAATGCATAATTTAAACACACATACACACACAAACACACATGTTTTTGCAGTACTTCACCTACTCTAATAATATAATTATTGCATATGATGATGGTGATTATAGTTTGCTATGAATTAATTTTCTTTTTTTAAAAATAGGATCTGTTGAGCTCATGTGAACTGGTATAATGAAAACAAAAAGAGCCTATGACAGTTTGGGCTGCAGAACTGTATAATGATTACCCTAATCCCTTTCTTTTCCCCTGTGCCCACCCTCCCCCACCCACCTCTGTATATGTGTCTCTAAACACAAGTGAATGAATTCAAACAAGGACTAAGGCTGTCTATCCTTTTACCATCAATAAAATATTGGCATTTTGCCCTTCAGATTTTTGTGTCTTTAGAATATAAATGTGGAATAGGAAAGATGGCCCAATGGTTAAGAGCCCTTTTCCAAGACGTGAATTCTATTCCCAGAACCCATATTAATGAATTCCAGTAGATCTGTCACCCTTGATGGAACCCTGTAGGCATTGATAGGCATGTGGTTCACACATGCAGGCACATAGCCATACACATTGCCTAATAAATAAATATATAAAACATCAAGTATTATTGCCTTATGGTCTCATATATTATGACGGTTAATTGTCTTTGTAAATTGATTATATTTCAATCACTAGAAGAAAGAAAACTTTTGGCTATGTCTGTGAAGGTGTTTTCAGAAAGATTTATTCAAGATAAGACCCACTTGGAATACAGTCAGTAACATGCCATGGAGTGAGTTCCTGAAGTAAATAAGAAAGGAAGTGGAACATGGGTATCAGCGTGTTCTATATCCTGACCCTGGATGAAGGTGACCAACCCTCAGGTTCCTGACACTTAGCTTTTCCTCTGTGAAAGATGGTCCCCAACTCACTGTCTTCCTGCTCTTTGAGTTGCTTTAATCATAGTAAATGGAAATGAAATGAATACCTGTAAACCCGCGTTTCTTGGTGGGAGATGATGGGTGGTTTGGGCTATTTAAAAGAAACACACTAACTTCAGTTGTAGCTCCTGGTAAACTCCTAACACTCCCAGTGTGGGTTACAGCATGCTCTGTTGGCATAGTAATTGAGACTTTGTTAACAAACCTTTGACATTAGTAAGTGCTATGTCTGACCCAGATACCTATCAGAGTTTCCAGGAAGAGTTCCTTGAGAAGCAGTGTAGGGGAAGCCACCCCAAGGCCAGCAGTCCAAATGCTGAGAAGTTACACTTGGCATTTAATTTTTTTATTAACTTGAATATTTCTTATATACATTTCATTTTATTCCCTTCCCAGTTTCGGGCAAACATCCCCTCCCCCTCCCCCCTTCTTATGGGTGTTCCCTCCCCCACCCCATTGCAGCCCTCCACCCAACAGTCTAGTTCACTGGGGGTTCAGTCTTAGCAGGACCCAGGGCTTCCCCTTCCACTGGTGCTCTTACTAGGATATTCATTGCTACTTATGAGGTCAGAGTCCAGGGTCAGTCCATGTATAGTCTTTGGGTAGTGGCTTAGTCCCTGGAAGCTCTGGTTGCTTGGCATTGTTGTACACTTGGCATTTAAATGAATTTACTTAAATTTCAAAAAAGCTGCAGGTTTCCTACAGCCACTCTGTGGTCTGCTTAGCACACAACTCACTTCTGCTTGAATATCTGGTGCTGCGAGTATCTGCAGCTTGACTATCGGATGCTTGTATTTGCTTGATTTTTCTCTAGTCAATCTTCTTGGTCTTCAATTCTGGTTTCTGCTAGCTTCTCTTGCTCTAGTATTTTATATGACTTTGATACATTTAGACTCTAAGCAAAAGCAAGGCATAAACAATTTCAAAGAAAAAAATTGAGAAAAATTGTCTATACTCCACATTGCCCTTCCATGTCGTGTACGCCCAGCCCCCTTCATAGGTAAGCTCAGAGGAGGAAGAGCTACTGAGTTCATCAAAACTAACATTTGCTAAGTGATTTTTATTTTGCTGTTGAAGGCAATTTAGGCGACATCGACAACGCACTAAAATATTTTCCTTTCCATCATTGGTATGAAAATCTCATAAATCCCATTTGTCCTAGGGAGACATTTCATTAAAGTCGAGAGGAGATTTCATTTGTGTTGAAATGTATAATGAGTTTTAGATGCCAGTCGAACAAGACATGCCTTCTAAAAAGAGCTCTTTCTTTACATAGTCCAGACACTTTGTCTGGGCATCAGTATTGTTTAAATATAATGCATATGGAAATAGTCTGGAATTTTTACAGCAAACAAATGTCTTTATACATGTTTAGGCTTGCACCAAGGACGTATATGGACGCTTTTACAAGATCCATGCTAGGATGTGGGAATGTGGGGTGTGCTCACATCTGTAATAAAGGGTAATAAAAACCATGAAAATAAAAATTGAAACATTATTTTGTGTGCATGAGTGTCTGCATGTGTGTGTGTGTGTGTGCATGAGTGTCTGTGTGTGTCTGTGTGTGTGTGTGTGTGTGTGTGTGTGTGTGTGTGTGTGTATGTATACACGTTGAGGATTGACCTTGGAATTCAGTAAATTACAAGTTATGAAAGGAAAGCAAAACGACATTTATGTTATTTAATGCAAGTAAATCTGACAAAAAGAAAGGAAGAAAGCAAGAAGAGAGGAAGGAAGGATAGAAGAGAGAGAGAGAGAGAGAGAGAGAGAGAGAGAGAGAGAGAGAGAAAGAAAGGGAAGTATATGCTGTGATGCACCAGCATATACTATCTGTCCTCACTTGTACTATTTAAGCATTTATTTACCGGATGGGTATCTAGTACGGAGTGTATTAGTAATGGCGGTAGTTAGCTTGGTCAAGTTCTACTCCCTCTTTATAATTAGACTTCAATCACTGCTGCATTGATCAGGACCTGGGTAAAGTGCAGAAGAGTAGAAGCAGAGTCTCTAACATGTGTTAGGCCCTGGTTGGTTTTCTTTTACCCCAGTGGAGAATACAAATATAATAAAACATTTTCCAACTCCTATTGGCATGTTACAATTTAAAGGAAAAAAATTATTCTATGTTTGCAAATATATTTAAACCATCCAGACTAACATATTGATAAGCCACTGATTCCAGCCTAGTTAGTACATGCTGGTTCATTTTGTGGAAATATGTATTGGCTAACATAGATTAAACTGTTACCATGTGGACAGATATGTTACAGAGGCATACAAATCAACCAAATCATGGTTTTTTTGTTTTCCACAGTTTGATTATCACATGGTCAATCAGTGTTAAAGGACCAAATGTATTTTCAAACATTATTCAATAGCCTTCATTTTTTGTATGGGTTCACAATGACTCATTTTTAAATTCTATTCTTTGGCATATTTCCCCGCCTAGAATCCTAATTAGTTTTTTAATGTTTTATAAAACCCTGAAATTATAATACCAGGCTATTCACAATCACAAAGAAATGGACCCAGCCTTTAGGTCTAACAGTCAAATGAATGCTAAAAAAATATGGTAAATATACAACATGGAATTTTATTCTGACAATAATGCAGAATAAACTTTGAAGGAAATTTAATGGACAAGGAAATCATTAATGTTGGAGACATACATTCACAAAAACGAATATTTCACATGGACTAATTTTAGATTTTAATAGTTACTTATCAGGTGCATATTAGGGTGGCTGGATGAGTGGTTAGACCTCAGGAAACAAGAAAAGCATCTCCACCATGAGATAGCTATAGAGGATTTAGAGACAGGTAGGTGATGTCCATAAATAAAAGTGACAGGGACACATGTAGCAGAGTTCTGGGCACCAAAGGGTGAATATTCAGAGAGAGCTTAGTAAAAACATGTATGAAAATCCCCCCATTAACCACGGAAATGCTTTGTATGCTGATATAAAAACAAACAGGTACAGTGAACTGTATCATCCTCACTAAAAAACAAGCCAGCAAGCAAACGAACACAAAAACAAACTGGACTCTACCTGCTGTGGTCAAGATTCCAAGTGGAACATTAACACATGAAACTCAAGAAGGATGATCAAAATGTGAGTGCCTCACTCCTTCTTTAAAAGGGGAACAAGAATACCCTTGGGAGGGAATAGGGAGACAAAGTTTAGAACAGAGGCAGAAGGAACGCCCATTCAGAGCCTGCCCCACATGTGGCCCATACATATGCAGCCACCCAATTAGACAAGATGGATGAAGCAAAGAAGTGCAGACCGACAGGAACCAGATGTAGATCTCTCCTGAGAGACACAGCCAGAATACAGCAAATACAGAGGCGAATGCCAGCAGCAAATCACTGAACTGAGAACAGGACCCCAGTTGAAATCAGAGAAAGAACTGGAAGAGCTTGAAGGGGCTCGAGACCCCATATGAACAACAATGTCAAGCAACCAGAGCTTCCAGGGACTAAGCCACTACCCAAAGACTATACCTGGACTGACCCTGGGCTCCAACCTCATAGGTAGCAATGAATAGCCTAGTAAGAGCACCAGTGAGTGGAAGGGGAAGCCCTTGGTCCTGCCAAGACTGAACCCTCAGTGAATGTGATTGTTGGGGGGAGGGCAGCAATGGGGGGAGGATGGGGAGGAGAACACCCATATAGAAGGGGAGGGGGAGGGGTTAGGGGGATGTTGGCGGCAAAACCGGGAAGGGGAATAACACTCGAAATGTAAATAAGAAATACTCAAGTTAATAAAGATGAAAAAAAAAAAAAAGACTGATGGACTTCCAATGTACATTGCATTTCTTTGTGAAAGCAAAGCAAGGTTAACGAACTTAAAGGTGAAAAACAAAATTACAAGTGGTAAAGACTGGAATGACACATGATGTAATGGGATCATTTGCTGTAGGATAGATCCCCACGGTTAAATAACAGTCAGCCAGGTCTGTTCCATTCTGCAAGTTACTCAGTCCAAGTGGGAGGCTTTCACAAGAAGACAGGTTGCTTTTTATATGTAATTATGTTTATTTGCTTTGTTGTCGCTCAGATACTTTGTTACTGCAATCGTTGCCAAACCATTTTCCAACTTTTTTTCTTTCCTTGCTGGGATTTTGTAGAACTAGTGTTCAAAGGAACAAATAATTAAAAACATTTTTTCAATGTATCATAAGTCAGTACTCAGCCTTTTTCCCACTCTGAATGGTGATGGCTACTGCTGTCTCCTGCATGCTGTGTCTTTTCGATAAACGGGCACTAAGAGTACACATTTGCACAATATCTTCAGTAATGAAAAATAAAGTGAAAAGAAAAATGAAAAGATCTACTCCTCTCCCCCCTGCTTCTTTACAACTAAGTCCAGAATGTATTTGGTCACCCAATTTCATATTATGTATACTATTATTTCTTAAAATAAAAAATTCCTAAAATGCTTAATTTTGAAGAATAAGATTTCTTTTTAATACGAAACATATTATCTGAAACAGCCAGCACTTAATTTGAAACAGAGAGCATTGGACAGAAGTCAGTGACCCCTTCCCTTTGGAAGAGTTAGGGGAAGGGTTAAAGAAACTTAAGGGGATAGCAACCCCACAGGAAAACCAACAATGTCAACTATCCTGACCACTGGGAGCTCTCAGAGACTAAGGCACCAACCTTAGTCTCTGAGAACATATGTAGCAGAGAACTGCCTTGTCTGGTGCCATAGAGAGAGGATAAGTCTACTCCTTTCGAGGCTTGATATCCCAGGGTGGGAGGACACTCAGGGAGTGGGGTTGGGGGATCGCATGTTGCAACCTCACAGAGACAAAGGGGAAGGCAGATGGGAGAAGACCTTTGCTAGGGGGAATCAGAACAGGGAACAACATTTGGGATGTAAATGAAAAAGATAATTAATAAAAATATTTCTACTTAATATGAAACATAGTATATATAACTGTAATTTTCACTAAATATATTTATGTGAATCTAAATGTTATGCATTAGAATTTAAAGCATGTATACATAATTAATAATTCAATATAAGTGCTTTAAATATATAACACAATAGGTAAAAATAATATTAGAATATAAGGAATTTGCTGTAGAAATAATTTGAATAAAGTGATTATTTAAAATGAAACATTCAGTATATTGCAAGAAGTGCATTCATATACCTTAAAATTATATTAGTGCCTCAGACAAACTGATAGAAGTTAGTTTGCCTCCATAAATGGACTCATTGTGAAATTTATTTTTTAATTTTTTGCTTTTTATTTTACTAAAAACAAGGTTTTCAACCAAGGAAAATAGCCCAGGAATATTAAAAGTCTTCTGGATGTGGAACCATATTACTCCTCAGTTTTCCAAGTCCAATTAAGGGTGTGTCACAATCAGGTAAAGCAGGAATCCTACACACTTTAATAAGCAGAAAGTCCCTTAGATGAATGGTGTCCTATCTGTCTATATTTCTTTGAAAGATCAAAGTTTAGATAAGGGTAAGACATTTTGGTGTGATAAAAATAGGATTCAACTATTTAAAATTTCTTTATGAAACCTATTGCAAAGAGAGCTGTACGAAAAATTGATCCCAATGCTTATTGAGTGCTAGGAAACCTAATCTTTTAGAAACAGATTTTGTTCTTGCAGTTGTTACTGCTTCACAACTGGGACATCCAGGTGATTTCACTGACAGCCACACGCTCTGATTGCCTGAGTAAAGGAAACTACTTATGCTGTATGATCAATATTTTGGAGAAATGTGCAGAGAAGATAAAGAAGACAGTTATGTATCTCATTCTTATTTTATATAATAAGTTCATTTTCTTAAAAAGTCTAAAAAGTACTCAAATATACAAACGTAGTTTCATTGAACTTGTTTTAATAGTATGTATGTGTGTGGGGCTGTGTGCATGTAAACGCTGGTGGACTCTGATGAATCAGGCCCCACTGGAGCTGGTGTTACAGGCAGTTTGGTCTACCAGATGGATGCTCTGACTTCGTTTTGAGAACACAAGGTTCAGGAAAATTCTAACTTTTCCAAACAATCTAGTCAATATTTTGAAACAGGTAATTTCTTTCATGTATATGTAATATTTACATGTATATTTTATATGGATTGTATTTGAGATTATTTCCCTTTTATGGCCTCATATTGTAAGGAGAAAAAATCCCAACACTATGTTCTAGGAAGCCTGGCCTGCACAAGTACAGAATTTAAAGGATCCATATTTACTTTATATTATATATTGGAAATTGTTAATTGATTGAAGTTAACATGAATAGGTTTATATACAAATACTAAGGTTTCATCTAAAGCCAATTATGTGTGTTAATAGAGAACAATTGACCTCAGTCTTTTAATTTTTGCTTATCCATTTTTATTTATTTTTTTAGTAACAGCTAATTTCTGTGATTCATTCACATGTTTGAACATGGTTACTGTTTTCCTAACGAGGAGGAATCCACTGGTCTCTAGCCAGGAATTATTTGGAGCTCTCTGACCACATATCTATGTGACAGTGTACAATTTAGGGCCCACTGCACAGAAGTCATCTCCTTATAATCCAGATAACAATTTTCCTGTGTAGAAAATGGTGGAGTGATTTTTTTCCTTTGTAGCATAGATACACAGTGTGGAGAAAATGCCTCTTTTGAAAGGTTTAGTTTAAAAAATATGTGGATAAAAAATAACTACTCCACTATAAAAATTGCTTCTAGGTCCAAACACTATTCTAACTTTACATTCACATAATCTTTAAAATTAACAGTTTTTATATTTTTTAATATAATTACATTAGTTCCACGAAAATAACCTTAGTTTGACTCTTATGCTGTCTGTGTTTTACTATAATAACATCCAGGTCAGTTTATTCATTCTGATAGCCCCCCCCCCCATCAAGAAGAAAACCAGTAAAGAAACAAACAACAAAAACCCAACAAAACAAAAGGAAGAGAGAGAAAGAGAGAGACAGGGAACGAAGGAAGAAGGAAAGAGGAAAGAGAGGAGAGGGAGAAAGAGGAGGAGAGAGGAAGAGGAGGAGGAGGAAGAGGAGAAAGAGACAGAGAGAGACAAGAAAGAAGGAAAGAGAGAAGAGAGAGGAGGACAGAGGAGGAGGAGGAAGAGGAGGAAGAGGAGGAAGGGGAGAAAGGGAGAGAAAGGGAAAGAGAGAGAGAGAGAGAGAGAGAGAGAGAGAGAATCTTTAACATGACAAGACTCACACTTGACACACTTTAACATGACAAGACTCACTTGACACACTTGATGTTCTCAAGAATTTTATAAGGGTAAAAATTCAGAGTAACTGGTTTTCTGGTAGAAAGTGATCATGTTATCAGTTAAGAGTTCTATTTCTGAGAACCAAGCTCATAATTCTTATTAAAATATCATTTTTAAGAGAATAATTCCATATTGAACTAGAAATCTTATGCTAGACAAGTTCTTACACTTACATTCAAACATGTACATGTTTCTTACATGTGACCAGGTCAACAGCACTCTTGGTGTGGACTAAAGGAAGGCTACTGGGTCTGGAGAAGACATAAGGTCAGGATGGAGATGTTAGCATCAGTTTGGGGTTTGAAATTCACCTATTGATAAAAAGTTGAAGCAAAAATTTGTACCTGACTTATTTCTCTTTTCAAAGCATGCCTTGATACCCTCCAGGCTCAAGAAGCACACTACAGCAGAATTGTGTGAATATGGGAAAGAAGGCATTAATGCCTTGAAATATTAAGGCTCTTTATTTTCTTACTGTGTTCATCATTATGGGGATATTCACCATGCTATCATCTCTTATGTATTGTTCACGCATTATTATATATGCTTATGAATTTTTGTGTTATTTAGGATCTGCCTTTGCCCACCAGCATAGAAACACCAATTTAACTTTCAGCTCTATTTCTTTAGTAGGCATAATTCATTTAAGAGTCTCACAACTATATCTGATGTACAGGTAGTCAATGTGACATAGTAAATAAATGAAGAGATATATCTTAAAACTGAAAAGAAATACTCAAGAATGATTATCTACTTTCCTTAAATAAGCATTATTTGGGTGTACATAAAACCAGGAGTAATTAAGTTTAATCAAACATAATTTTTAATTGTTATATGTGATACCTGCTAAGAAATGTTCTTTTGTTCAATGCTCTGAAAAATAGTTTATCAAGTACACTCATTTGAGGGAGATTAGACAACTTTTATACTCATATAACTTTATTTTGGATTTTGAATTACATGATAGAATGTAATTTATCAAGTGCTTGACAACTTGTCATCTCTAGGCTTCATTCCCTCAAATTCACTACTTTGATTACGTGCCATGCTTTCTCATTAGAATAAGAGGAAATTTTGTATAACCTGTAAATATGTGCAACTATAAGGTTATTAAAGTGACATCAATATGTCTGAAATCATTCATTGTGTTAACTCCTTTGTTTGTAATTCAAAGAATTAGGCCCATTGTACATTGGAATGAATTTGAAGTCACATCGCTGCTCATCCAGAGCAAACCAGGCATTACCCAGGGACCACTCCAGATCATCTGACATGGTTAGTCGTCAAGTCACTGTGGTCTGAAGAGCTTTTAGTGTCATACTCCAGTGTGCTCCATTTCATAGCCCTGCGCTGATGACATCCAAGCATACAAAGAGGTTTCATGTTTGAGACAGACTGCCTCAAGCCTTCAGTTAGCTTAGGAGTAATCAATTCCTCACATGACAATGCAAAGAAATATGATGGTTGGAATCTCATGTTTTGATTTTAAGTATTTTTTATTTACATTTCGAATGTTATCCTCCTTCCCAGTTTTCCTTCCATAAATCCCCTATCCCATCCCTCCACCCTGCTTCTGTGAGGGGCTTCCACCACTCACTCCTTCCTGTCCCCCACCCGGACATTCCTCTACACTGGGGCATCAAGCCACGGCAAGACCACGGGCTTCTCCTCCCATTGGTGCCCAGCAAAACCACCCTCTGCTACATATGCAGCTGGAGCCATGGCTCTGTCCATGTGTACTCTTTGAATAATGGTTTAGTCCCTGGGAGCTCTGGTTGGTTGATATTGTTGTTCTTATGGGGTTGCAAACCCCTTCAGCTCCTTCAATCCTTTTTCTCACAGCCCTTTTTGGGGACCCTGTGCTCAGTTCAATGGTTGGCTGTGAGCATCCGCCTCTGTATTTGTCAGGTTCTGGCAGAGCCTCTCAGGAGACCTCTATATCAGGATCCTGACAGTATGTACTTCTTGGCATCAGCAATCTTGTCTGGGTTTGGTGGCTGTATATGTGCTGTATCCCCAGGTGGGGCAGTCTCTGGAGAGCCTTTCCTTCAGTCTCTGCTCCAAACTTTGTCTACACATTTCCTCCTATGAATATTTTTGTTCCCCTTCTAAGAAGGACTGAAGCATCTACACTTTGTCCTTTTTCTAGAGCTTCATGTGGTCTGGATATTGTATCATGGATAATCCAAGCTTTTAGCTTAATATCCACTTATCTGTGAGTGCATACCACTGTTTTTTTATGACCGGGCTACCTCACTAAGGATGATATTTTCTAGTTTCATTCATTTGAATAAGAATTTCATGAAGTCATTGTTTTTAATAGCTGAGTAGTACTCCATTGTGTAGATGTACCACATTTGCTGTATCCATTCCTCTGTTGAAGGGCATCTGGGTTCTTTCCAGCTTCTGGCTATTATAAATAAGACTGCTATGAACATAGTGGAGCATGTGTCTTTGTTATATGTTGGGGCATCTTTTTGGTATATGCCCAGGGTGGTATAGATGGGTCTTCAGGTAGCACTATGTTCAATTTTCTGAGGAATCTACACAGTGATTTCAAAAATAGTTGTACCAGCTAGCAATTGCACCAACAATGGAGGAGTGTCCCTCTTTCTCCACATCCTTGCCAGCATCTCTTGTCACCTGAGTTTTTGATCTTAGCCATTCTGACTAGTATGAGATGGAATCTCAGGGTTGTTTTGATTTGTATTTCTCTGATGACTAAGGGTGCTGAATATTTCTTTAGATATTCTCAGCCATTTGATATTCCTCAGTGGAGAATTGTTTGTTTAGCTCTGTACCCCATTTTAATAGGGTTATTTGATCCTCTGGAATCTAACTTCTTGAGTATTTTGTATATATTGGATATTAGCCTTCTATCAGTTGTAGGATTGGTAAAGATCTTTTCCGAATCTGTTGGTTGCCATTTTGTCCTAATAACAGTGTCCTTTGCCTTACAGAAGCTTTGTAGTTTTATGAGATCCCATTTGTCAATTCTTGATCTTAGAGCATAAGCCACTAGTGTTCTGTTCAGGAAATTTTCTCCAGTGTTCATGTGTTCGAAGCTCTTCCCCTCTTTTTCTTCTATTAGTTTTAGTGTATCTGGTTTTATGTGGTGACCTTGATCCACTTTGACTTGAGCTTTATACAAGTAGATAAGATTGGATCCATTTGCATTCTTCTCCATGCTGACCTCCAGTTGAACCACGACTATTGGTTGAAAATGCTGTCCTTTTTCCATTGGATGGTTTTAGCTCCTTTGTCAAAGATGAAGTGGCTATAGGTGTGTAGGTTCACTTCTGGGTCTTCAATTCTATTTCATTGACCTACCTGCCTATCTCTGTACCAATACCATACAGTTTTTATCACTATTGCTTTGTAATATAGCTTAAGGCCAGGATTAGTAATTCCCCCAGAAGTATTTTATTGTTAAGAAAATGTTATTTTCTCTTCTTTTCCTTTCCTTTTCTTTTCTTTTCTTTTCTTTTCTTTCTTTCTTTCCTTCTTTCTTTCTTTCTTGAGAAAAATTTCAATATACTGGGTTTTTTTTTTGTTATTCCAAAGAAAGAAATTTGCATATTGCTCTTTCTGACTCTATGAAGAATTGAGTTCAAATTTTGATGGGGATTGCATTGAATCTGTAAATTGCTGTTGGCAAGATGCCTATTTTGCAATGTTAATCCTGCCAATCCATGTGGGAGATCTTTCCATCTTCTGAGAACTTTTTTCAATTTCTTTCTTCAGAGACTTGAAGTTCTTGTCAAACAGATCTTTCACTTGCTTCGTTAGAGTCACACCAAGCTATTTTTATATTATTTGTGACTATCATGAAGGATGTCGCTTCCCTAAGTTCTTCTCAGCCTGTTTATCCTTTGAGTAGAGGAAAGGTAACTGACTTGTTTGATTTAATTTTATACCTAGCAACTTTACTGAAGTTGTTTACCAGGTTTAGGAGTTCTCTGGTGGAATTTTTAGAGTTATTTAAGTATACAATCATATCATCTGCAAATAGTGATATTTTGACTTCTTCCTTTCCAATTTGTATTCCTTTTGTTTGACCTCCTTTTGTTGTCTGATTGATCTGGCTAGGACTTTGAGTACTATATTGAATAAGTAGGGAGAGAATGGGCAGCCTTGTCTAGTTTCTAATTTTAGTGGGATTGCTTCATGTTTCTCTCCATTTAGTTTGATGTTGGCTACTGGTATGCTGTATATTGCTTTTACTATGTTTAGGTATGGGCTTTGAATTACTGATATTTCCAAGACTTTTAACATGAAAGAGTATTGAATTTTGTCAAATACTTTCTCAGCATCTAATGATATGATCGTGTGTGTGTGTGTGTGTGTGTGTGTGTGTGTGTGTGTGTGTGTGTGTTTTCTCTTTGAGTTTCTATAGTGGATCACGTTGATGGATTTCCATATATTGAACCATCCCTGCATCCCTGGGATGAAGCCTACTTGATCATAATGGATGATTGTTTTGATGTGTTCTTGGATTTGGTTTGCAGGAATTTTATTACTTTTGCTTCGATATTCATAAAGGAAATTGGTCTTATGAAAGTTTTCTTTTTTTGTTGGGTCTTTTGTGGTTTAGGTATAATCATAATTGTGGCTTCATAGAAGGAATTGGATAGTATTCCTTCTGTTTCTATTTTGTGGAATAGTTCAGACAGTATTACTATGAGGTTGTCTATGAAAGTCTGATAGAATTCTGCGCTAAACCCATCTGGTCCTGGCTTTTTTTTTTTTTTTTTTGGGAGACTTCGATTTTTAAATTTCTCACCTCCCACAACTTCAAAGCAATTTTATGTCTAAGTGTTTTAATTCAAGATGGATACAAATTCACAATCACAACAAATAACTTTCAATTTAAAAGCCAAACTATAAAAGGAAATTTACTATGTTTTATTTTGTTGTTTCAGCTACCAACAAATTAATTTATCATTCTGTTTACACATTATAAATATTTTTTATTGAAAATAGATTCTTCTCCCAGGGTATACATCCAGACCACAATCCCTTCCCTCCAGTCTCTCAATCTCCCTTATCCTCTAGATCACTATCCATTTCCTATGCAAAATAGAGCAGGACTCCAAAAGACAATAGCCAAAAAAGACAGAGCAAGATACAGCAAGACAAGGCAAAAGCTTTAAGGATGAGCCAACCTAATAGGAGAAAACACATCCAAAGAGCTGGCAAATGTGTTAGAGACACACCTGTTCTACTGTTAGGAGTCCCACAAAAACACCAAGCTAACCGCCATCACATAAATACCGAGGATGCTTGACACTTCAATCTTTAAGCCAATTTGAACCCTGCTTAGTTGATTCAGGGGGCCACATTCTCCTGGTGTCTTCCATTCCTTTCTGACTCTTACAGTCCTTTATGGCCCACTTCTTCAGGTTCCCCATCTCTGAAGGGTATCGATGGAGACATTTTAGTGTCACGCCGCAGAATACTGGCTGTGCTTCTCTGCACCTGGTCCTATTTGCTGCCAAAGGAAGCCTCTTGGATTATGACTGGACAAGTCACCCAGATGAGTATAGCAGAATAACATTAGAAATCATTTCATTTATCATTATCATTATCATTATTATTACTATTTGCCACTCATGTTTTTTGAAGATAGATGTTTTCCAAACAATATATTTTGATTACAGGTCTCCCCATTCCCAGCTATTCCTTACATTGTGATCCTTTGGATCCATACCCTTTCTCTCTCTCACTAAGGAATAATAATAAACTAAAATATGATAAAGCAAATGTAATTTTTATTCCATTTGTTACAGGGCCCAGGTTGGACCCTCCTCAGCCCCATCACATTTATTTTTCAGGACATTCAGCCTAAGTTTTTCTTTATGTGTATGGTGTGTGTATGTGTGTGTGTGTGTTTCACATTTTCTATATTTGGGAATATGTGAACAGGTAAGCATGTACATGTGTGTGGAGTGTCTGGAACCTGAGATTGATGCTCTGTTTTCCTCAGTCTCTCTCTACTCTATTTATTGAGAAGAGATCTCTCACTGAACCCAGAGCTCGCTTACTCAACTTGTCTAGCTAGGGAGTTTATTTATGGAAACCTGTGTCTACTTGCCCATTGCTGGGAATTGCCATGGTAGTTGGGCATTTCCACAGTGCCAGTGCCAGAATTCATGTTCTCCTGTCATGGAAAGTACTTCACCCACTGATCTATCTTCCTGGCTACACATGTCACTTTCAAATACTCATTAAATTATATTACATACATCTATATCTCAATCACATATTGGAGTATGCTAAGTTGGCTATGAATGTAAGATTATCTATATATTCTAATAGAATCTATTTGATACTTAATTCAAAGAGACAAGGAGAATATATTTCTAGAATTTTCATTTTATCTTTTATGGCGGTCATGTTTCTGTAATTACTTTTGAAAGACAATAGGCAACTTTCCCCATAACATCTGTATCCTCTTAATTGTGCTGGTTCATTTATTCTAAATATTAGTAAAATTAGGTAGGAGGAAATAGTTGAATTTGTAATTCTCTTTTAATTTGAATGGTATAATTACATCAATTATTTTTTCTACAATTAATTTACACACTGACATGTGCTCTTACTATGTGCTAAAAGCATTACTAAGCATTCATGGATACAGAGCTCCCATAAACACTGTATACGGATAGCTGTATATGTTTGCAAGGACAAGGCAAGTTAAAAGAACCTCAGATCCTTTCAAGTAATGCTTGGTATTTTCCCACCTTATTCAGTTTATACATATTTAAATGAATTATAATAATGAATTGAGATTCTTTTAAGTGTGTAATCTCGTAATGCCTTGTCTTCTTAATTTTAAACAGTTAATAAGTGAGAAAATTTTTAATAAAATTATTAACTTCAATCCAATAAAAAACATTAAAGCATATGCTTGAATTAAAATGATTTTTATATTTTCTTTATTTCATAACAAGTATTATACAATAAAAAAATCTTTGAACTTAACATAATATCTATAAGAAGAAGTGGTGTATTTACTTCACTTAAATATGCAAATGCTGTAATGCTTTTTTGCTTTTTATTTTATTCTTTCTTTCCAGATCTTTAACTTTTTTCAGTACAAGAGATTAAACCCAAACTAGGAAATCTTAGACAAATGTGTTCTCACTAATCTATATTCCCAAGTGTGTGTGTGTGTGTGTGTGTGTGTGTGTGTGTGTGTGTGTGTGTGTGTGTGTGTGTGGTGTATGGGGTGTGTGTGCGTGTGTGTTTAAATGAAGTTAAACAGTTTCTCACCCAACTTTGCAGGCTGACACTGGTGTTCTTTGTAGTACTGGCTGGCCTTGAACTCATCACACTCCATCTCATCCTCCTGAGCTCATGAGTACCACATGTCAAGGGTATCCCTTTAATAGCTAAGCTCACGATATGATGTATCTGTTAATGTATATTCTTAATGTCAAGTGATTCCTGTGTTGAGTTAAAGTAACTTCATTGTGTTTACTTTTTAAAAACATATCCCCACTGATTATTTGAGCAGCAAGTCCTGTTTACCACCATAAGGCCCATTTTCAGGGCAGCTTGTCTTGTTTGAAGGGAAGGAATGATGTCAACGTACATCTTCCTTTAAAATCTTGTCCTATTTTCTTAAAAGACAGTTGTTTTTGAGTGGTAATTGCAGGACACTTATTAGACTGTTAAGATTCAAATGGGTGCTGTTTTTGTGGAAACATTTTTTTTAAAGCAGGATGTCAAAGTGTTCTAAAATATTATAGTAGTAGAATTATCTGGCTAAGTATTATTAACCAACTTCCATTTTCCAATTTACCCCCAGGAAATTATACATATGCATACAATGTGTTCATAGATACCGCTGTATAATTTCATCTGTCTCCAATTAGTAATAGCGAGCTCTTACGACCTCATAAGACGAGGTATTAGAAACACGAGTAATAATGTTTCCTTTTTGACCTGGCTCCTGACAAAGAAATCACATAGCATTTGTTATTTCCTGAGCTACTGATCATTCGCATTCTAACTTTAGATGGCTGTGGAAGGGGAGATGGGGATGGGGGATGGGGGTGAGGGTGTTGTCACTCTAAAGACACAGCCATCAGAAGAAACTTGAAAATTCCAGCCCCACAGCTCATTCTCTGGAGAGACAAGGGGGAGCTGAAATTAAGAAATGGCCATGCCTACACGATGAAACTGAATAAGGTTCCAACGTCTGAGGGTTAGCAGATTGTTGCTTAGTGAAAGTGTGTAAGGAAGACCACCCACTCCAACTCTACACTTCAGAGCCCTTCAGAGCTCATCTCCAGTACCTGTTCATTGAGTTGTCCATTCATAGCCTTATAACATCCTTTGCAATTTGTGAACAACAGTTTAAGTGGTCTTCCTTCCTAAACCACCAGAGCAAATTATCGAATTTAAGGAAGGTGTCAAGGGAACTCCTAATTTGTAGCTTTCATACAAATGTTGTAGTAATCTGAGTTCTGCAGGTCTGGGCAGTGTGCTGTAGGACTGGGCTCTTACCCTATATGGTCTGGGCTCCTAACAGTTAGTGTTACAGCTGAATTGAATGGTAAGATAAACCAGATGGTGCCATATGCTTGAATGATATAGGAAAAAACAACAACGGCATGCATTTGGTCTCATAAGCAAGACTATGAATACAGAGATAACGGCCCATTTTGTCCTTCTTTCCTCTCCTTCCCTCCCTCCTCCCAAACCTCTGTCTCAGCAAAGAAAGCGAGTACCAAACCAGACATTACTATTTTACAATGGTTTGCTGGCAAGTAGCCTGAAGGGCCTGACAGAGATAAGTGTGCAAACAAACATTTGAAACCATTCAAACCTTTTTGAAGGTTAGGTACAGTCATGGAATATATGTCACACAGAATGAAGGCATCCTCTTATAGTCTACTTAGAGTTAACATTTGAAAAACAGAGCTGGGTATAAGCGTTCAATTTTTGTTTTAAGTATTTGGATCGGTTTATAAAATAATTGGATATGAGATAAAGAAGGTTATCACTGTTTTCCAAAAAGACCCTTTCAATGGATACTGACTTATTTTGAAGTTGATAAAGAATGCCATTCTCAAGGGATTATAGAAATAGGCTGTCTATTGTTCCATAGTAACAACATTGCTGTCATTTAAAAAAAAAAACTATACCAATTCTTTACTGAATATAACAGAAAAGAGAAGAAATCAAACATAAAATAGGGAATCCCAATTAGTCTGTGTTTGTATTTGCTGTGGTTTACTCATTAAATGAGCTGACAGGTAATACACATATAAACATATAGGTATTTGTACACACAACATACTTGTCTAATTTTATCCCAGGGACAAACCAGCAGAATTTCATAACAGATAAAACTGATTGCTAATCTCCTGGTAAGTGAATTAATCCTATGGTTCAATCATTTTCACACTCTTAGAAAACTCATACCACTGGGTATGAGTTTGAGAGAAGAAAAATATGGTGAAGAATTTGATCAAGTGTATATATTAAACTTAATTTTACTGAAGCACATATATTCACAGAAGTGGTATTGATCAGAAAACATGTTATTGAAAAGGTCTCTATTCAAGACTAATATTTCCCCAAACTGTTTTTTGTTTTTGTCTTGTTTTGTTTCTTAAGGAAGATGAATGAAATGATAGCACCTGAGTTCTGATCCTCTTTGACTATCACATTTAATCATGGTTACACAGTAGCACCGAAATCAGGACAAAAATACAAGAATTACAAGAGAGATCTTAAATGATATGGGCTCATTGCATGCCTCGGACGGACTCATTTCTGAGAAAAGAATTCCAACTGCCAAAAGTTTGCTTTGTTTACTCCCAAAAGAAATAGACCCCACCCCAAACTAAACAAAAGATACAATAGACTGATTTTTGAATAGATATGTTATCTACAGTTCATAGGAAGGAGTCCTTTTAAATAGAAAAGGTTGATTGATTTTTTTTTTACATAAAGCAAGATAGAGTACAAAAGCACAGCTTTTGTAATTTTGGTAATTTTGCAATTGTACAAACATATTGCATAGTATGTGTACGAAAATAGTTCCATTTTTCATATATCTATATATACAAGAAAACATTTACATGAAAGATACAAAACAAAATAAATTAATAATGGACCCAATTTAAAGAATCGTATAGATAAAGAAACAAACTCCAAATTGTGTCTCCATTTTTTTTCTTTGTAAATTTCCTCGCACATCTTTAACCCTGTTTGACTTTTATTTATAAATATTCAAAGAAATGAAATACTAAAACTGGAAACCCAGGAAGAATCACAGTTCATTGTACCACACATCCTTTTGTGTTTGTCTTTACGATGCCAAAGACTGACCCACATCAATTAACACTTAAAAAAATAGCCCTCTAGTTCTAGAAGTGTTTCATATTCATTAGATTTTGCAGAGACATATTTGGCAAGCAATGAAATTTCAACCCAACTAAGCTAATTCATCCTGAGGCCATTTTGGGTGTAGTCTTTATTTTCTCATTTTAAGAATACTGAGACATTCATTACCTATGTATAAAAGTATGCAGAGCGTACCACTGACGTGTTCTTTCTACAACTGAAGCAGTAACTAATGGCTGCAGCTCTTATTCCTGCCAGAAGCACATTTACTTCCTTGTGTTGTAATTATAACCCCTACTTATTTTAATAAGTTAGTAGAAGCAATAGTGGTCTAGAGCTAAATACAATAGAAATCCTGATCTTTGGTCTTTGACGTTTCAGTGACTACTTGACTGCAGTTTAAAGCAACGTCTACGAAAGTGTTCAATGAAATCATTCATGAATTTATAATCGGGGATAATTGTGATATTACTTTCCTTTTTGATAGTGATATTCTGCAGGAATCATTACCACAATATATGCTAATGTATGCAGCAAATGACTTAATGAATGTCTAAGAAGGGTCACGTGAGGAATTCTAATTAGGCCAAAGCTATAGGCAGTTAAGGAAAGCATACCTCAAACATATAAAACTCAAAAATGAGTTTGGTGATGGTGGTTGTATATAGAGAATTAGACCCTTAAATACTTTCAATTATAATTAAATGTGTTATGGACATGGGGTGCTATGAACTAGAATGCTAACAGCATCAGATCGTCCCTTGCCTATTGCTTCCTTAAAAAGAGATACTATGTCTGCAAAGGTGGAATTAATTAGAGATATTACTGTACCAATGGTGTGTTTAGAAAATGAAGCACTGTTGAATAAAGACATTAAGGTGGTAGAATATGAAAGAATTTTGGTAGGAATAAAATTTCAGTACCTGGCCATATTGACCTAAACACACTCTTCCCAACAGCCCATGGTTTTAGTTTGATGAGTGTCAGTAATAATAGAGCACTAAGCAGAGCACTTATACTGGGCATGTGTTAGTTAAAGCCCTGAAACGATATTTTTAGATGATGGCTACAAACGTTCTTCTTTTACTTAATATTATCCATATCATTGAAAACATCAACCAAACGTTATTTCCTCAAAGGAACTAATATTTAATTGGGATATGGAGAAAAAGAATAGGATGCTGTGAAGTTTTGTTTTAGACATGGATGAACAGCTCTTTAAGGGATAGATCATCAAAAATTCTAGCTTGGCAGAGTCTCGCAGACTCAATGATGATCATTAAATATGTTCTTAAAAGAATCAATAAAACTAAGAGACAAACATGACCAAAGAGAAATACCTAGCTTGATATACCTTTCTTACGGAGACTGCAGCCAAAGTGACTGGATATTTCTAAAGAAAGTTTTAAGTATCACATATAACCAGAACCCAATTCCAAATTCCTACACATATTTTCAGAGATTTATGGCACTACTTTCTACGATTTCCAAATGTTATTTTCTAAACTTGGAGAAATGATTCTATCCCGTAGTGTGAAAATTATGATTCATAATAAAAATCGAGACTACTAAGTCCAGTAGCAAATGTTGGAGATACTGGGTAAATGGATCATAAAGTATTAAAAGTGCATTTTGTTTGGTTTAGAGTATGTTTTGATTGTTTTTGTATGCTTTAAAATTTCATCATTCAGGCATTATTTGAACTTAAAATAATAATGCATTCCCTTTTCAGCCCCAGAGAAACTGAACGGAAAATATATCTGAATTTACAAATTGTGGCTCATAATTGAAATGCCAGCAACTTTCCCACTCCAATTTCTCCATTTCTGTTCTCTGCAGGATCTAAACTAAATGAGAAGTAAAGATAAGACAAACAACATAGCTGAGTAGAGTCCATTGTGGCACAACTAAAAGTAATGTCTATTAAATGGGATTTCAAGAAAATAGAATTTGCATCATTTAAATAAGGTATAGTGTATGTGTTTTTGTGTGTGTATGTGTGCGTGCGTGTGTGTGTGTATGTGCACGCATTTCTGTGTTCATTCTGATCTGTAAAATTGCATTGGGAAAGCAATGGATAAATACTTCCTTCAGTTTCTGAACCTCCTTATCATCAAAGAACAATGATTTTCTATTAGGAAATCAAAGACTTCAGGGTCCATCTTCTCAGCCTTGAATAGAAGCTTAAACTTTGACATGACTGTGTCCAAAGAACCTTAAAGCAGTCCAACAATCAATTCAAGCCATTCATGTATTATTGTATATGGAAGTCATTGACCACATTCTTTCTTATTTAACAGGAATTTGAATGTTCTAAATCTTTTGAATTTGTATGATTATTTAATGTCTGGATTTTTCAGAATATCTTTGAGTTGAAAATTTGCCTGTCGTTCCACTTAATTTATTTGTGTGTTATTTATTCTCTAATTGTTGATTGATAATTGATTGATTGATTGATTGATTGATACAGGATCTCTCTGTATAGCCCTAGCCACACTGTACTCACACAGATTCTCCTACCTTGGCCTCCGAAGTGTTGAAACTAAAGGTGTAAGCCATCTGTCCTAGCCTATAATTTGTCCCCACCCACTTTGTTTCCTCACCACTCTTCATTCTTGGTATGTTTGCCTATATATACAAATTCTGAATGTTTTCATTCATGCTAGAAGAAGCCTTTAGAGGATGTTCGATTTAATATTCTGTTCTAAAGGTTATAACTTTTTCTTTGTAAACTGAAGCTTAGAGGCATTCTCAGATTGCAGAACTTGGCTTAATTGATTAGTTAAAGACTTTCAAAACAGGGAGGATTACAAATCACAAGAATTAACATCCTTTGATTAGAAAACTCTGTAATTGCTTTAATTTAGCATGGCTAAAACCTTGGTATGTCCCAAATTAATGCAGAATGTCTTCTTCAAGTGAACACAGTGATGAACACTCACGACTCTCAAATTTCATGCCTCACATACAGTGTGACTCTTTTGCAAAGACTAATGTGCAATCTTCATATAGTAAAGTTTGTTAGAAATGAATGAGGCTCTCTGTTATGACTTTTTCAAGTAGTTATATATCTCCACTTTTATTTTGATGTCAATTTACAGATTTGTAAGCTAACCCCAAAGCACAAGTCCAATACTATTTTAAAAATGATCAGAGTGAAAGGCCTTCCAGAGCCATCAGCAGAATTAGAAAATGCTCGTTATGATATGCTGCTTGGCTGCTACTGGAAATGCTGGGACTCCAAAGGAGATAGATGGCTTTGGCCAATAGGCCACTTTGCCGGTTGTATTACCCAGCTTTCTCATTTTTACTAACCAAACTACTTCAACAGATTCCAATAGTTTGCTCCACTCTCTGCTATAGAGAACAGTCTTTCAAAGATTCTGCAGTCACAGAGCCCTGAAATGTAACTTCCATACACCTGTCAATGGTGCACACAGGTACAAGAAGGGCATGATGGGAAAACTTAAGGACTTACCTTCGAGTCATCAAGTCACCTTCAGAAACTAGGAAATCTACAATACAAGTTTACATTCTTGTATTCTGTCGGTTTCAAGAATTTGAGTTTAAGAGTACCGCGATGAACAAAGCTGTAATACTCTGCCATTACTTATTAGGAACTCACTTATAAAAATGAGCAGCGGAGAGAGCTATGGTTCATAACGTAAGGGTAGTGTAACAGTCTGATAGAAGTGGCTAAACGCTAACAGTCGAATGGAAAGGTGACTAGATTCCTCAACAGAGAAAGCAC
Source organism: Rattus rattus (assembly GCF_011064425.1). Lineage (NCBI taxonomy): Eukaryota > Metazoa > Chordata > Mammalia > Rodentia > Muridae > Rattus > Rattus rattus. The sequence continues at coordinate 49,629,581 of NC_046166.1, read as the reverse complement.
ATGTCTGAGCCCCTACTGAACATTTGTCTTTTCACCATGTTCTTTTCTGGAATTTATAATTTAACTTGTAACCTTCTTAAATATTAACCACAAATTAAAAGACAGATACTAAATTTGAAGGTGACGTCCCTACGGAAACTGAATCAGTTCTCAGCATTATACATCATGTTAGCTTTTAATTAAAGGCTGGTTTAACTTTTTTTTTTTTGCACTTAAAATCAAGTTTAATGTAAACGGGGCAAACAGAAGAGTGCTATTAAAACCTAAGGGTAAAGGACACCATGTGAAGGTTTAAAGAAATAGCCGATGGATTCCCACCATAAGTATATCCCTCCTGTCTTATACTGGAACAGCTAAGATGTTTTTGTTAAAAGCAAGTGTGTCACATGCAATAACCACGTAAATACTGTATAAGGCCATCCCGATCTGACAAATGACAGTATAATGGCGTTTTTGTTCATTTTGTAAAGATTATATTGCTGAGAGCTTTCAAAATTATCTAATGTACAAAATTCCGGACTTAGTAGACAAAGAGTACCAACACATTGAAGTGAAAGAAACAAAACAACTCAGGGAGAGATGCTGTCTTGTCATTTCATTTAGTTAAAAATCACGTATTGAATTTAATTTTTTTTTTTTAGTAAAGCAAGCATTACATAATGCTTCAAAATTTTAAAATTCGGGGATAAAAGTTTACGTCCAAAAAAGATGAATGGAAAATTGTGCTTTCGGACTGCAGAATTAGTCTTCTGACGGGGTTAAGCGTTTTCATGTTGCCAGTGGATTTGGGAACTTCGTCTGGGTCATTAATGTGTTCGTGCGCAGTTCGCAGCCAGGTTCTGCAAAAATCTGTGTGCTTCACTCCACGTAGCAAAGGCACCTAAATTATTCTCCCTTTCGAGCAAAGGTCGTGATCCAGGTTTCCAGCTTTAAATATTTTTCCCATGGCCGAGCCAGTCACACTCTGCGTTGAGTATGGTGAATCAGGAAAGGTAAAGGCCAATCCCGGCGGGCCCTGGAACAGTTTGCTCTGTGGTCCATCTGAAGACGCTCTGGACTGATCACAAGGGAAACCGAGCAAAACCGTGAAGCAGACGGACGGGAACAAAAGGCTATTCTGGTGTGAGGAGAAATCAGTCGCTTCAGCTCCACAAGCAAATGCTACTACTGGACTGACAGGTGGAGCCTACCCCAGCGGGAGAAAGGTAGAGTTTGCCATTGGGGCAGACGCACAGTTCATACACTGTCTGTCGAGAATTTGAGGAGCTGGGTGAAGAAGAGAAGGAACCGATTGGTAGATTTCCCAGCCGGATTGAATCTGCATTTAGAAAAATCTAGGAAGAAAAGGAAAAAGAAAAAAATTCATTTAATTCTAACGTGGTAACCTCCCAGAGAGCATCGCATGACAATGGAGGCTCTTTGCTGTTCGTGATGTTTTGAACAGATTACAAGCCTGTGCTTTGTCCACAGACTCTGCTGCTGGCGGCCAATTTGAGCGGTGGAGTTCTGAGAACCGGCCTCCAACATGAAATGTGGTATGGAATAATGTGCTCAAAGAGCCGTTATTAAAAACGGTAGCAGTAATAACAATGGCATACACTCAGAAAATGAACGGCCGTGTAGAGGGTTTCTATTCGGCTTCTTAGTCGTGTCGGGAGACTATATAGAGAAAGAAGAGTGTCGGCTGGGTTGGCATTACTGAAGAGGGAGGGAACTAGTTAAAAACAGACCCCATCGCCCGTTTTTAAAAATAAAAATACTCGTGAAAGAATGAGTAAAATTATTTTTAAAACATTCAGGAAAGTCTCACAGCCTAAAGATCAGGTGACTCAGGAATTTATGACGAGGAACAGATAATTCTACATATCATCATGCTTAAATTATCTATTAAATGCTAGCTGGTTTGGACAACCAATTTGACTAATACTTCCATTTGGGGGGCTACTTCACTTATTCAATAATTTCTAATACACTGATTCTTTATTTGGTATTTCTCTCTTATTCTCCCCCCCACCCCTGTGTGTGTGTGTGTGTGTGTGTGTGTGTGTGTGTGTGTGTGTGTGTGTGTGTGTGTGTGTCTTACTGTACCTATGTCGAGGTCAGAGGATGCTGACTAAAGTTGTTTCTCTGCTTCTACCTTGGGGATTGAACTGAGGTCACCAGATGTGTGCCTTTAATCACTAAAGCTATCTCATTGATTCTTCTGTTCTTCTTAATCATAGACTCTGGGTTGCCTAGACAACCCAAAGGTGAAGGGAGGATAAGAGAGAGCAGAATTTCCTCCTTTCTTGTCTTAGACATTTCTTATCGGACTTCTGTTAGGGGCTTTGCTGCAGTGCGCATCCATTTGGTTCTCTATGCTGGGGTGAAGTTCCAAGAAATGCTAACTGAACCATGTCACTCCTACTGTTCAAAGCTTCCCTTTTCCCCTCTCATTCCATATAAAACCTGCGGTCTTTCCCCAGGTTACACATCTTGCATGGCCTGCGCTAGTCCCCCAACACCAGGAGCTCCAAATGATCTTCATAGCTTGCACTGTTAAGTACAAGCTCAGAGCTGTTTTACATCCGATTCCCTCACTGTGGGATATTTGTTCCACAACTGAGATGAAATAAATATTAACTATATGCTTCGGTAACTTCTTCACTCATGTAAAGGGGACAAGTCTCCTAATGAATCCATTCACACGGGCTGCTGGAAAGAGATTGGCTTTCATGGAGATGAAACATAAGGCGGGATGCTAGAAGAACTGACATACTGATGACAAACACCGTATTCCCGAGCCTCTGCAGGTTGCAGCACGGATGGGCTTGCCCACCTCTCTCTGTCCTGCCAATGCAGTTACTGTGCTGTTCACTTTCCAACCTCTGAAATTGGTATGTCTGCTCTGTATTGCCCCATAAAGCCACACAATCCATCTGCTCTGAGATGCAATTCTGTGACTAGAATCATACCCCAGAGCTTTGAACTCAGCACAGCCCATCGTCTGTAACAGGGATCCGTTTGTTTCATTTATTACCTGCTGATATCAGTACTATTTGTTTCCTTGAAAATGTTAATCGATTTTTGGAATAAAAACTGTCCATCTAGCATGCTTGTTGTGGTGTGTCATTGCCCTGTGGATGTGGTCCTATCATTAAGACTTTTCATTCACAGTTATGACTCCTGTTTCCTTCCACGCCAAATTCGCAGCTCCTCATGGCGTTTTGTCTCAAGTGACAGAGATTGTCCATGGCACAACCTTGCATTTTCTGCACAATTCATCCATCTTCAATTCAATTACTACTTTTAATGCTTGGATATCGTATCTGATCTGATCAAGCAGCTTAGAATCTATCTAAAGGGAGGGACTTACGTTTTCGATAAGTGATCACTTTGTCTTTCTGTGGTGTTGTTGATCTTGGGCAGAGAAATAAACAAACAACATCAAAGCACTTAGGAAAACCATTTCCTTTCCTCTAAACTAATTTTAATCAGATATATAAAAGTATGAAAAATGGAAATTAGTGGATCTTATACAATTTTCCACATATGTGTGACCTGTGTAATTTTTAAATTGGGTTAGCTATACTTAGCTAGGCAGAGCATTCTTTTTTTATAATGAAAACTTTCCAAATTTTGTCTTCAGGCCTTCTGAAATAGTTATATAGTTATTGTTATCTATAGTGATCCTGTTGGGCACCAGCAGTCTTTCCAAAAACTCGTGTTGTTTTCTGACTGTAACAGCACAGGCCGATTAACCTTTGGAAGAGCCAGTCTACAGATCCCAAGAGACAGGTAAAGAGGGGCTGCTTTCATTCTAATGTTTAAAGTGAACATCGAAGCAACAGCAATTTGGAGGTCTATTTAAAAGTGTCTTTGGAATGAGTACATTTTAGTAGAAAGTAGAAGGAGCTTATTGGATACGGTTTTGAAGAGGCATCAGGGTTTCCAACGCTTGGAATTTCCCATGAAGCAGCTCAGCCTGTCTCCTGGAACCTGATTCAAGTGACCTACAAAGCTGAGGGAGAGCCCTGCCTGGAGACTCACCTCCCCTTCTGTGGACTGTAAATGCAGCTCCTTCCTGCAGGTAGCCTTGAAGTCCCCTGCAGCAGCGCTCACCTGGACCCCACGTGGAGCCTCCATTATCAAGGATCTGGTAGGTGATTCAAGCCTAAAGGAGAGCAAAATATCATTTATGAAAGAGAAAAGTTAGAAGGAACTGAACAAAAAAAAGCATTAGTGAACCAGATTTAACTATCATTACATTGTCAGCATAAGTATAGGCACTCACATTTTGTTACAATGATTTCAAGCCCAGTTAAGTTTTAGACAATCTCTTTCATTACTTTATCTATTTTTTTTTGGCTCATTATAAAATCTTCATTTGTTCTTATCAATTATTTACTCTCATGTATAAGACTTTAATAACATTCCCCTATGCTGGTTCTTTCTATCATGCTCAGAAAGTAGGCCATCATGAGTGTACATGCTTAAATCTTTAATATATTATCAATATTCATGATGGGGTTTTAATAAATAAATTGGGATAATTTGACATGTACGTAATTTTCAGTAAAGAGTTCCAGTTTTGTGAACATAAAAACCCGGACGGGAATCATTATTATTGTGATCGTTAATGCGATCCTTCCAGAGGGCGCCCTCGAACTTTAGTAAACTTTAAAATTTTCAAAGTGTGCATTAAAAATCTGGAAATGAGCACAGAAGCACCATAGTTTTCATGTTGAGTGACCGTCATTGCTTCACCGCGATGGTCTCAGACTAAAAGACAGCAGTTTGTGGAAGGAAATTAGCACGGGGAAAAGACATCAGGATGTAGTTATGAAATTCCAAGCAGAGAAGTTGGTGGACGCCAGCTGGATTTATGTTTGTTTGTTTTTGCAAGCTGATCTGTTGCTGATGGAGCCGCCTCATTTCTCTTCATCACAGGGCACCGGGAAAAGGCTTCTCTCCGTCTTGCCATCACCATGATCCAGTGACCTTATCCCTCTGAGAGAAGACCCAGAGCTGTTTGCAGAAAGAACTTCATGAAACGCATCTCTGAAAAGCAAAGGCTCAACAGAGAAACCACACTTACAGGCTTGAAGGTGAGATCTCAGAAGACATTCCCCTCTACATTTAGAAAGGATTTCTACAATCGTAAATATTGGTTTTATTTTATCTTAGGAAAATGACCTTGAACCTTTATCTCTATGGCTTACTTTAGCATCTAAAGCTCTAAGTCTTTAAAAAAAAACATCTGTTTATAAGCTGTGCTTATATTTTCTTGTTTAAATAAAAACAGACCAAGAAATTCAGAGTCTCATTATTTGGTAGAACCTACTACTAACCTTTTCCACACATTATCCAAAACATAAAATCTGAATTTTGAAGTCGTATTTCATAATCATTACACACAATGTCTCACTGCCTCAAGGAGGAATCTGTGGCCAAGGCCATCTTAGAGTTTTGTTGGTTAACCCTCTCATTATTGAAATCACTCATGGCTGGTATGATCGAGTCATTCTCATAGCAGTCTGATAAGAACATACTTAGAATATGTTAATATCTTAAGACAGATTATCACTCCAGTGTTCAATAAAAGGTAACATTGTACACATTTAAATAGAAAGAAAAACAAACTAATTTTGCCCAGTAATTGAGTCAACCTATTTCTGAAAAGTCAAGTTTATTTCTCATATATTTAATAGCCAATTGTGCAGATAAGATTTACGAAGGCTTTATTTATGCTGTATTTGACATTTAGTAATAACATGAAACACATTGAGAATGCTGAGTGCTTCAGATTAATCTATCAAATGATTAATCAGGAAATGATTGTAATAGATTGATTTTATGCATCAAATATACTCATGGCTGACCTACCCTAAAGTACTATTGATTTAAGGTTCCTCTGCCCAAAATATGTAAAGATGGGGGCTCAGGGATGTCAGCCAGAGGCAATGTCTCAGTTTCATCTGCTCTGAATCGACAGTGTTTACTTTTTGAACCAAGCAATTTCACATCTGTGTTAAAGATTCAGTTTAGTCTGAACAACTTACAGAACTTCCATAATGGTAGCCCGTAGGAATGTTATTGACCCAGAGTTAAATGACCTTGGGCTATATTTAACTCCCTTAGTAGCCAATCACTGTCAGTCTCCGTGTACTTCCTAAGGTATCACGTAAATAGTTTTGGAAGTTCCTTGTTTTCCAGCAATGCTCAAAGTAAGACTGCCATGAGACAGCATCTCAAACCTGTGACAGAAATTTCCCCATTCGCTGCACCCATCAGACTGAGCCTTCAACTAGTGTATCTGGCAGGTGCTTTGACTTTCTTCCATCCAATAACAATAACGACAGCAACAACACTCCACGAAAGCATTTCCACATTCAAATATGGGGTTTGGGTGAAGTTTGAGTCCATACTCCCAGGTCATTGTCACTTATATTTAGATAAATGTGGATGCTCCCACTCCTTCTTGAAATGGGGAAAATATCCATAGGAGGGGATATGGAAGCAAAGTTTAGAGCAGTGACTGAAGGAATAGCCATTCAGAGCCTGACCCACATGTGGCCCATATATATACAGCCATCAAAACTAGGATAAGATTGATGAAGCTAAAAGTGCATGCTGAAAGAGACCGGATATAGATCTCTCCTGAGAGACACATCCAGAGCATGTCCAATACAGAGGTCAATGCTAACAGCAAATCACTGAACTGAGAACAGGACCCCATTTAGGGGAATTAGAGGAAGCATTGAAAGAGCTGAAGGGGCTTGCAACCCCATAAGAACAACAATGCCAACCAACCAGAGCTTCCAGGGACTAAACCACTACAGAAAGACTATACATGGACTGACCCAGGGCTCCAACTGCGTATGTAGCAGAAAATAGCCTTGTTGGGGCACCAGTAGAAGGGGAAGCCTTGGTCCTGCCAAGGTTGGACCCCCAGTGCAGGGGAATGTTGGGGTGGGGACAGTAAGGGGGTGGGATGGGGGAAACACCCATATGGCAGAGGGGGAGGGGATGGGGGGCTTATGGACAGGAAACCAGGAAAGAGAATACCATTTGAAAGTAAGTAAAGAAATATATCTGATAAAAAAGTAAAAAAAAAAATCTTATTTTCCTTGGGGTGAGAGATGAGTTTTGTGTTGTTGCTATAAGCTTTGAGTAATGTGGCATGTGTCAGTGTGTGACTAGCCAGTCACAGGGTTGTACTATGTGCTTTTTCTCTCCTGTACCCTTTCCTTCCTCGTTTTGTCTCCCTCCTCTCCTGTCTCTTTCTGTGTCCTCTCTCTCTCCTTCCCAACCTCTCTCTTTCTCTCTCTCTCTCTCTCTCTCTCTCTCTCTCTCTCTCTCTCTCTCTCTCTCTCTGTCTCACTCTGTGTGTGTCCCTCTCCCTCCCCCTTCTCACTCTGTTTCTCTCTCTGTCTATTTCTCTATATTTCACTATCCTTGAATCCTTCCCCACGACCTCTTACCTATTGGGTGCCCACATCCACTTCATGAGCAAAATGCCACCACAAATGACATAGAAAGTGATAGAGATCATTTGGATTTCCTGAATTTACAGACTTGTTAGAAAATCAAATAGAGCCATTTTGCTGTAGTGAAAATAACTTTGAACAAAAATAACAGAGCAACTATTGGGAGGAAATGGACAATAATTATTTACTTCTACCTGCTAACGATCGCTTGATTGATTCATAGAGCAGAGAGCTACAGAGGGATTATGGTTAAAGAGTGTTCTGTATTCTGCTGTCTGAGGTCAAGGTTGAATGGTAGGATGCCTGTTTGTTATATGTCAGTAGTCTTGGGAAAAAGAGGTAGATCTCTCAGAATAGTTGAGGGTATAAGCTTCAAAGAGTAACAAAGAAACAAATGAACTAACTACTAACTAACTAACTAACTAACAACTAACAAAACAAAACAAAAAGTCAACCAAAAATAGAAAAAAAAATTAAAAAACAAAAACCAAGAGAAATCCGTGGTGAATGAAGTCTGGGAGAAAATTGAGAACCTTTTAACAGCCTTGGATCTATGAGGCTCCCATTGACCAAATAGCAACATAAAAGCTTTTTGGAACAGTGACTCAAGCCGAGGGAAAAATGAAATTTACTGGGCTTAGGGCAAGGAAGATTAAATTTGTAAATTATGTTATATGAGATGATTTTCATTTTATCAGCAACAAGATTTTTTTCTGAAGACATGTAATTGCTAAATATTTGAATTTATGCATTACCTGGTATGTTCAAACATTGACAAATGGTAGGAATTTTGCAGTACTGCCAAACTGCCTAAGTGCCAAGTAATTAAGACTTTGAATTAAATAAGTCTCTCTTGTATGCTTTGCTAGTATTGATATAATTAAATGTAATAATTGTAAAAAAATACAAGCATTTTTAAAGTAACATTCTGTTTTGAATAACAAGCAGTGGTTAAACAAGTAATATACACAAATAGTTTCAAACTAATTACAAAAACTGAATTTAGTTAAAGAGTATATATATATATATATATATATATATATATATATATATATATATATATAATCAATCTTAGGCATCCTGATAAGCTTTCCTGAATAACAATAAATACATAAAAATAAAATTTCATGGGGAAAAATCATATAATAGCATATTAACCTTACATATGGATCTAGAGCCTAAACAATTCAAATTACAACTGGCACTTTTGTGAGTGGGAAAATTTCGTTTTGAACATATAGAAATACAGATTATCTGAGTTACCTATCTTCAGTTTTTGTCATTGTATGGATGTCATAAAGGCGCAATTCCTTCAACTGTCTGGAGTGACTCATTGTTTCTTATATCTTGTGTTGGATAGAGAAATCACTTCTCTGCTCTACCCACTGAGTACTGTCCATCACATAAACCACAAGAGGAATAAGTTTTTCATATTTTGGCTATAATTAAACAAACACTGCAATTAAGCTAAAGTTTCTCCACACTTTCAAAGAGTCTGCAAAGTACGTTATTGAACAAATAGATTTTGACAAAGTTTCCAAGATTTGAAGTAAGAAACATTTTACCAGCCATGGCAGCTTATTAAAATAGGCTGGACGCTGTGTAATTATGCATTCCCCTCATTATTTCAAAATGATATTTCCCAGGCACTTCTAGGAGGTATGATATTAATAACAGGACAAAATAGAAAAAAAAACGTTGATTGCATTGAACATGCTACTGCAAATTCTACTGTCATGCCAATTACTCTCAAAGAGCAAAGCAGGAATTGAAGCATAAACTAGTGAAAATTAATTACTGCATGCAAAAGTCATATCAATATAATGAGAGAATTCAACACAGGGATTGAAATAAGAGGCTATGATTTCTTTCTACTTCAAATATCAGTTGCTGTTAAATTCTCTAGTGATCAACCATCTACTTATAGCTTAAAGCACTTTAAAAACAGAATGTGGTAGTTCTAGCAATATGAAGTTATATTTCCATTTCTTTCATAGTGGGTTAGCCATATAATTAAAGTAATGTAATACAAACTAATTTTAATGCTGGAGCATTACTGTAGAGTTAAGCTATAATTACTACACTGATACTAAAGCCTAGGTGCTCTAATTATCCATATGTTACCTAAAACACCCTTAAATATTATGGTGATTGGTTCGATTTCTCAGGATTATTATGCTAGTGCAAGCAATCTTGACAAAGTACAGTGTTAAAAAATTGAAAAACTGACTACAGAGCTGCGGTACCGACACAGACAGGAGTGACACAGCACAGCAGTCGGTACAGCGAAGTAAAACCAATTTCACAAACAGATTGTTTTATTGTACAAACATTTGACCTTCACCAGGGCAAGGAAGCTACCCAGAGAAGAAAGCAATGTGTTTATAGCAAATAATACTAGAATAACTGGATATTTGTGTGACAGAATAAACTTCGGTTTCTACCACACAGTACTGTAGAATAGCTGAAATCATAAGGCTTTTCAATGAAAATACCTTTGTTAGCTTGAGAGATTAAAAGTGTCACAGGCCATACGTGTCATGATTAGTGCATAATTAAATATGTGATCATATTGTAATTGTAATGTAAAGGTCTACATTAAAATATACTTTCTAAATAACCCCCAATAAAATGAGTACATAATGGACTGAGAAATAATATGCATAACATATCACAAATGCTACCAAGATATTTACAAGGTCCCCTAATATTTATCGAATATGTGAACACATCAGGACAAATTCATGGCTGTCAGATATGTGCATGAAAGGGAGCCATGTTGTTAGCCACTGGGAAAAGGGGATAACATTTAAAATGTAAATAAATAAAGTATCCAATTAAAAAAAAAAAGGCCGATGGAGAATAAAATGACTCAAAATGGCCACCCCCCCAAAACAAAACAAAACAAAACAAAACAAAGCCATTGGATGATAGCAAACAGAACAGAAACAGCCCCAGCATGTCTAAGATTGCTAGCACCAAGTGTTGGTGAGACTGGACAGCAACTGACTAATTTTTTTTTTGATGGAAAAACAATAAACATTGTGACAAATACCTAGGCATTTTGTCATAATACCTAACAAAGACAAACACCATACACAATAATAAAACACACACATATATACCTTTATCAATATTTGTCTGTACTTAATAGTATTTTTGCTACATAAGTCTCTAATATGAAGTAATAACATCTCAAATTAAACAAAAAACAAAGGCTTTAAGTGGGAATCTAAAGTTTTCATGAAACCTAGTATAAAACTCAGAATATATTATATAATCATTAAATCTGCTGAATAAACTGTAGAAATCACATTTTTGAGCATATGTATTTATACTTTATTGTATCCTATGAAGACTTATTCTTGAGAACAACATTATGTCTGTGCACTGCTTTCTTATGCAGCCAACCCATTTGACTTGCCTGATTGGCGTTGCATCAGCCAAGAGTACTTTCTGTTGCCCGGAATTGAAAATTGACAGCAATATATGTCAAGGTCTCAGAGACTCTGCTTTAAATTTTAGTATGCACATGAATAATTAAATAGCCCAATTATCACCGCACTTTGCTTCTGCTTCCATTTTGAAATTTAAATTAGTAACATTCATCTTAGGTAGTCAGTTTATTTTGGCAGTAGATGGTAAGTCAAGCCTATCCAATATTAAAGTAATGGATGGTCAAAAGAGAAAAATCAGAAACATCAAATACAACCTGTAATTTATTTCACACTTCCATTTGTAAATGTTGAGACATTTGCAGACCACTTAAAGCCATAGGTGGTGCTATTCCTATAGTGATCGATTTTTTCATAAGATGATATAACACATATATATATTTAGTAAAATGAAAGAACCAAGAAAGATGTTTATCTTAGGACTATGAAACTAACAAATGAATCCCTTCTAATACGTGTCTTTTATATTTAGGTATATCCTAATTATACACACATGGTTGAATGACAAATTTCAATTAATTTTAATACTTAAATGGAAAGAAAAACACATGTCTACTACAGAGTACTAGGAATATTTGTTGATGTGAAAATATTGTGCATTGCTGAAATCAGATTAAATGCAGCTAGGCTATAAAGCCTTCACTGTTTCTCTATGATGGCAACACTACAAGTCTTCTCAGTTTTGTGTCATGATTATCTGGGAGCCTCCTGCTTTGGAAAGGGGTACCTGCACATCTTCTAACTGGAATCCCTTGACCAACAGATTTGCAGGTGTACTTTCTCCCTCTTATTCAGTCTTTTTCACCATTCTAGAAGTCAGCTGTGTTTATATTTAATTTGAGTAAGAACATGGACTTATTGTACATGGAAACTAAGACCGGTCTACAACAACCGGCATTAATGATATTCATGTGCATCCTGAGGAGATTATATTTCTTACACAACATTAATTTAGTCACCGTCTCATTATTTAAAGTCATCTTGCTACAATTATTAAAGCTGACAATTATCTATCACACTATAACATACAGGATGCATTACTGTTTGTTAAAATACTAAGAATAAGCAAGGAATGGACGGAGCCTGCAGACCAGAGTCTTATGTACTATCTTATGTGGAGAACAATCATAGGTATACCAGAAATTCTACATTCCTAAAGGTAGTGTGTGGTGTGTGTGTGTGTGTGTGTGTGTGTGTGTGTGTGTGTGTGTGTGTGTGTGTGTGTGATTTATGTGTTTGTAGCATATCTAGTATGCATGAACATGTATGTATGTATGTATGTATGTATATGCTCACACATACATTTGGACACACATTTATGAAAGAAAGAGAAGATTATTGAGTGTTCCGTTCAGCCACTTGTTGTTTTATCCAAGACAAACCCTCAAGACTAAAAGTATATTTAAAAAATGTGGCTTATGCACCGCCTTTAACACTACCAATCTATCCAGTTTTTGCATAGAAGGTGTACCTATTAATTTGTGTGAAATTAAAAATTAATCGAATAAAAAGACTTCCTGGTTATATTCAATAGATTATTGAATCTATGTTTCTCGATTAGACAGAAGAAAAGTAAAAAAAAAAAAATTACCACAAATTCTGAAAAATTGTTATTGTAAAAGTGTTTGGTTTTTGTATTAAAAGTTTTAACTCATTCTGCACGTGTGAGAGAAGGTTCTCTGCGAGCCCCTGAAAGAGAAACCTGGACATCATCCCAGTCACAACCCTTCGTTTTCCATCTTTCCTGCCTGCACGGCAGTGCAGAGCTTGCGGAAGTGGCCAGCGCATGTTTGGTTGAACGTGAGGCATATTACCCTGCCGGAAGGGCAGGGACACGAGAAGGCATAGTCCAGAGACCTAGGATAGAACCAAACACAACTGGGAAACAAAATCAGTGATACTCTGCTATACTCATAGACCTTGCCAAATTCGAAACTATACTCGTAGTTTTGTCCAATTCTCATTAGAGAGGCTTCCTCTGGCAGCAGATGGGAGCGTGTGCAGAGAACCACAGCCAGACATTAGGCAGAAATGAAGACAGAGCCTAAATTAGAGGTCTCCATTGTGTCCCTTCATTGGAGTATGGGGATTCCACAGAAGAGCGGGAGGAGACTGCAGGAGTCAGACGAAGTGGAGGACATGAGGAGAATGCGACCTTCTGCATCAACTAAGCAGCGCGAATGTGGGCTCACAGAGACTAAAGGGGCAAGATCAGGCCCTGAATGGGTCTTCTCTAGGCTCTGCGTATATGTTATGGCCGTTAGCTTGGTGTTTTTGTGAGAGTCGGAAGGATAAGAGCAGGTGTATTTCTGACTCTTTTGCCTCTCTTGAGACTCTTTTCATTCTTTTGGGTTGCCTTGCCCAGCCTCAATATGAAGGCTGTTTTTCACTAACTAGGCTGGTGGTCATTAACACCCAGGAACTTCGCATAGTTTCTTGTTTAGTTCTGTAGTCTCTTGAAGACCTGCTCTTCCCTGAAGAGGAAATGGAGGGAGAATGTATATGGGAAAGAAGATACATGGAGAGGGGAGGACTAGGAGGAATGGAGTGAGGGCAAAATGTGGGATGCATTGTATGAGGGAAGAAATTATTTTTATTTTAAAAAAATTGACTCTATTTGTGGGGCAGTAAAACCATGTCAGGAAGCTTGGTCTGGTAGAGCAGGTTGAGACCTGGCGACTTGGTGGACACACACCTGAGGCTTAGTCAACTCCACGCTCCCCACCAGCTTCCTGGCCTGGAACATGTGCCGCATTCCCCACATAAGAAAACATGACCAGTGGTCATGTAGACCAGAGCAGAGTTCCCCATGCTAATGAGATACCTATAGGCACTGAGGCTTAGCCAATAAGCTTCCATCCCCAGACCTTCCTCCCTGCAAAGGGTATTTAATCTCAGATCCACCCTAAGTGGGTACGCTACAGTATGTATCCATTTTCTACCATGAACAGCCAGGAAACGATATGGAAAAACAAGGATTGTCCCTTTCATGTACCACTGCCATGGGGAACACGCAGAAGGTCTTCGCCTACAGAGCCATAGCTGAACCTACCGTAGTAGGCCTCAATGCACTTCCAGCCTGCCTCCACCAAGCTAAGGAGAATCATCACTGGGACATGGAGTCCCCACCCCACCTCCCCGCGCTCCACCCCCCACCCCTGCCCAAGGCAAGATGCTGTCCCTACCCAGCACGCAGAGCTTCCCCCCTCCCCCACCACCTCCGTTCTCAGCTCTTCCACAACTCCCAGCAGCGCCTGGATGTCCAAAAAGCCGGAAACCCCGAACCAACTCCGGTTTTCTCATGTCTCACGTTGTATTGTGTCTTGGCGCTTCCCTGGAGCCCAGCACCCGCTTTGGAGGTAGTATTGGATAAGTGCAGTCAAACTCTCTCCGCATTCTGCCTCCCGAACTGGCCACACCCAGCGGCAGGGCAGATGTGTATTTTCTGTTTTCTATTGACCATATTTCTGATATTCAATGACAAAAGCTAAATAATGACTTAAGAAATAAAGAGGGGGGGGGCGTATGTATTTGTAGTATATTGGCTGTGCCAGCATGTATGTGTGTACTCACATAGACATTTGTGCACACATGTGTAGAAACTAGAGAAGATCACTGAGTTCTTATCACTTACTGCTCTATCACTTAATGCTCTATTCCGTGAGACAAATCCTCTCCCTGAACCTCTAACTAGGCTGGTGGCTAGAAAGTCACAGGCTCTTCCTAACCCCACCCCTTCTCTCCCACAACACTGGGGACACAAACATGTTCTATGTCATGAATAGCTCCTACACAAATATAGTTTTGTGTGCTCATATCCTTTGGTGAACATGTCAGGGACTTGCACTGAACCATCAAGAGATTCTGTCTCCTAAATACTTATCTAACAGCAGTGATTTCAATGTGCACTTTCTTTGTGTCATTATTGGTGCCTTTTATGAAGCCACTGCAACAGATACATTTTGGAGTATAATTTCCCTAACAGAATTTAAGGAGCCCATCTTATTTCATCAAATGATAATTTATTTGTTAAGAATGTGCAGCTCAAGGGGAGGCGCCAGGGCCTGACATTACTACTGAGGCTATGGAGCGAAAGACCCAACAAGCAGCTGAGAGAGTCAGATGCAGATATGTGTACCTAACCAACGAATAGAAGCTGCTGACCCCTGTGTTTGAATTAGGGAAAAGCTGGAAGAAGTCGACGAGGAGGACGACCCTGTAGGAGGACGAGCAGTCTTAATTTAACCTGAACCCCCGAGATCTCTCAGTCGCTGGATCACCAACTAGGCAGCATACACCAGCTGATATGAGGCCCCTAACACACATACCACAGAGCACTGCTGGGTCTGTGATCAGAGAAGGTGCACCTAATCCTCAAGAGACTGGAGGCCCCAGGGAGTTTAGAGGTCTGGTGTGGTGAGTGGAATGGGGACATCCTTGTGGAGACAGTGGGGGAGAAGGGTGGGGGGTGTGGTGGGGGGTATGAAATGTGGAACAGGTGGAAGGTGGACCCGGAGAGGAAGAAAATCTGGAGTGTAAAAATAAAAAAGAATGTCTATTGAAGTAGTTATGAATATTCTTTTTCTTAATAATTTTTAATCAAAGTTGTCACGATTGTCTTGAGAGATATCTCCATCATGTTGGTACCTCACAGTGTTTTGGGTATGTTTAGGCCTCGATGCTCTTAGATACAGTGCAGCACTGGGGAGTTTGGACTGCGGTACCATGGCAGTGCCAAGCACGTCTATGTGTTGACTGTATTGTCTGTCTGTCTCTTCATTCCCCTCATTCATATGCCTGGATCCTTTCCTATTTTCTCTAGGCTTTTCTTGCTCTATTCCACTTATGCCTGATTTATTTATATCCTGAATCTCATCTATGCCTAATTTTCCAGAAAGCCTTCTGAACCTGAACTTCCCTGATAGTTGCCTCTTTTCATTTTTAAAACTCTTTGTCTTTAGTGTGTGTGTGTGTGTGTGTGTGTGTGTGTGTGTGTGTGTGCATATATATGTGCTGTTCTGTGTGTATGTGTGTGCTGTACTGTGTGTGTATGTGTGTATGTGTATTTGTTTGTGTATGTGTGCTGTGTGTGTGTGTACATGTCATATATGTTTTGGAAAACAAATAAATTAGAGTAACTCACTATCTTGAGTCAAGTGTCTGGTTAATATAAAATTATGAGATGGTGATTTTTTTTGTACAAGTTCTTAGCACAAGCAACTTTTAACTTATTCATGTGTCAGAGGTAGTACCATATGAGGAGAACCAGAGTGTAGAAGCACTCACCTGAGGTCTTGGGATGGCTCTGCTCTGACGTGAGGTGTTTCCACAGAGTGCCCAAATACTGCTCCTTCAGTCCCTGTGGGCAGCATGAACATAGCCATCAACATAAGCAAGTCTGTCACACACAGTATCTTTCATCCAAATCTGTGTATTAAATATTCTTCCCTCAACTGAAAACAGGAGCAGATTAATTAAAAACCTAACATTGGACAAGGAGTTCAAGACACAGACGAACCAAGGAAGGAGATTCTGAATATCCCATGTTAAATACTTTTAAGATTAAATTATTACTGCTTTAGATAAAGATAATTCACCTTCTGTTCTGATCAAAGAACAAAGACCCATCTCTTTCATTGCTTTATTTCACAGCTAAGTGGATTTAAGAAAAGGATAGGTTGAAACACTCAGGTCAGACATTCCATATCTCTGAGGGCATGATGAAACTGCCGATGGTGAGCTCAGGGCAACGCAGTGTTAGACGTTTACAGAGAGGTTTCAAACAGGACTTAGCCACTCTCTATCAGAGAGCTTCACAGAGGTCGTCAGAAAGCAAACAACTCCATGATACTTGATTTTTGTGGAGTTAAGGCACTATCTAAAACCGAGACCCACTTTAATTCATTTCATTATAGTTGAGTTCATCTGGGGTCGTTGTTGTCTAAAGAGGTCAGGGACTCCAGCATCTTGTGCAGATGGTCAATTGACACCTCGTCTGAGCACACTTACGGACTCTCTTTGATTTTCCAGGCAACTAGAGCTTTTCTACAGCTTAAGTAAGAAATAGAGAGTATGCTTTTCTTTAAAAGGGACATGCAGGCTTTTTTAATGGCATAATGACAAAATCACTTTGTACAATAATATTTATTCAAATGTTGTACATTTTTATTTCAGATTAGACTATTTTCTCTTGGTCTCATCCTTCCTCGTGAGTCTTCATGTAAGAATGTCATGATTGCTTCATAAATGTCATCAGCACTGTGTTGATAATACAATGGAATTCACAACTATACATTGAAACTCAAAGAAATATGGATGTGCATACTGTGGATGGAAATATAAATCACGTCAGTTCTCCAAGCCCCAGTAGCATTAAGTGGACGTGGAAGCTAAGGTTGAAAATGTCTTATACTAACTTAACTGTAAGGGAAATGGGTTAGATCTACTTAAGGATCTTCTAAAGTAAATATTAAGGCACACCTGAATATAGAGTCATGGAGGAAGGCTGCTTTCAAGGACTGAGATATCCTTTCTTTCATATTATGGGTGAGAGTCAAAACTGTTGGGGTTTTCCATGGTAATCTCCTGCATTCCATATTTCCCTTCATGAAGTAAATGCTATTGGCATCTGCTTGTCTCTGTGCCTTAGCGGTTATTTTCCCTCCATAACAAAACGATTTGTAGGACACGCAGTGCTCGTATTATTTTTTATGATCTCCATTAATTTAGAACACTCATTTCCTTAAATGATTAATTCTTTTGATACTCTGAGTCTGCAAATTAAACATTCCTTATTATGGGTCCTGAAAGGTAGCATAATGATTTTAGCTAAAGTAGTAATTCTGTGACTTGGATGGGGATGACATTTGAAGGAATATCCCCAGATAGACATTTACATATCTCAAGGAAAGTGACTGACCTTTTAATACAGACTGTCACATCCTGATAGGATAGCTATCCTTGTGCAAAGTTCAAATGCTAATCTCTGGTACTGTATAATTATGAAAACTTTCGGGACAAAGTGAAAGAAATATAATCAGAGAACAGTGACAATATTTATTTGCAAACAGTGGTTCACATCAATGTGCAGCACAGAATCCGTGTTGCTGAAAGCAAAAGTAAAAAACCACCAACACCCTAGTTTGTCATTGAGGATTAAATCTAAATTAACAAAAAGTAGAGGTAAAAGGGAGGGACATAGCAACAAACACGGAGGAAATCCAGAGTCAGAGGACATACTTAAAAAAACCTGTATTCTACCAAATTGGAAAATCTAAACATAGTGGACATTTTCTTGATATATAATTCCCAATGAAGTTAAATAAAAATTAGATGAGCAACTTAAACAGTCTGACAGCTCCTAATGGAGTAGAAGCAGTAATTCAAGTTCTAATAACTAAAAAGTAAAAAGTAAACATGAAGCTCAGGTATAAATGATTTTAGTGCAGAATATTATCACGTTTTCAAAGAAAGAGTGACACCGATATCCCTCAAGTTATTTCACAAAATAGAAACAGAAGGGAGATTTCTGAATTTGTTTTACCCTGATATTCAAACCATAGGGAAGACACCGGGAAGAGAATTAATTACAGACCCATTTCCCTTATGAACATAGGTACAAGATTTTTCAATACAATAATTGGAAAATAAGTCAAAGAATATATCAAAAATCATTCACTCTGCTTCATCCCACAGATGTAGGATCTGTGTTCAGCATCTGTGAATTGATAAACGTAATCTACCATATAATCAAATTTAAAGACAAGAGCTACATGACCATTGTATTAGATGTGGAAAAGGCTCTTCACAAAATCCAATACTCCTTGATGAAACTCCTTGTGAGATTAGGGATATAAGGAACAGACATCAATATGATAAAGGCAGTTTACAGCAAGCCCATACCCAATATCAATCTAATGGAGAGAAACTCAAAGAAATTCCACCAAAATCACGAACAAGGCAAAGTCATCTACTCTCTCCATATCTATTCAATAAGGTACTTGAAGTCTTAGCTAGCGCAGTACAAAATTTGAAGGTGATCAAGGTGAAGATATAAGTTAGAAAGGAAGACGTTAACATATCCTTATTTGAAGATAATATGATAGTACAAGTAAGTGACCCTAATAATTCCACCAGGAATCTCCTACAGCTGGTAAACACTTTCAGCAATTGTCTTGCTACAGATTAACAACAACAACAACAAAAATCACTAACCTTTCTATATACAAATGAGAGACTGGGAAAGAAATTAGGGGAAAACATCTTTTATAATAGGCCGGAATAATAGAAAATAAATCAGGTATCTCTAATCAAGAAACTAATTTTTTTCACGATTAAAAACTTTTAAGACATTAAAGAAAGAAATTGAAGAGAATATCAGATGATGTAATGATCTCCTATGTTTGTGGTATTATTAACAAAGAAAAACAGCTATCTTACCAAAAGCAATCAACACATACAATGGAATTCCCACCAAATTTCCAACACAAATCATCACAAATCTTACATGGATAATTTTCAGCTTCATTCAGAAACACAGAAAGTCAGTCTAGTTAAAACAATTCTGAATAAGTAAAAAAAAATTGCTGGAGGTATCGTCATGACCAATATCAAGTTATACTAAGAGATATATTAATAAAACAGACACAAAGCAGACACACTGATCAATGGAAACACTCATTGGCAATAATCAATAAACACTAAAATCATCTTGATATGTACCAGATCAAAACTGTGTAAGCAAGGTACTCACTATAAACATGAAGACATTACTTAGAATGTTATCCTTTATTCACCTCTAAGAAAACAGTTAATGAAATATAAATAATATTATAATTAAATATATCTCTTTTTGCTCCTTCTGCTTCTCTTCCTTTTCCTACTTCTTTCTCTTCCTTCTTCTTTGAGGACAGGGTCTTCCTCTTGAGTTCTGGCTGACATGGAGCTCACTGACTATAACATTCTGGCATATCATAGAGGTCCACAGGTTCTGTCTCCTAAGGCTTAGGATTAAAGGGAGAACCACTAAACCTTCAATCATTGTACCTTTTGGTAGGGTTATCTTTATTCTCTCTATCCTGAATGTATTTTCTATAATCATTACTCATTATCTAGTCATTGAATTGCATATTTTTACAGATGATCAAGCAAAAGTGTTCTACAGGGAGAGTAATAGCAATAGTGGTGAGGGGCATATAGCTAAGTGGAAGAAAAAGGTTGGGGCACCTCAGTCCTCACTTTGGAACTTAAACAATACTGGACATGTCTAAATTGTATTTGTATTTGTTCTTCTACCTGTCAAGGGGAACTTCTGGTCTTTAGCTTTTCAATATAACAACAATGACTCTGAATATTTTCAACTTCTTTTATGAATGGAGAAAAAGAAATTGCTTTTTCCACACAATTTGAATTTAGCACCCATGCGGCGCTTCTCCTTATAGCCTCTAGTTTCTTGAGCCAAGAAAAGTAAGAATAGGATGTTATTCATTTACTCTCTTTCCAAAGCCAATCACAGTAGTCATTAACATGGGCTCTCATTTATAACATTAGATTCTAGATAACATGAATCTTCAGGCACTTTCAACGTCTACCAATTAGTGTTTTAATATTAAAACTTCAAAGCATGAATACTGTGTCTATTTTTATAACTTTTATTCACAAGTGAGAAAATGAATTTGCACCTACAAATGGAGAGACATTCACTATACTGGGAAATGGATGGGAGAATCATATTAGAAAAATATTAGCTATGTTATATTTTCTCTATTTAAATGAATTTCTCTAACTGTAAAGACATCTTCCTTTAAAGAAAGGTACAGTGAGGTTGAGAGGTAAGGGATGATTAGCAGGGCTCCAACTGGGGAAAAGCAAGGATGGCCAACAGAGGAGGAGAGAGTAACACAAGGTTGTTTAGTAAAGCCTCAGTGAATTGTACTATTTTATATTTATGTAAAATTTCACTATATATACATATGAAAGCAAGTTATATGTGAACACATAAGGGTATACACACAAACATACATGTTTTATACAATAAATACATAATATAATAAATATACATGTAATTTTTATATGTATGTATTATATATAACTTGAAGGAAGTTATATCATTTAGGCTGACAGTTCTCAGAAAAACCCAAGAACCATAGATCGGGGGCTACGCAAAGAAATTTTCTTTCACATGCTTGGTTGGTTAGGTCCATGGGACCTACAACAATGAAGATTACCAACAAAGCCCTTGGTTGTTTCTCAGAGGTTAAGGTGGGCTTCTGAAGGTATCATTGAGGACATAGAACTTAAATAATTTGAGCTGTATTGGACCTGAAAGCATTTTTTTTTTGAGTTCTAGCTTCTGTGGGAGCAGAAAAGGTTATGTATGCTGCCAAGGTAGAGAAGCAAGTAAATAGTCCTATGACACCAAGTAATTATATTTTCCAGTGTGGCAAGATACTGGTAATGATACAGTAAGTGCCACATTTGGTGATAAGTGATAGCTTTACACTTAGACTTAAGGCCGCGGACACAACAGGAAGGAAAACAAGCCTTGTGGCAGAGAATCTAGTCATTTTCCCTAAGATCATGAAAGCCACAGACCTCAGGAAAGAAACCACAATTTGCTAAAACAGCATAATCCCTGACTACTTTTCAAACTGTATCCCCAATGACATAGGTAAGTCCAGCTACCACGATCTCATCAAAGATGCCTCTCTTTCCAGAAATTGGAAACTACCAAGGAGCAAAACACAACTGAACCCAAAGCAGAGGTGAACAAAGCATGTGGATTCTAGCCCCAGTGACTAAATCTACGTCACAAATCTGCATCTATAACTCAAGGAATATTGCACAAGAAAGGGCAAAAGCAGCATGTAGCCTATGAAGTTGCATAAAGAATACCGAAGCAGGGGTTGGGGATTTAGCTCAGTGGTAGAGCGCGCCTAGGAAGCGCAAGGCCCTGGGTTTGGTCCCCAGCTCCGAAAAAAAGAACCAAAAAAAAAAAAAAAAAAGAATACCGAAGCAATAGCATTACTGGTGACACTGTGACACGAAAGGGAGAAACTCTTGTGGTGTCACACCACTAGGCAAATAACTGGAGGGAACTAATGACTCCTGGGAGACAGAGAATTAGTCTCTTCCAGGAATGAGCTTCCTCCTTATTGTTTGTTGAATGCAGAGTAATGAGCCATGACACATATGCACACGAACAACAAAAAGGAGACTCAATAGTTTATATCTGTACATCTGTTCATATGTATACCTAGACCACAGTAATAACAACAACAATAATAGACTATAATAATATTTGAAGAAAAAGAGACTTTCAACTTGAAAGTATATGGGATGAAGCATGGAAGGGGGTGGAGAGGAGGTAATGGGGAAGGTCTGGAGGAATGAGTGGGAGGAGATAATAATGCAAATCCATCTGAATTAAAATATTTTTAAAAAGAAATACCAATCTTTTCTATATATATTCCATCTTTTATATATGTTCTCATAATATAAATGGTATTTTTACTCAAGCTACCCTAAAAACATATATGCATATAAATTTATATATATACATGTATATATACACACAAATATATATATGTCACATATATTTATGTGCACACAGAAACTTACTGATATCTTACCTGTATGACAATTGTAATATGTTTTTACATCTTGATTCTGTCCAGTTTTCAATATTTCAGCAATCTAACCTAATACATTCTTAGTCTTCTTCCAGTTATCCACCTCCTACTTATCTAGAATACATCTCCCACATTTTGCAAAAATCTTCACGTTCTTTATTTATGTGCCACATCTAATGCTCAGTTAGAAGCTCTCATATCAATTGTGAATGTTTATGTGTAGCAAACCTCCAAGAATTGTATGCAATCTTTATATGATGCTATACTCGAGTACAATACAGTGTCTTATGAATTGAAATAATTCATGAATATTGATAAGGAAAAATATTTTGAGGCTCTACTCTAAACTATGACCATGTTTGATTTTACACAATTACAAAGACTAGGCTTATCAGAATAGATATGACAGAATAGATATGACAGTTCATTTTCTCTCATTCTTCGGAGAGCTTGCCTCTGAGTTTTAAATGGATCCCCTCTTAGTTGTTACCCTACTTATTGATTAAAATAATCCAGTTGAATGTTGTATGCATATGCAACACAAAAATAAAAAGAAATGATTTTAAAATTGAAGGAGAATTTTGGTAGTTTGATGGAAACAACATCTAGAGGGAAGGAGAACGCTCACTGCACTCACGGTGGTTCAGATAATAGCACTCTGCATCACCTTAGGACTATTCCAAGTGAAGCCCATGATTCTTAGTGGAGGTCCATCTATGAGCATAACCCATCTTATTTGGTAAACCCAAAAGATATCCAAAGCTCCTTTATTATTAAATCAGTATGAGTGATACTAGTGTACTCTAATTATATGACACACTGTATTTTTTTTTTTTGGTTCTTTTTTTTTTCAGAGCTGGGGACCGAACCCAGGGCCTTGCGCTTCCTAGGCAAGTGCTCTACCACTGAGCTAAATCCCCAACCCCGACACACTGTATTTTTAAATAATGAAATTATAATTCATTTGAGCTCAGCATGTATCTTTTATAAATGACTCTGGAGTTTAAAGTCAGGTGTATCACACAACATAATCATTAAGATTCCTGCTTTTACATTACTGGAAAAGATCTAAAATGTGTCCCATGGACTGGTTAAACATAACATACAAACAACACATATACACACACGCAAACACACATACATACACTAACACACACACAAATACACATACATACAGTCACACACATATACACACACAGAAACACACATGCATACACTCATACACACACACACACACACACACACACACACACACACACACACACACACACAGCACCAAGAAGTGACCGTTCATTCCTAGGAACTGTAAGTTGTGAGAATTTGTGCATGAGAAACTTACAGCAGCTCTCTGGAGGGTAAAATAGAGTTGGGGTTTTTTTTTTTTTTTTTTTTTTTTATGTTTGTTTGTTTGTTTTTTGAGGATTCTGTTAATATTCTTCCATATAATAAAAAATCTGGAACTCTAGTAGCTTAGGGATATCTTATATCAAATTTAGACAAAACTACACATGAAAAAACATTAAAAGGCTTATGTTTATTTTTAATGCAGGTAGCAGTCCCATAAAAATGTTAAAATGCTGAAATTAATAATAAATTTGGAAAGTACAGGGCTAGTTCTGTAAGAAATATCAAAAAAATATAAATTTGTCTTAACATTAGAAGATCAATTAACAAAATCCATTTCAGTAATTTATTGATGAAGAATATTGCACATCACGTCTGAAGGTGTAAACAATCACTTAAAACTTTAATATCTGCTACCTTGAATACAGAATGAGCTCCGAAATCTCCCATAATGAAATCTTGGTCTCCTGGGTGGCACTATTGGGAGGTTTACAACTTTTAGTTGGTAGAGACAAATGCAATGTTGTAGGTCATGAATGATGTATCCAATGGGACTGTGGAGCTATGGTTCCTTCCAACTCTGGTGCAATTGAACACTGTGCCTGCTTTGTTCACCACCTATAACATGTGACATTGTTAACAGAAGTCAAAAGTAATGAGTGTGCATAATATCAAAATAAACCATCCTCATATGTGTATTGTCATTATATATGCCATTATATTCTCATTATACTGATGGGACCTTATCATTTTCCATAATTAATACCATTGATAGTCAGGATAGTTGAAGTAAATAGGAATAAGAGAATAAACTTCCTTTACCCAACAGAATCACCAACAGAAAACTGCAACAGTGTACTCTAACTTACTAGGGACATGCTAAAATATTTTCTTAAAAGTAGTGGTATTTCATTCGACCACATTGTATAAAATATGATATTTTTGTCTTTCGATTAAAATCACTATTTCAGCTCAACTCTGCAATGCTGTCCTTCTATTAATTACATTGTTGTTAGGGAAAGGAAACTGAAAATATGTCAAAAGCACACTTCATTGGATTTGTATATATGTATGACAAAAATTTAAAAAGACTCTACATTGATACTTTGAAAAAAAATGAATGTGGTCTCTACAGGTTCTATCTCCCTTAATCTGCTAAAATCATCCCCGTTAGGTCCTGGGAGCCTCTCATTTCCTTGGTGTCTTGGACCTTCCAGTGGCTATCCCCAGGTTCTCATTCTCCCCCATCCTGCCACAAACTTTTACTTGATTTTCTGATTCTGTGTACCTCTCAACTGTCCCCTGCAGATTCCCCTTCCCTCCACCTCCCATGATCATCCTGTTAAAACCTCAATGCAGGACTGAAGCATTCACACCCTGGTCTTCCTTCCTCTTAAGTTCCATATGGTCTAGGGTTGTATTGTGGACATTGTGAGCTTTGGGGCTAATATCCACTTATCAGTGAGTGCATACCATGTGTGTTCTTTTGTGTCTGGTGTACCTAACTCAGGGTAATATTTTCTAGTTCTATGCACTTGACTGAAAAGTTCATGAAGTCATTGTTTTTAATAGCTCAGTAGTAGTACTCCATTGTGTAAATGTACCACATTTTCTATATCCATTCTTCTGTTCAGAGACATGTGGGTTGTTTCCAGCATCTGACTGTTATAAATAAGGCTGCTATGAACATAATGGGGCATGTATCCTTGTTATATGTTGGAGCATCTTTTAGGTATATGCCCAGGAGTGGTATAGCTGGGTCTTCAGGTAGAACTATTTCCAATTTTCTGAGGAACAGCCAGACTAATTTCCAAAGTGGATTTACTACCTTGCAGTCCCACTATAGATGGAGGAATGTTTCTCTTTATTCAGATACTCACCAGCATCTGATGTCACCTCCATTTTTGATCTTAGACATTCTGATTGTTGTGAGGTAGAATCTCAGGGTTGTTTTGATTTGCATTTCCCTGATGACTAAGGATGTTGAACATGTCTTTAAATACTTCTCAGCTATTCCATATTCCTCAGTTGAGAATTTTCTGTTTAGCACTGTACTCATTTTTTTCTAGAGTCTAATTTCTTGAGTTCTTTTTGTATTTTTGATATTAGTTCTCTATTGGATGTAGGGTTGGTAAAGATGGGGCTGGTTCAACTGGAGGTCAGCATGTAGAAGAATGCAAATTGATCCATTCTTATCTCTTTGTACAAAGCTCAAGTCCAAGTAGATCAAGGCCCTCCACATATAACCAGATACAGTGAAACTAATAGAAAAGAAAGTGGGGAAGAGCCTGGAACCATGGGCACAGGGGAAAATTTCCTGAACTGAACACTAGTAGCTTATGCTCTAAGATCAACAATAGACAAATGGGACCTCGTAAAATTACAAAGTTTCTATAAGGCAAAGGACACTATCAAGAGGGCAAATGGTAACCAACAGATTGGAAAAAGATCTTTACCAATCCTACATCAGATAGTGAGCTAATATTTAATATATACAAAGACTCAAGAAGTTAGACTCCAGATAACCAAATAATCTTATTAAAAATGGGGTACAGAGCTAAACAAAGAATTCTCAACTGAAGAATATCTAATGGTTGAGAAGCACCTAAAGAAATGTTCAACAGCAGGGAAATACAAATCAAAACAACCCTGAGATTCTACCTCACATCAGTCAAAATGACCAAGGTCAAAATCTCAAGTGTCAGCAGATGCTGGGGAGGATGAGGAGAAATAGGGACACTCCTTCATTGTTGGTGGATTGCCAGCTTGTACAACTACTCTGGAAATAAATCTGGCCGTTCCTCAAAAAATTGGACATAGTACTACCTGAACACCTTGCTATACCACTTCTGAGCATATACCCAAAAGATGCTTCAACAAGTAACAAGGAGACATGCTCCACTATGTTCATAGCAGCCTTATTTATAATAGCCAGAAGCTGGAGAAAACACAGACAACATTAAAAAGAGGAATGTTACAGAAAATTTACATAATGGAGTATTACTCAGCTATTAAAAACAATGGCTTCATGAAATTCTTTTTCAAGTTGATGGAACTAGAAAATATCATCCTGAGAAAGGTAACCCAATCACAAAATAACACACATGACATGTACATGCTGATAAGTGGATATTAGCTCCAAAACTCAGAATACCCAAGATATAATTCACAGACCACATGAAGCTCAAGAAGACAGATGGAAGTGTGGATGCTTCAGTCCTCAGAAGGGGGAACAAAATACTCACAGGAGGAAATAAGGGAACAAGTGTGGAGCAGAGACTGAAGAAAAAGCCATCCAGAGACTGCTACACATGGGGATTCATCCCACATGCAGTCACCAAGTCCAGTCACTACTGGGGATGCCAAGAGGTACCTACTGACAGGAGCCTGATACAGCTGTCTCCTCTAGCTCTACCAGATCTTTACAAATACAGAGGCGGACACAGCCAACCATTGAACTGAGAACAGGTTCCCTAGTGGAGGAGCTAGAGAAAGGACTGAGGTAGCTGAGCGGGTTTGCAACTCCATAGGAAGAACAACAATATCAACCAACCAGATACCCCAGAGCTCCCAGGGACAAAACCTCCAACCAACGAGTACACATGGAGCGACTCATGGCTCCAGCTGCATATGTAGCAGAGGATGGCCTTGTGGGGCATTAATGGGAAGAGAGGCCCTTGGTCCTGTGACGTCTAGATGCCCCAGTGTAAGGGAATGCCAGGGTGTAGAGGAGGGCAGGAATGGGTGGGTGGGTGGGTAGCATCCTCCTGGAGGCCAGGGATAGGGAAATGGCATGGGGGGTTTCCAGAGGGGAAACCTGAAAGGAGGATATTTGAGATGTAGATAAAGAAAATACCCAATTAAAAAAGAAAAAAATTGAAAAATATTTAAAAAAAAAAAAGATTTTCCCAATCCCTGGGTTGCAGTTTTGTCCTACTGACAATGTCCTTAAAAGGGGATATAGAAGCTGTAGAAACCTCCTCCAGGAAATAGGCATGGCCCCTGGTTGAGAGATGGGACCACACACTCATCTCAAAGTTTTTAACCCAGAAATATTCTTGTCCAAAGGAAGGACGGGGTCCAAAAATGGAGCAGAGACTTGAAGGAAGGGCTATCAGGGGACTGCCCCATGTGGGGATCCATTCTGTCCACAGGCAAACCTGACACTGTTGCAGTGGCCAAGAGGCATTGGCTGATAGGAACCCAGCAAAGCTGCTCCTGAGCCAGCATCTGACCAATGCAGATGTGAATGCATAGAGACAAGCATCAGTCTGAGCTCAGGGACATGGTGGGGGAGCTGGCAGAGGAACTGGAGGAACTGAGGGGATTGCAATCCCATAGGAAGAACAGCATTAGCCTGCCAGGCCACCCTTTGCTGCCAGAGACTAGACCACCAACCAAGGAGTGTACAAGGAGGGATCCATGGCTCCAGATACATGTGCAAGAGAGGATGGCCTCGTCTGACATCAATGGGAGGGGAGGCCCTTGGTCTTGTGGAGGATTGAGGTCTCAGCATAGGCAGATGCTAGAGGGGTGGCTCAGGAGAGGGTGGGTTGGGGAGCACTCTCATAGAGGCAAAGTGGAGGGAGAAGAGGGAGGTTTTGGGATGGGAAGTTTGTGGAGGGGTAACCAGGAATACGGGATATTATTTGAGATGTAAATGAATGGGATGATTAATTAAAATAAAGTAAAAAGAGGAAAAAACTTGAGTTGATAATTTATGCTATTCTAAATTTACTGATAATAAACCTTTATGCCTTAAAACTTTTTCTTTAATTTAGTTAATTCACCCTTTTGATAAGTTCCACTAACACTTAAACTGGTTACTTTCCAAACACACTACTTTCCAAGACAACCTTTGAGAATCACTGTGCTCGTGATCTCTGTGTATATAAAACCACAAATGCACATTCCATGCAGGCCACTCTCACAAGGGGTAGTTGCCCAACACAAAATGGACACCAATTTTGTGGGTGTACTTTTTAGTTTGATTTGGAATACTTATTCTTTGTTGTTGTTTCCTTGGTGTGTGTGTGTGTGTGTGTGTGTGTGTGTGTGTGTGTGTGTGTGTGTGTGTGTGTTGTTTTGCTAGGTGTGTTTGAGGGAAAGAGAGACAAAGAGACAGGGAGAGCTCATGATGTAGGGTGGATAGAGAGGTGGGAAAGATCTGGGAGGAGTCAGGGTAGGGAGAAAAGTATAGTAAAATATACGGCATGAAAAAAATTAACAAAAGTAAAGAAAAACAAAGTAATGACTCAATGCCAGAAAGCATGTGAGGAGAATTTGAGAGGCTGGAAAGGGAAATGGGTGGTTCTTTGAGAATTCTAACACCAACATTTGCTTTGAAGATAGTGAAAATCACTTCAAACTTCTAGCCTCTAGAATCAGAAATAAACAGCAGTCACAAATAAAAAGAAAGACTTAAAGTAGCAACAGGGAGCAGAGAAGACAGCCACTGGCAGCCTTAAAATGTACAAGCAATTCTCTTCAATTCATATGCTTTTTTCTTTTCTTCTTGCTCCTCTTCCTTCAAATCTCCCTTCCACATTTTATAGGATATAGAAAGCTATATTGGTTGTCCGAGACAGTTGAGTGATGCAGGTAGACTTTCTATTTAATCAAAAAAACATGCATGCTCTTGTGTTCAGGTGGAGTCCAGATGTACATGCATTTTCACACGACCGTGTGAGTTCCATGCCAGGACATTAGTCAGCAAGATTATGAGGATTCAGCTGATAAAATGCTATCATGACATTGTCTCAATATGCAACAGACCTCAAAAGCTAACAACTAAATTTTATCCCTTCTGTTCTCATTTGCTAGACATTGCCAAAACTTCGGTTTATGTAGACACATCAAAAGGCAGAGGTTATTCTCAGGGCAATCTGTGCTTCAGTTGAAGGGTCTAATACACAGTATGCTATTTTTCCTTCATCGCTAACTTTTCCAAGTCTACCAAATAAATCTGGCCAGTAACTTAATGAGATCCTATAGGTCTCAAACTTGTTGTAGAAAGGCTTATTCAAGTCTGCAAGTGATGTATAAACAGGTGATTACTGACACAGATAAAATGGACTAGTAATGAGAGTGGACTATACGCCGGGAGACACTGATCTAATTCCCCTCTGTCTGCCACTGAGCACTGCATTCATTTCCTGAGAGTAGCTTATCCGAGACACAGTGTGCCAAGGGATACTAATAAAATGCACTCAGTACTAAGGAAGGAATGAACTTATTAAATGTCTGTTCTCATCAATGGCAAAATATGATATGATTGGCATCATATGCTATTGATTTGATTAATTTAAGTGTTATAGTGTTCTAACTTTTAAAGAATTTATTATGCAATATATATATACATATATATATATATAGAGAGAGAGAGAGAGAGAGAAATTTTAAAAATTTCCTTCTTGTCATATTGTTTTATACTTCAGTCCCTTGAAATACCTAATATTTCCTTTCTTCCATTGAATTCAATATAATTAATTCATAGAGAATATTCAAAATCTTTTTATATTGTTACATAATATAGAGGAAAAAAGGAAATTAAAATGATATAAAAGCATAAAATGTCTCCACAGGGAAAGCTTTAATAGCAAGGGAATCATTTAACTAATACATAACGTTAATGATGCTTATGTATCTGCTCTAATATCTATGATAACCTCCAATGTTTCCTGGTACCCTACTATATGTCAAGCTTCACGTTTACATGGATCCCTAATTACTTCAAACTCAGCTACTCTGTAAGGTGTGAGCATTTATTATCCTCACATCTTATGGATGAGGAACTGATGGCTGAGATACTAATCATTTTCTGTGTCCCAAAATCACTGCAATTTCAGCACAGAGGCATCTGGGTACCAAGACACTTGAGGCTTCTATCCTCGTCCAGACAGATCCCGTCTTCTCCGCATCCCACCTTCTCCACAGTGGACATGATATGAAATCAGGACACCGAGAATTCCTGTTTCTGTCATATGTTATCACTAATGTTCTCACTAACACAACTTTCCTTTTAAATATCTCCAACAGTTAGCTGCTAGTGAGCCAAAATTAAATTTGGTCTTTTGTCTTTTTTAAAAAAAATATTTATTTTATTATGTCTGTGAGTACACGGTCTCTGTCTTCAGACACACCAGAGGACCGCATCAGATGGTTGTGAGTCACCATGGGGTGGCTGGGAATTGAACTCAGAACCTCCAGAAGAGCAGTCAGTGAGCCATCTTTCTAGCATCTTCTTTTATGTCCTTAAAATATTATTTACTCTTTTGCAGTAACATAAGATAATCAAGGGTCATGGATTTTCTAATTGTACATAAGCTCTTTCACCACCAGTGAGCCTCAAAATTTAATTAGTATGTTAGACTTAGATCTACATTTTGTTCCTTTTTCTATTAAAAATATTATTGAACGCTTATGGCTACTAAAATTTGTTACTTCACAATTGTCAACATTTATCATAGTTTCTGACTGGCACAACTATTAATATCAGTTTCAGACAAGACTTGGTGCTTCATGGTAACTCGACAGTTAAATTTATCTACAGTATAAATATCTGTAGATCTCTTATGTGCTATCAAATGCTATGATTTCTAAGGTATTGCTTTACCCTGAAATTTTTAACTGACATATAAACATAAAGATATTCAATTTATGTAATATTATTGAAATTTTGATACAATGCAACATTACCTAGATTTTAGACAAGGGTAAATTTATTATTTCTTTATAGATGCATATACTTCCTTGAAGCTTTTTTAAAAGTACGTATACATAATGGATTCTTAATCATCTTATAATGCAATAACAACACCATATTTTACTTCTACAGAATAATGTGAGAGTTTTCTATTGTACATAAAGGTGTGTGCAGTGGCTATCATAGAACTTGAAGAAGAGTCCCATTTAAGGACCACCTAAAGGCTGGTATTGTTAATAGATGCTATTCTTTTTTTTCTTAAAGATTTATTTATTATATTTATTGTGTAGAAGTACACTGTAGCTGTCTTCAGACAGCAGAAGAGGGCATCAGATCTCATTATAGATGGTTATGGGCCAGTATGTGGTTGCTGGGATTTGAACTCAGGACCTCTGGAAGAGCAGTCAATGCTCTTAACCACTGAGCCATCTCTCCAGCCCCCAATAGGTGCTATTCTTAAAAACCACATTTGCTCTCATCACACTATCTATAAGAAAAATAAACTACACATTGTCTAAGTTATTATTTGGCAATATAAATAATATTACTTTTTAAAAATTAGTACTTTTTATTCTTCGAAAATTGTATACATTGGTACAATGTATCTTAACCATATACACTACACTTTAATGCCTGCCTCCTCCTTCTCTTTCCCCTGAACTCTCCCCAAAAAAATCTACTGCCTAACTCCATGACCTCCTCTTTTTTTTATAACCAACTAAGTCCAGTTTAAGCTGACCACAAGTGCATGGGTGTGGGTCTATCCACATGTGCACAGGTGTGGACCTATCCACAGAAGCATACAGAACACACCATCAACACCTCCCTGAGTAAAAACGTTCCTTCCCACAGCAGTCATGGATATCATTTTGTACTGTCTCCTGTTCTTTTCGCGTTTTCTCAAGGAGTCTATAACCACCTCTGAATATGAAATTACAGGTATCAATTTGTATTTGAATTTCCTAGATGTTTGTCTACTTTCTATTGCCATTTTTATCTTCTGTCCAATGTATTTCATTTCTTTTTCTGACTATTTAAATTCAAGAAAAATAAGGATAGTAGGAGTATTTAAAATTGCAATTAGGGTGGAAATAGCATGTACCAAATACAAGCTTGACCCAGGGTTTGTCTCAATTTATTTTCTGTTTTCTTTACCCAATCCTACATGTTGAACCTTTTAGCAAAAAACAAACAAATAAGAAAAAAAACAAAAACAAACAAACAAACAAACAAAAAACCATATTACTTGAAAAAGGTAAACCAGACCTGGAAAGAAACGGTAACTTTCCCAGGGTGTTAGGCAGAGTAAGTCTGACTCTGACTGTTGCCAACAGCTCAAGGAATTCATACCTTGAAATTTTGTAATTATGGATAAGATGTACCACTTATATTATAGATATGTTATACGATAAATGGGATTTTGCATATGTAATTAACACTTGATCAATGAAGTAGTGTGGCATACAATAATTGAAAAGGAAGCAGGCATCAGGCACCATGTCACTGCTACTCTCTGTCCTGGTGGTCTCTCTGCCTCCATGGCTAGCTCCACATTGGCACTGGCTACACTCTAACCCCAGCAGCGGCCACCCTCTTGGGACTCTCTGCTGCCAACACTGCTCACATTCCCCGTGGTTTTTGTCACAATTCCCGGTATCCCAGTAAAATCAAAACTCTAGAAGCTGGCAATCTATCAATCATATTTATATCAGTAAATTCTCACCCCACAAAACGTCCACACAATATACTTAGAGCCAATTGATGTTGATATCAACTTCCCACCTAGATAAGACAAATTGTCCTGTGATAATCCATCCTTTATAAAACATTCATAGCTACCTGTAGCCATTTAAGGCTACACGGATCTGGATCGTCCTTCTCTTTCTCCATCTTGGTTCCTCTCTTCTCCTCTCCCTCCCACATTTCAAAAACTCTGCCCCTGCCTTTCTTTTTCACTGCCCAATCACAGACCTTCCCTTATCTTATGTCTGCCCTCATCCTCACCTGCATATAGATACCAATCCACAAATGGGGAGGGTTTTTTTCCCCTAAAATGTCCAGTTGTTTGGCAACATGAACTAAATAGCAAAATATGGCAAGACCATTTGTGCTGCCTAATTTTATGTCAACTTGACACAATCTGGCCTGGCATACGGGTTAATCTGTGATGCTTAATCCTGATTGAAGATCAAACTGTTAGGATCTCGCTCACTGTAGATGGTGCTACCCCTGGGTTGGTGGCTCTGGGTGCTGTAAGAACCTGAGTTGAACAAGCCATGGAGATCAGGCCAGTAAGTAGCCTGAACTCCATGGCTTCTACCTCAGTTCCTGCTGTCAGGTTCTTGGCTTTGTGATCCCGGCCCCAACTTCTCTGGATGATGGACTACATGTTGCAACATGAAATAAATCATGCCCTTCAAATTGATTTTGGTCATGGTGTTTTGTCACAACAGCCAAAACCTAACTAAGATGTCATCATATGAATAAAGGCGTATATTTCCTGGCTGATGGATAAACATGAAATGAGAAAAATGTAATAGAAACGAAGTTGGGGAAACCGACAGGAAGGAAGAGGTTGAAGACACTAAGCCTGCAGGCAGGATCTTTGGAATGCATGAGAGGCAGTGGGATCTTTGAAGAGTCATGGCCATCATCCTCTTACACACAGAAAGTAAGGGGAAAAGATAACGCAACAACGCCCAGCTAATGTATTATGCATAAGAAATTTTTGCTACAGCAAAATTAATTATATCTCAAAGAAATTTCTATCTGGAGCACATAGAAGAACTTGGGGCATCAAATGGAATCCTTTGACAGTACTACATAGAGAAGTTACTTTTTAAATTATGTATTTTTAAATTGTGGAATTCAAATACAATTAAACAGGGTTTCCTTTCATTGTGAACATTTACATACTTCAGATTAGTCAGTTGCATTTTCAATATTTGCTTTAACAGAGTTTGGGGAAAAATAAGGTAGGTAAATATCTGCAGCAAAGACCCCCTAGAAGACAGCTTATTTGTGACAATGGCTGTGAGTCCCATACTTTGAGACTGGAACTCAATTTTCATTTAGAAATTTAGGAGGAACTGTGTTGTCTAATGTCTCTGCAGTTCTCCTCACCAGGAAGTCTAAGAAGCTCAGTGATTACTCCGAGTGTATAAACCTGAAGAAGTGTCCCTAGAGGAAATTAAGTGACCGTATATCACATTTCTTATCAAGCAATACAGCCAGTTCTCCTGTACCTTTTCAGACAAACTGCTTCCTCCCAGTGCCTGAGTGTTACCACATTCTCAGATTTGGACAGCTCTAAAGAACAAAGGAAAGGCTGATTGTAAAGCTGACCTCATCACAGTGGGCTAATGTAATAGACAGGGATGGGAAAACAAAAGCCAGGTAATCAAAACAAACCAGAAAATATTGATTCCAGCCCAGCAGCGCACTGTTTAATTTAAAAGACAGCTCTTCAGAAAATCCTTTCTTGTGTTGTCAAACAAGCCCTGGAACCTGTCTGTCCTTCCAATCGTTCCATTAGAAAGACACCGAGGTGAGATGCTTTTGGCTTTCAAACAAACGGGAGGGCACGGGGTACATGCAGTCGGATTTCTCTATTCTTATAGGCTGCCACTTTTAATTGCTGCCATTTGGAGATGAGAGATACATTCTCCTCAAGCACTTCACTACTCTCTGCTTTCTGCTAAAGCAAAAACAGATGTCTGCGTTGAACTAATAGTTTTCCATTAACTTGAAGACTTTCACCTTCCAAAGTCAGACTTTATCCTTTGCCTCCCCTTCCCTTGCTAGGATGTTATTGTATGTGGACTACAAATGAAAGTGCTGATTGTGTTTGATGGATGCAGCCTGAAAGCGCTGAATTTGAGTCTGTTGTGTAGAAAGGTTTATATCCTTTATGTGCTTACTGGGTCTCAGAAGATAATTGCCTTAGGTGATATTTTGACCTCATAGTAGGGAATACAATACAGAGTTTTAAAGGATAATTTTGAACTAAAGTCCCTAACTCTCTTTTATCCAGGAATGTCGAGAACAGATACATAATTAAATAACTTCAAGGAAAGCTAATCCATTCGAGAGTAAATTAATTATGAATCTTGAGTAAACAATTATCTATTATGGCAATAGAGCAGTGATGTTGGCTATTATGGCTTGAATCTAAAATTTTATCCTCATAGTTTATTTGTTAAAGGCTTGCTGAGAACTGATCACTTAAAGGAGACTGTACTTTCATGGCTTAATCGATGGATGCACTTGAAGGTAGATAGATGGTTGGAGGATGAGTTTGGAGCTTGGCTGGCTACAGATCACCATGGACATTGCTTTTAGGGTTATATTTTCATCCCCACAATCTTTTCCTCATCGTGACTTTATTTTCCATCCTAACTGAGCCACATTTTTCTCTCACACAATCTCTGCTGTGGGGCTAAGTATATTCTTTGCTCTAAAGGAGTGGAGCTATCCAAGTGCAAACATGGACTGCCAAAATCTTAAGACAAACAATGTGCTAAATTCTTTGAGGCTATCAAACTATTGTCCATTATTCTGCCGTCAAGAATTTTGTTGGCACATAGAAAACTGAGACACCAATGTCATGTGTGACCTTTAATATGTACCCACCTGTATTCTAAATAGGCTAAATATGAATTTGCTAAAATCTTTAGCACTTGTGAAGGTGATTTTGTCTCAGATATATAAACATAGCCATTGTGAAAGTTCTCCACTTCTGTCTGAAACAACAGTTCATTGAAAAAAGTCATTATTCATAAAGTGAAAGAAAGTGAGGAAAGAGTTTGTCTTAATTTTAATTCCTTTGGCTATTGCTTAAATAGAAAACTTTCATGCCACTAATTTAAAGTTCACACAGATCTTTTGTCACATGTACTTTGAAGTCTTGCCAGAATAGTTACCCAATTTATATGGAGCACCCTGGAGTCAGTGTCTCTTTGTAGCGTTATTTGTCAAAAGACTAGGGTTCTGCTTTAAAGTATAGTTGAGGATAGCAGTCAATCCCTTGCCTTCATATTGTATTCTGTGCTTTGCCCAATTTTCTCTCCTATGCACATAAAATTTTAAACTATATTTATCTTTGATATTTTCATTTTAGAAGTGTCAGAAGCAAGAACAAAGCTGTTCTGGGGTTAGTAAATGGGATCCTGATGAAGAAGGAAGGATTCGGCTTGAATTTTTATGTATCCATGTCTGGTTTTCTGTGCTGGTGTTGCGTATATCTAGGAAGAGCAGATATACAAAAAGGCTATATGAATATGGAGGGTTCTCATACACAGAAGCCATACACAGGTAGGGTTTTCTCTGGAAAACAGAAGAACAGACAATGCTACCTCTAGTTCTGATATGTCATCTTTAATCATATATTCTGTTTCTTGTTTTTTGAAATTTTATTCTTCTTGGATATTTTATGTATTTACATTTCAAATGTTACCACCTTTCCCTCATCTCCCACACTCTCCCCCACCCCCTGCTTCTATGAGGATGCTCCCACTCTTACCAACAGAGGAATGGATATAGAAAATGTGGTACATTTACACAACAGAGTACTACTCAGCTATTAAAAACAATGACTGCATGAAATTCTTAGGCAAATGGACGGAACTAGAAAATATCACCCCGAGTGAGGTAACCCAGACACAAAACAACACACATGGCACGCACTCACTGGTAAGTGGATAGTAGCCCCAAAAGCTTGGAAAACCTAAAAAAAATTCACAGATCATTTGCAGCTCAAGAAGGAAGAGCAAAATGTGGATGCTTAATTCCTTCTTAGAAGGGAGAACAAAATAATCATATATTCTTATACCACTGAGCCCGTTGTTTCCTTTAGCGGAGTGACACAGCTTTACATTTTGAATGCTTTCTAGAGTCTGTTCTATAACCACAACTATTAACTTTATTTGAAGACGATTTGAATACTAAATTCAGTGTTATAATATGGTAGATTTAATTTTCAGGAAGGACATATAATTTCATATAAAGAATCTTCTCTGCAATTGTGTATGCTTTTAAAAAGATTCAAAGGCCTCCATTACAGTACCTGTAACCTTTAGCTTCTCAGCCCCGATAGTGATCTCATCTTCATCTGCAGAAAACAGCACCCTGCCGTCTTCACTTGCTCTCACTTCAAATCTTTTACACTGGGCCTCAACAGCCTCGGCTCCTGCAGGCAGAGGGAAGGTGGTTTGAAAATGAGGTTGGTATGTAGAACGCCATTAGCGCACGCTGTTTTTCATAAAAAAAGAGGTACACATATTGGTCGTCTTACTCACTTCTGCTGTATGTTTTACATTGCAGTTAACATTTATAATGGCTAACCTTTTTCGACACCCTCAGATTTCAGTGACTGTCTCTAGACTAGAGTAACTGGTCATGCATATTCGTTCTCCATGTTTAAGGCTGTTCTAATATGGTCTGTGGGCTCGCCCAGATTAAAACACCTGGCGCATCAACTGGGGAGGCAATATTTGCTTTGCTGTCTACTCGAGGCAAAGGTTAGTCATTTCCTTCACCTAGCACATTGTAGATGCTCAATGAATAGGGCCTCAATGATTCACATCTTTCTTGGCAGTTCAGAACACCACACCCACCTTGCTACCTTACTGCGTATTCTAAAACACCAGTTATTTACCCCACATTTCATAGAGGTGTAGATATCTTCTTACCCTTTTAATGTCAATGAATTTAAAATTTTGACACTACTTTATTTTCTGATAATATAGATTAATAATTGATTTTCATATTTCTTTGTTTCATCTCGCTAAACCGTCTCACGTGCCCCGTCCTTTTCCACTTCAAATTAAAGAACTCCTTTTTTCCCTTAACTAATTGTTAATGACCATTTGGCACTACAGAAGCAATTGGTATGCTAGTAATAAATCTTAATTGGAGGTGAAACTCCTACCACTAATGACTGAACCAATATAATCCCTAACAATAATGCATGAACACTTGCCTTTGTACTCACAGATGAGTGTCGTTTTCAATCCTCACCAAGAAAAAAAAATTCCCAGCAAATCAAAACAAGTACAGAAAATGATAATCAAAAGAGTTTATCTTTTATTTTTAAATAAATAACTATTCTTACAGAATCTAATGAAAATATTGAGAAAAACATTGTAGACTTACTCTCTTTGATCATTATATTGATTTTATGAATATTATTTCAGAGGGCAGTAGTCGTTAGAATGCTTTCATCTATGCAAGGTCTAATGTATGTTTTGCTGTTAGTCATTGTGTGGTAGCAATTTCACTGAGAATCAAAATATTGCGGCCAATGTGTTGACAGATTTGACTTTTAGGTTTACACATCACACTGTTTATATCTGTCTCCCAGAGACTTGAATACAATTGAGCCTCAATGATCTGAAAATTATTGCAGATTTTTTATGCATACAACTTTAACATTAATGACATATAACCCTCTTAAATTATACTACATTTCTCAGCTAAATTGATTCATAAGTTGCAGTTGATGGCATAGATGTGAACACATATACACATGAAGACATTATATACACTCACAGAATACCAAGAGTTTTCTAAGAATAGTGATGAAAGCCTTTATTCAGAAGATGTTTTACAAATATTAAAATATTATACTGTTTGTCACACAAGCTATTGCAAATAGACTATTAGAAACTTCTGTAGAGTGGTGTCTGGCTCTGGCAAAGGGAGTTAAAGTTTTAATTCATTAACTTTAAATGAGCAAAGGCAAATAAGCAAATTGCACAATATTTATGCATGCAGAATAGATGAGATGCATCTAAGCCATAAATTAAGGCATATGAAAATCATCCAATTGAAAAACATATATAAATATATATTAATACTTGAGACTGCACTTTATTCACTATATTAGCATAATTACACATGGCAAAATTGCAAGTAATTAACAATGACTCGATACTAAATAAATGTTCCATATTAGAAAATAATTATATAGCATCACATGTATATACATTGCTGTTTAAATCTACAAAGAGGAAACAGCAAAAATATATAATTGGCATTATAATCAGTCATTGGAACTATCGATGTTTAACACTAATAAACATCATGATACTGAACTCAGTTTATTTGAACTATATTTGATTGCTTATCAGTTGTTTGTGTCCAGTATCACATAAATTTGTTTTAGACAAGTTCCAGTTGCCGAAAGATACAATTACTTTAAGAACAAAAATAAAACAATAATTAGCTATTTCTTTTTACTACTTACATTCGATTGGAAAAAATATTAGAACTGGAATTTTTTCTTTGACAAGAACATCCATGGGTGCTTAAAGAATACAATTGAAAGAAATTTCTAGGTTCAAAGAAAAGAATACAATGATCTGTGTGGTTATGTCTTCCTGTCTCCTACATGTCTTTCTCAACAGGTATATAATCTGTCATTACATCGTACATTACTGTACTTTAATTTTATATGTGTATGTATGTGTATATTATTAAGAATTTCGAAATTCTTGTGGCAAATCAAAACCAGATTCACGATTATTCATTCAGAATTCTTTTTAAAAATTGTCATGAGGTATATGAATAATCTATAAGGTAAAAAAAAAAAAACCAACCACAGTCATCACTGGAAACCAACAGCCATGCTCTGCCGTTCCTTCTATTTCCAGTTCTCGACAAGGACCACAGGATGAAAATGGATGTGAGCTAATTGACAGTGAGAGAGCATCACCAAACACACCAAGTTCATGTAGGACAAGATTCAGAGGTGTGCTCTTTGCACCCTGTGAGTACCATGGAGCTACTCAGGGTATCCAAGTAAAGTATGCCCCCAAGGTCATGAAGAGGCTGGGAACACACAGCCATATGTAGAGGATGTGGGACAAGCTAAGCAACTGCCAGCAGCCATGAGGAAAGTTGCAGCCAAGGACTGATGGTACCATCCCCCTATCCCTTCTCAATAAAAGTTTATGCTGTGTGTGAGTATGCCCACACATGTTCTCTCCCTCTCTCTCTCTCTCTCTCTCTCTCTCTCTCTCTCTCTCTCTCTCTCTCCACTTACATGCTAAATGAATCCTAAAACATCTGACATATGGGAAGATATAATAGAGAGAGAAGAAGGCAACCTCTAGCCATGTTGGAGGACTCCACTTTGGATTTGCAGTTCTCCTGTGATAGTTAAGTTGACCCTCTTCCCCACAGCCACTGACCTGTAGGTTAAGGCCCCAGCTGCCTTTTGGCTTCCAGGAGCTAATACAGCAATGTGAGTGTGCAAATTCAGGGGTCACTCTGTCCTTTGACCTCTTTACCTGATAATACCCATGAACATTCAACAAATCTAACAGTTTATACTGAGTCACCTACTCCCCAGTAAAGGTTTACTTCTTAGTTGTGATTAATTCTGTTACTTGTAACCATTTGTATCACTTCCTTACCTATAATTCATACTATCAAGCCACTAGATCTCTGTTCGTATTTTAAAAATCAGTTAAGGAATGGGCTGGAGAGCTGGGTCCTTAAGAACACTCGCGGAGTTGGGGATTTAGCTCAGTGGTAGAGCGCTTGCCTAGGAAGCGCAAGGCCCTGGGTTCGATCCCAGCTCCGGAAAAAAAAAAAACCAAAAAAAAAAAAAAAAAAAAAAAAGAACAAGAACACTCGAGCAATGGTATTTGATTCCCAATACCAAAACGTGGCTAACACTGATCTGTGACTCTAGCTTCTAGGGCTCCTTTACCATTGTCTGATCTCTACCCTACACATACTTGGTGCATTTACACAGTGGCAAGACACTCATAAGCATAAAATAAAAAGAGATAAATCTTTTAAAATTAACTTAAAAGTATACATATAAAAATAACTCAAATAATTTTGTCTCACACTGACTGGAAGGATAGCTGTCATTACCAACGTTGTTGGAGTTCATATTGTCACTTTTTCTGAGGCCCATGTTTCTCCATCCCTGTCAATGAATAAAGTTTTGTCTGCAGAATGATACATTTTTCCATTATATCATTTTATCTGATTTATTATTCAGAGGTAGATCAGTGATTTTTATGTTTATTAATATTTTAAATTCTGCTTATTGGCTTTTATTCATTTAAAAGTAATGAATTAGCAGTTTAACTTCTGTTGAAGTTAATTTTTATCGTTCTCTTCTTTCACTTAATTTGTGTTTATTTATATTATATATCCACTTTGCTTATATGTGTTTGATTTTCAACACTCTTTTAGATGCAATAATAAGTATTTTATTTCAGGTGTTAATTTTTATTTTTTGAATGTATACTTCTGTCTTTCAGTCTCTCTCTCTCTCTCTCTCTAGTCTGTCTCTGTCTCTGTGTGTGTGTGTGTGTGTGTGTGTGTGTAAGAGAGAGAGAGAGAGAGAGAGAGAGAGAGAGAGAGAGAGAGAGAGAGAGAGAGAGAGAGAGAAGGAGAGAGGTCTTTAATTCAGACCTTCATACCTTCTGAGTATGAATCGCATAGAGCATCACAAGGTTGTTGGGTGAGGATCTCAGTACCGGGCATGTATTACTTCATTTTAAGTTATTGGTCAGGGAGAATTTCAGGCCTCATATGTAATAAAACCCGTTGCAAAACATGAGTTTGTTTCTGAAATCCCAGGACTATGGCCATAAAAGCAGAGAGATCAAGGGTTCAAGATCATTGTAAGAAATATAGTGTTGTGATCGATTTTCATAATAATTTTAGAAAATTATATCTAATTTCAACACATTAAAAATAAGCAGGAGACCTTAGGTTCCCCTCTTTCCTGCCTGGCACGTGGTGCCTGCTTGCCTTGGAACAACGGGAGCTGAAAAGTGATAGGCTGATGCCTTTCTGAGGCCCGGATGAGAAAAGTGCAGCCTCACCTAGATGATAAAGCGCTGTCTAGTGAATTTAGGATGGGGCTATGCTAGAAGAGTATGAAGATTGCCCCAGCCTATGGGAAACATAGGGATGTCTCATGATAGAACACGTTAAAACCACTTTCTCTTGACAATTCTTAGATTTTTTTTACCCTTCTCTAAGCTGGTATTTCATAGAATTGGATTTTGAAAACTATTTTCCTTTTGCTATTGTTTGCGTTTGTTATTACACAGTGTGGATCTTTTTTTCTCACAGTCATCCTCAGCCACTGATTTCAAGCTGACTTCAGGTTCAGCTACACAGGACCCTGTCCTCAGACAAAAGCAAGCAACAAAGGGGAGGGGGAGAGAACAGGGGGATGACTATTGTATTGTTACTCACAGAGCTGCTCATTAAAGACTCAATATGCTCTGGCTGTACGATCTGAATCAGTCAAACAGCAAAGAAAGAGGGCCACCTCCCTCTGGCTGGTGCTTGTAAAACCAGAAGGGAATACCCAGGGCTCTGGGAGAGAACTGTCGCTGCCAGTCCTTCTGGGTCACAGACTCTCCATACTGCACTACAAACATAACCAGCGTGGTTTGCCTGTTAATTCAGTTGTGAGCTAGCTATCATGAGTACAGCCAACTGTTTGGCGATTGGATTTAATGTGCATGCTCCAGATTCTACGTCTGGTACTGAATGCCAGGGCAAAAGCCCCTAGGCGGGAAGGTCAGAACCACCAGTGGAGAAGCTAATGCTACTGTTTTGTTAAAAGGATATCACGTGCCTGTGGAACTGCCTTCCCTCCATTAGTGTTTACACTAGAGCTTATGATGGAGGGAACCTTTTCTGCTTCTCCTTTATCTTTGAGTGGGCAGCGGTTGCTGCTGAAACTAACAGTTCAACGAAGTGCTGGGGAGAGGTGATTTTTGCCACGGCACAGTGACCACAATCTCAGCTACACGGGGAAGAAAAGAATGAATCTTTTATATCCCTTTCAAGTCTCCGCGGAAAAAAAGAAGCAGAGAAAATGTAAAAGCCCATGCTCCCAGTCCTAAACACATATACATATGGGCAACACTGCATGAACTCAGCGGGTCGTTTTTAAAAATTTAAATATGTGTGCATATATTTGTAGTAACAGTAATTAAAGACTAAGAGGCTATAAATTTGAGAAGGAGTTGATGGGGAGCATGGGAGGAATTAGAAGAAGGAGAGGGAGGCAGAAAATGATACTAATACAGCCTTCATATATGAAGTCCTCAAAGTGAAAATGAATAAACAAACAAACAAACAAATAAATAAAGCATTGTAAAAGGCAGAAGAATGGTTAGAATGTTGTGCAGTTGTTTCCTCTGAAATGAAGAATTTATTCCTGGGGAAAAGGCTAGGGTTCTAGCACTCAGGGCATTAATGACCTCACTGACATTAAATACCTCAAGAACTACAAGGACACTCAAAAATCCCATGATTCACCAGTCCTGACCCAAAGGTTATGCAAGCGGGAAAGGACTGCTGGGTAATAGAGATGCTGCAATGGAGTGGCCTGCAGATTTGCCAGTAGTGCAGTGATCCGGCCTTCTTGAGTGGTCACCCAT
This sequence comes from Rattus rattus, assembly GCF_011064425.1. Classification (NCBI taxonomy): domain Eukaryota; kingdom Metazoa; phylum Chordata; class Mammalia; order Rodentia; family Muridae; genus Rattus; species Rattus rattus. The sequence goes on along the minus strand of NC_046166.1, from coordinate 49,585,550 downwards.
GCCAATGCACTATTTTACCTGATGCAGCTGCTTTTGAGTTCCTCAGGCATCTATGTAGAGTCCCTCACCCACGCCCCTGTAAGGCAGCCCAGGGAACTCATTTACTGAGCTAGACCTAATGAGACTGCTTCTTTACTTTGAAAGCCATGAATTATCTGGAAGGAATATACATTTACTGACAAAATATTCAAATAATAGAACAAAGAATTTATGGGGGCTTGGTATTTGATTTTGTTAAGCAAACTTTAAGTTGATAAGATAAATAATTAAAACATTTAAGTTTCATATTTCTTCTCAGAAGGAATTTGTCAGATGATATTCATCCGCCTCCCCAGGAACTTTTGAACTAACATCTAAGTTTCTTAAAATAAAATATATTGTGAAACATTTTATTATTTTAAATGTGTGTGTGTGGGGGGGTGAGTGTGTGTGTGTTTGTGCGTGTGTGTGTGTGTGTCCTGGGTGACTTGCATTAGTTTATTAGGTTTGCTACATATTAGAGACTGCTGTTCCCACAGACAGAAACATCTAGATTTTCACTGTCCAATTGCAGAAATCAGTCAATTGGTTCTTTTGACCAAGTCTTTTCTATATTGGCATTTGTCTTACACTTTCTCATGTAATAGTCTTTAAATTTTAATTTTCTTGATTCATTCCCTCTGTGGCTCTCATGTCTTTGTCCACATTAAAGAAACACCTAGAAATATTTAGCCTTCAGACTCTTCTGTCCCACAAAAAATATCAGTCTTGAATTGTAAAAAGGGAGAAAACAAAACAGAGCAAAACAAAACAAAAACAAATAAGAACTTGTGTAAGATTTCCTGAAATCACAGTATGAGGAGGAATAAAAATAAAATAAAAATAATTAAAATTCCCATGCAATGCAAAATGAACTTCTGCTTGAAGATATTCAATCCTGACCTTAGAACGCTCAGCCAGAGCCTGACAATACAGAGGCAGATGCTCACAGCCAACCACTGGACAGAGAACTGGGTCCCTAATGGAGGAGTTAGAGAAAGGACTGAAGGAGCTGAAGGGGTTTGCAACCCCATAGGAAGAACAACAATATCAATCAACCAGACCCCCAGAGCTCCCAGGGATTAAACCACCAAACAAAGAGTACACATGGAGGGACCCATGGCTCCAGCCGCATATGTAGCAGAGGATGGCCTTGTTGGGAATCAGTGGGAGAAGAGTCCTCTGGTCCTGTGTAGGTTTGATACCCCAGTGGAGGGGAATGCCAGGGCAGGGAAGCTGGAGGGAATGGATGGGTGGGGGAGCACCCTCATAGAAGCAGGGCAGGGAGGATGGGATAGGGGTTTTCTGGAGGGGAAACCAGGAAAGGGAATAACATTTGAAATATAAGTAAAGAAAATATCCAATAAAAGAAAAGAAAAGAAAAAAAGAAATTATATAATTATTCAATATTATTTACAGTTTTTTTATTAGCAATCCCTAACACAAGAGCACATAATCGTACTGAGTAATAATCATGACCATTAATAAGGTCTCTTATAAACTATTTTATTCCTCTGTGATTTATATCAGATGTTGAATGCTTCAAGTAAAATCTGAATATCTTAGTATCACTTATGTTAATCATGTTTATAAAAAGCAAATTCGAACATTGCTGGAGCAGTATCTTTCTAAGGAGCCAAATGTACAACACACTCAAAGCATTCTGTTTCTTTTTATATTACACGAGTCAGGATTCTCATGTGTTTATATTCTTTATAACACAAAGTTGGTATGCAAGAGTTTACTCTATATTTTCCATGCTTTATTTTCATTGAAGCTGATTCATTGCCTTTAAGGAGAGTCCTGAAGCCAATTGTGGGAATTTCTCACACAGAGAAACACTAGCAGCATTAGGCAAGACAAAAATCATTTAACACTTAACTAGTAAAAGGAAGTGTCTTGTCACTGTGTTTTGTTCATGCTTCTCTAAGACCAAATGAAAAACAAACAGACAGATAGCCTCTAAGTTTTTTCTCTCTCTCTTTTGTACTTATTGACAATGCATGGTAGGTTGGCATATCATTTGTGGAAGGTAAGGAGGTAGGTGTAAGAGTTGCAAACCATCTCTCAATAATGTAGACTTAAAATGATATCTGTCATAGGTACTTATTGACTTTCTACTTTATAAGGAAGAAAATTAATAATATATCAGACTTTTGGATATATACATTATATATAAAATGTATCAATATTTTATACTCAATACTTCAAACGTTCATAAAAACATGTATAAAAGTTTTCTTATTATATTTTCATGAACATGTTTTCTACATATAATGTGCAATACAATTAAGTTAGCTGTGATAATATACACTGTATTTCTACTCAAGTAACCATGTAATCTTGTACTATCAATTAAATTGTAAACAACATATCAAATTGTAAAATTATTTTTCTTCACATTTGATTTTTAGTTTAACTATTAATTACATTAATATAATGACAATCATTTATAGGGCATATATATTCTTTTTCTTTTTCTTTTTTCCCATTTTTATTAAATTGGGTATTTCTTATTTACATTTCAAATGTTATTCCCTTTCCTGGTTTCGTGTTCATCAGCCCCCTAACCGCTCTCCCTCCCCTTCTATATGGGTGTTTCCCTCCCTGTCCACCCCCCATTACCACTCCTGCCCCCAGCATTCCTTTTTTAACAAAATAAACGTTTCATATAACCCATTCCTGGTAGAGAACTGCTGTAGGCATAATGCTTTTGTGCATTGTACAGAGATTATCCTTGTGTTATTCAAATTCAAATGCTTCTTTCTCTGCCCACACATATTGTCGCAATGTGGACATGGCATTCTTCCAAATATTTCTTGTTTCAAATTTATGCAAACAATGCTCACCACTTGTTCTTTGCCTCGTTAATAAAAGATGACCAGGCAATGCCTGGGCAGAAGAGAGAACTGGGCAGGGGTGGAGACAACAATGGAAGGGCTGGGAGAGAGAGGATCAGAGGTATTCACCAGGAGAAGCAGGCGCGGGTCCAGAAAACAGCATGGGAGAGCACACCTGAAGCTCAATGAGTGAGGCCAATATGGAAAATGCAAGTGTCTCTAGGAGGTAGCTTTATTAGCCTAGAGGATTAGAATGGATCAATGACTGCCCAGGTTTTATGCTGTAAGCTTGATTGAATAAATCTAGTAGTTTTAGTGTCATCATGTGGGAGCTAGACATAGATAAATAAAAACTATATATTAATAAAATGCTATTACAAAGGCACCCCAGCATTTCTTTTTTCTTTATAAAGTGACTTATGCTTTTACTATCATTCACATATTTTCATGAAGTCACTAAGGCATGCTTATTAATATTTCAGGTTTCTTAATTTTTTAAAAAAACTATTTGTATTGCTATTTAATTTAAATGATTGAAAACGTCACTGTCTTCTCTCTGAAATATGACTTTTAGTGTTGTACCAAGTGAACTTAACATTGAAGAAGAATAAACTTGAAGGTAAAGAATTTTTAAATAGTTTTAAGAATTAAATCAGAGTATTTGTTACCCTGTCAGCTAAATGCTATGATACTGTGTCTTTGTGAGGTGACTATTCATTTTTTGTGAGGTGTTACTTACTGCAAATGCATTTGCTGATGGCTACATGAATTCTTAATGTCCTTTGCTTTCAAAAGCATTATTTATGGTTTCCATAGAAGCACCAAGTCCTCATTCATCTCTAGAGAAACGATGAGGTAGGGTGTTTGGATTAAAGCTTTCCCATCAGAAAGGATGATTTAGTTCCTGGTATAATTTAACTATCTGACATATTTTAATGGTTTACTTCAGCAATGGTTTGTTGGTTCTTTGTTTCTTTTGGCTAAGTAAAAGGACAAATGCTACAGACTTCATTCATCTCAACACATTGTTACCATTTTCAACCTGAGAAGAATATTGATGTGTATTGATTGTGTAGATAGGTTTCTTGTGATAGCTCACTATGCAACATGCTTTTGTCATGTTCACCCTGTTTTAGTTTCTCTGACGACAGGGTACCCTACTGATGGGTTTATTTTAGCTTATAGTTTGAGGGTATATTGGTGGGTAATTTGTAAGTGCAGGAATATGATAGAGCTGTACAAAATATTTAGAGCCAATCAGAAAAGAGAGATAAGCCAGTGATCATGACATGTGTCTTTAATCAAAGCACACAGGAGGCAGAGGTAGGCAGATCTCTGCATTCTAGGCCAGCCTGGTCTACTACGAAAGTACCAGAACAGCCAACTTCCACTGATCATCATACAGTTACTCTATCACTCTTCTTATCCTTTGTGGCACCCTTTCGCTTCCAATGACTATTTCTTCTCATGTAGAGTTCTGACCTTTATTTTTCATAGCTAGCAAATATGAATAGGAAAACCATGCTACGGGAAATGCTATGGATCTGTCATTTGGGTCTGATGGTACACATCTTTAATAGCAGCCCCATGAGAGGTTAAATTAGAAAGATGGCAAGTTCAAGTGCTTTCTGGGCTGCTAAGCATGTTCACTCAAACTTAAGCAAACTAGTAAGACCATGACTCAAATCAAACAAGCAACACACAGAAAGAAACAACCAAAGAACAATCAAAGACAAAAAATACTAGTAGTGTAGGTAAGTGGTAGATTTTTTTTTTTTTTTTTTGCCATTCATAGGGCAAAATTTTCAGTATCACAGACGCACACACAAAATAAAGATTAAACAGGAGGAGGAACAGCAATAGGAGGGAAAGAAATGAAAGAGGAAGATAAATAACACAGGTATAGAGTTTTTATCTGACTACAGTAGAACAGTCTTTCAACAGCAGACTCTGACTTACAAGTCATTACAATGCAAAGTGAAGGTGCCCATTTTAAAATCGTCCATGAAAGCTTAGACTTGATCGCCGCAAATTGGAAAGTGTTTCAGACTGAATTGCAGTTTTTAACCTCTAAACTTAAGAAACTAGACTAAATTAGTACTTTTATTGAAATGGATGACCTCAGATGATTATATTTAAAACAAAGAAAAACTGAAAAAAACCTAAGGGTCAAACTTTGATGTTGAGAAGTTAGAAGAAAATGGAACAAAAGTAGAATCAAAATGTAACTTTAAAAATGTAGATAATGAGTAAATGAGGGCGATAAGAATAGATACAGATACAATAGGACATAAGCATCTTGGTGCATTGGCTAGCAATGGTGGCAAAAAATAGTTTATTCTATCAATTGATAAAATCCACCAGTTGCTGATAAACTTGGTCACAAAGAGCTAAGAAGCAATAGATAATGAATGCTAATAATCAACAATTGGGTGAAAATATTCACTACAGATGCTGAAGGTGCAAATATAGTTCAAATGTTTTCAAGTAAACTTATGCAAATAGACTGAAATTTCAGCTGAAAGAAGGAAATAGGTGGTTGTCTGTAGGTGGGTTTTTGGGACTTTTATTATTAACCCAAAGATGGTGATGGTGGTGGTAGTGGTTGCTATTGTTATTATTATTATTATTAGTGATGATAGGATTGTTCTAGAATTTCGGTGTTAATTGGGTGACTCTAGCAATAAACTTCGTTTTGCATCTTGCTGAATATTTTCAGGATTTTGAATTAAGTGTTTCACTTTGAGCTTTGCATATGGATTAAAGAAAGGTTGCAGTTTCATTATAATGTAGACATTTGATTTTCCCAGCACTACTTAGTGAAGAGCCAATATTTTCCTAATAAAATGCCCTTTGACACCTTCTCAACTAAATCGTTTTCAGAAGGAGACAGTTTCTACTGCTTGAATACTTGATGTGGGTTTTCAGTATATTTAAATAGAATTCAAAAGTGTGTCCATTAATACGTAATTACTTCTAATGCCTAGGAAAAACCTGCTGTAAAAGAAATATTTAAGAATTTAATGAAGAAACTTTTATAAATTTAAACAGGATGAGAGGTATTTTTAATTAAACATTTTACTAGACTAATTTTCTTTCAACAGTCCAACTCTAACAAAGCCCAGGGAGCCAGTTGTATAAACTAATATGTTTCTTATACTTATTAATGTAAAATGCTGAAAATAACAAGCCTTCTAAATCAATATGTAAAATCTCAATTAATTATTTCTCTTAGAACCAATAGATCAGCCCGTGCTTTCTCTCTTGGAGATGAAATAATGGCTTGATTACATTATTTTTTGAAATGTGCGAGACTCTCAGACATGAAAATTTAAAATTATTCTTATTTTTCCTTTATAATCATGAACATGAATTTGAAAATGTTTCTAGTTATTTTTAATATTTAAAAATGTTCAGAAGGAACCATAAAGAGCTCAAATCCTCCTTATTCAATCTCTAGGGCAGGGGTGGGAGACGATGGCTCTGGTGAAGCTGTTTATGGATGTATTTAGGAACATTGATACTGTCGACAACAGTAACCTGCTTTCCTATCAGTACAATTTTCCTATTTAAAAACAACTCTAAAAATAAGTTTGCAGGCTTCTGCTTTCTTGGTCACCAGAATTTATCATGTCCTTCTTGTTCATGATATATCCCTATAATATCATCTACAGAGTCAACAGAGAAAGACTTCTCGTCTGATAGAACCTCTCAGTTTTTTCTCTATATTGTACTTTATTATTTATTAATGCATTTTCAAACTGTTATTTCCCAAGGCATCTTTTGTCTTCAGTTCACTCAGGTCAGTGTAAATGCTGGTAACTTCATTTGTGGACAAATGTCCCTTAGCTAGCTCCACTCTATGTACCTCCAAAGCCAGCTTTAATGCTCAGTGGATTTAAAGAGTCGAGAAAGTGTTTTAATGTAATTCAGGAAACTTCAAAAGGCTGCCTACTAAATTCTAAAATAGTGTTATTCCTATTCACTTATTTCAGACATGAATTGAAGACATCTCAAAATTCTTTAGTGCAGATTCCTACCTTAAGAATGAAGGAAACTTACTGACTGTATGTGATAAAAACAATAAAGCCAAAATGTCAATATTCCAAGAGGCTATGGTTTATATCAAGCAAAGTCAGAAAAGGAAGCAGTGGTTCAAGAATGACTAAAGTCACTCCTTTGTCAAAGGTACTTCAAAGGTCAGAGAGAGAGAAAACTCAACCTGTTTTCAATGAACTTTATGAATGACTCAGGATGAAAGACAAGGGAAATAATGTGGGCAACAGGAGGGGGAAAGATGTAGACCCTTCACAGCTGAAAGTCCAGAATTCTAGCACAATTTCTGTGAAGTTTTGCTACATAGAAATACTGTATTTCATATATTGTCTGGTGGTACTGATGTCACGATGACTCACTATGGCGAAAAATAACTAGGGGAGGAAGGGAATTATTTGACTATGCTTCCACATCATTGTTCATGCAGAAGGAAGCCAGGGCAGGAACTAAAGTGTTGCTGAGATCTGGAGGCAGAAACTGATGTAGCAGCCATAGAATGGTGCCGCTTACTGGCTTGTTCTCATGATTTGCTAAGCCTGCTTCTTTTATAGACTCCATGATTAGCAGCTAGCAGTAGGTCCACCCACATCAATCACTAAGAAAAAGCTCACATGTTTGCCTACATCCCAATCTTATCAAGGTATTTTTCAATTAAGGATGCATCCTCTCTGTAGCTCTAGCTTGTGCTAAGGACATAAAATTAGCCAGTACATTTAGTGAGATTGTCAAATGATCATATTAAAATATCGATACACCATGTTAACTGCTAAGCATATACAACCTTGTGTATCATCTCATTCATTTCTTAAACAAGAAATGAATGAGGCATTTCACAAACAAGACTTGTAACTGTTAATAGTTAATGTTAACAATGAATTTCTTATCATTTCATTCATCCTCATAAAATGGGACCTTTACTTCATCAGCTATAATCCTGTTATATATATATATGATATATATATGATATATATATGATCTATATATATCATATATATATATGTTGTATCTCATTTAAATTCACTAGCAAGTGTTTGAAGAGAATAACATGAGAAACCACCAAAATAATATCTATGATCATTTTATTTTTTATTGCTTTTTTATTTATATTTCAAATGTTATCCTTTTTCCAGGTTTCCCATCCATAACCTCCGTATCCCACCCTGCCTCTCCCTGCTTCTATGAGGGTGTTCCCCATCAACCCACCCACGCCTTCCCACCTCCTTGCCCTGACATTGCCCTATATTGGGACATTGAACCTTGGTAGGATCAAGGACTTCTCCCATTGATGCCCAACAAGGTCATCCTCTGCTACATATGCAGCTGGAGCCATGGGTCTGCCCATGTGTACTCTTTGGGTGGTGGTTTAGTCCCTGGGAGATCTGGTTGGACTGGAATTGACCATGTTAAATACAATGAAGAATAATATCCCTTCTTTGGATATCCATCCCCATGGCTATAGTGTGTTTTATCCTTTTTCGGGATGCTTCTCTTTCTGTTAAATTCATGCTTAAATCTATATTGAACCAGCACATCTATAGTACATCCAATACCTTGAAGGCTCAGGGGCCAGAGAGGAAGTAGAGAATGAAAGATTCTAAGAGCCTTTTTCTGATAAGACTGGGAAAAATAGTGTTTTCTGGATGTAACTGAACTTCTTCACTACTGAATTTATAAAGGAAGTTGTCTGTGAACAAACTGACCTGTACAAGCCAGTCAACATTTGCCAAGGACCAGGATTAGAGAAGGGTTCTGACAGAAAGGGTGTCTGGGAGCAAAGAAAAGAATGCCTTGAAGACTAATCATGCGTCCAAGCTGAAGGCCTGAGTTCTGCTCCAGATGGCTCCCTAGACAGCTCTCTGTAGATCACCTTGGCTCTGTAGTCTGCTTGAGACAGTTCTCGGCTCAAACTAGGTCTTTCATGCTAGAAAACAAAACTCTAAATGCTCTCTGGATAACTCCTGGGTTTTCCAATCAAAGTCAGAAAGTCTGCTAGAAAAAAAAAATGTTGTATATTTTCTGACCAAGTCAGAAATCATGCTACAAAAATTCTAGAAGTCATTCATGGGGTTTTGATCAAAATCAGAAAGCCAGCAAAAAGGTCTAAAAGATCTGTGTACATTCTTTAGTCGTTCCCTCTGGATAGCTGAAAAAAAAAAAAAAAAACCATTCTAAGAGCTGTGTTCTCTCTTCAGACAACTTTCTCTCCTGCATAGCTACTAGAAAACATTCTAATGAAAGGACAGCATAAACCCCATTTGTCCCCATTTAAGAACCCCATTTGTCTCCATTTTAAAGACCATGTCTGATTTCAAAAAAGGCCATTAAACACTAGCTTCAGGAATAGACCATAAGTCTGAGGAACTAAGTCATAAGACACCAGCTCTAGGAACAGACCATAAAATTCAGATCAAGACCATAAAACCCACTCCCAAAGAACAGCCTGGGGATAATCACAAAAATGGGGAAATATTTTATCTCAGAATGAGCCATATGCACTCGGCAGCCCCTATTTCATCACATGGTTGAATGTTCATAACAGGAATGCAGACCATTGACTACCTGTGTTCCCCTAGTACCTACCAATGATATTTTAGATCTAATCTTTCTAGCTAGTCCTCATTTCCCAATAAGAAGGCTTGTGTGCCTTTGTCTGGGGTCGCCATTTCAAAGAATGGTTGATCCCCTTAGGCTGGTTATTTCTGCAGAATAAATGCTCTTTGTTTTTGCATACTTTGTCTGAGGTCTTTCTTAAAAGATTTTCAAACCTTCCACTAAATACACTGTGCTAGCTCTTCAGACAGCTTTCTATCTGGATAGCTGCTAGTAAACATAAAAGAGCTATGTCAGCTCTCTAAATAATTCTTGTGATTTCCAATCAATTTTAGAAAAATTCCAAAAGAGTTGTGTTTACTCTCTATGGATTCTAAAATTCTAAAAGACCTGTGTTCACAACTCCATGGGGAACCTGAGCAAAGACTGGAGGATCCTTGGGGCTTGCTTGTAGCCAACAGAGCCCCTTAGTGAGCTCCAGATTCGTGAGATCCTGTTTCACCAAGTACATGGAGGAGTGAGAGAGACATCTCAGACTGACGTCTACTCTCTGCATTCATGAGCGTGTGTGTACAAAACACATGTTCATCGTCACACAAGCAGAGATGCATAATGTACATAGTGAGGTCATTCTTGGATGATCCATTGAGAGAATAAACTAACGATTCCTACAGGCTAAATAGGAAGAGTAGAAAAATGTTAAAATAATGTTTTCAACAACTAAACCATAGGACAAAACTTTGTATGTGCTGTGAAATTACCTCAATCCATAACATAGGATTCTCTCATCTGAGGTGAGGGATTTTAGACTGTGCTGGTTGGCACTGGATGTTCTGTCAGTACAAACAAGACATGATGGTGTGTTCAAAGCTAAGGATGTAGTGAGCTTAGGCAACACAGCAAGCGTGAGCACATCCAGAAACACTGGGGATTCATTATGTGTTTGATTTCAAATTAGTAGTTTATTGGAGTACTGAAGGAAGCATGTTTTAAGACTTTCACATTCAGTTTAACCACGAAAAGATTAAGAAGCTAAATTTTAGGTAGCCTCTTGATGGTTTGCCATGAACTTGACATTTTAAATTGTGTGAAAATAATAGACACTTAGGAGAAACTCTTGTCTATTGCAGGTAGCACAATGTGATCTGGCAAGGACAAGTAGGGACAGTGAGCCAAGGTGCCCAGTATGGTACAGTGCACTGCAGCTCATCTATCTACTTTAGTAGATTAGTAGTAATAAAATGGATATTTGACGTACAGTTTTGTAAGTTACAAAGTGTTTCTCAGCATGTAACTGTATCATAACCAAAGACTCATACATATGGTTCAAGGATCTGAAAATATTAAAAACATCAATTGGGAAATATATAGAGCAGAATAAATAGATAAGCACTAAGACTGGCCTAGGTACACATTTATAACTCTTAAATATGTTGAAGAAAAACAGAATGAGTCGGAAATCTATGACTCCAGTCTCATTCCAAAACAACTAAAAGAAGAACACATTAATACCAAACATTTAGCAAAATAGCACATAGCAGAAAGAGAAAATTGAGACCAATGAAATGGAAAAGAGAAAAGCAGTAGAAAATATCAACAAGAAAATTAATACATTTGATAAGTAGGTATGCAGATTTATATGAGCAATAAAATTTGAAGACACAAACTATTACATCAGATGTTAAATTAATTTTGTTATCTATCCAAAAATCCAAGAACAAATAAATAACTATGACAAGAAGTTTGATAACATGGATGAAATTAAAAATTTTCTTGGACGCACACTACTACAGTCCATTCAAGCAGAAAAGAGACATTGCTCTGTATTTATGAGAGAAGTGAAGTTTTATTTAGACACTTTTTCATAGAGCTTGAAGGACCCGTTTAGAATACACAGTCTAAGATACACTCATCTATCAAAGAGAAATGAAAAATTATATGACACAAACATTTGCTCACAGATAACCTATGGACATATCAACTGAAAATGTTCTACATGCTCATTAACTGTTTCATGAAGGGTCATAAGAGAAAGATATTCATCCGATAAAATGTTTAAATAAAAGTAATTAAAGACTGATTCATATCATAACAATGATGCCACTCATAGACATTCAATTGATTTAAAGAAGACAGGAATCAATGAAAACGACTAATAGACAGTTATACATAATAATAGAACTTAATTAAAAGTGGGTTGAAGTGTGAGAGTTCATGTATGAAGTCACTTAAGATCAGTGAAGTAAGTACTTTAAAAAGTAACCAATAGCATCTAGTAAATTAAGTATATTACATGAAGCAGTCGAAAATTTCCCTTAAAAATTTAGAGGTCAAAATGACATTCCTTATGTAGTAACCAATGCACCTAAGGTTTTATACTCTATATAATGTTTTTATTTTTGCTAAAACAATAAAACAAATTTAAAAGCTCATTATTCCTGAAAATAGAGATTGAGAGAGTACTTTACAACTTACTATATACTATTCTGAAGCTAATATTTCTTTGGTACAAAACCCAGAAGGAGATCATATGAGGACAAATCACCATTTCTCACTGAAAACAAAACTTTAAGTCTGAAGGTATGAGGAGTCTACATATGTCTATAACAGGTTGAAATAAATATTTATGAAATGGATAATGCATAAAAATCTTGCTCACTTAAAAACCTTCGCTGGTTTGCTCACTATTTGGAAATCATCCATATACCTTACAATAAAGTAGTAAGGAATAACATCTAATATCTCAGTACTTAAAAGAAAAGAACACTGTCAAAATTAATGTTCCATTAATTGTAATGACCTTCCTAAACTGGAAATATAAAGTGACTCTCTATCTGATAAATCATTCATTAAGTTTCTAAATCAGACACTACATTACTAATAAAAGCCTCAGTATTTTTCTCCCTAAACTCAATAATGAAAACGAGGAATGTCATCCTTTCTTCCTGTCCAACTGCATACTGTACAGTTTAGCAAAATGATAAAAAATAGGGAAAATAAAAGTTTGGAAAAGAAAAAATAAAAGTACCTGTGGGGCTGGCATGGATACTCAGGAAATGTTGAACCCTTTAAAGCTAATCATCTAGTAGAAGTCATGACTGCCTAGCAAATTCTCAAGATTTAATGCAATAAATAGTAATTAAAGGTAAGTAATTAACTGGCAGTTTTGGAAGTTTGGCATTAATGGTATTTTATAAACATTTGGCTTTACTTCTGTATTGAATTGAGTTCTGTATGATAGAAATTTCAAATTAAAAAGCAGACAAGCCACAAAAATCACAAGCCCTTCTTTAATAGAAGAGTTACTAGTAGCCATGAGGACTACGTGAGGAGAATCAGTTTTGCTTTATTTTTTTTCCTTTTCTTTTTTTCGGAGCTGGGGACCGAATGCAGGGCCTTGCTCTACTACTGAGCTAAATCCCCAACCCTTTGCTTTATTTTTTAAACTTTTTGTTTTTGTTTGTTTGTTTCTCCCTTTGTTTTGTTTTGTTTTGGTGATGTAGCCACTGGTGGGTTCACCATGCTTCATATCATGATTGGGCAGACTCAGAAGATGAGGCAGGAGGAGGAGGAAGGAAGGCAGCAGGCAGGGGTGGGAAAAAGGATGAAGAGGGGCAATGTGGGGAGAGATTTGTGCCCGTTTAAGAAGGGATAGCTTTGGAGAACAAGGAACGTATATGACCTGGATTCATTATATTCATGCATAAAAGCCTCAAATATATTAAAAAACCCAAAAGATGCTCCAACACATATCAAGGACAAATGCTCCACTATGTTCATAGCAGACTTATTTGTGATAGCAAGAAGCCACAAAGAACCCAGATGTCCCTTAACAGAGGAATGGATACAGAAAATGTGATACATTTACATAAGGGAGTACTACTCAGCTATTAAAAACAATGACTTTATGAAATTCATAGGCAAATGGATGGAACTAGAAAATATCATCCTGAACGATGTAACCCAATCACAAAAGAACACTCCAAAGCTCAGAATACCCAAGATACAATTTACAGACCACATGAAGCTCAAGAAGAAGAAAAACCAAAGTGTGGATGCTTCAGAACTTCTTAGAAGGGAGATAGAAGGGGAAAATTTGGAGATAAAGTGTGGAGCAGAGACTGAAGGAAAGACCCATCCCACATATAGTCCCCAAACCCAATCACTATTGGGGATGCCAAGAGGTACATACTCACAAGAGCCTGATAATAGCTGTTACCTGAGAGGCAGATGCTTGAAGCCAACCATTGGACTGAGAATGGGATCCATAGTAGAGAAGGTAAAGAAAGGACAGAAAGAGCTGAAGGGGTTTGCTACCCCATAGGAAGAACAATATCAACCAACCAGACACCCCACGGCTCCCAGGGACTAAACCACCAACCAAAGAGTACATGTGGAGCGACCCATGTCTCCATACGCATATGTAGCAGAGGATGGCCTTGTCGAGCGTCTATGGGAGGAGAGGCCCTTGGTCCTGGGAAGGTTCGATGCCCCAGTGTAGGAGAATGCCAGGGCATGGAGTCAGGAGGTAGTGGGTGGGTTGGGGAGCACCCTCATAGAAGAAGGGGGAGGGGGATAGGATAGGGGGTTTATGGAATGGAAACCGGGAAGGGGAATAATATTTGAAATGTAGATAAGAAAATGTCTAGTAAAAAAAAATCAAAAGAAAAGAAAGAAAGGAAAGAAGGAAGGAAGGAAGGAGGGAAGGAAGGAAGGAAGGAAGGAAGGAAGGAAGGAAGGAAGGGAAAAAGACAACAGGGACTGGAATTAGTGAAATGATTTATACACTCAAAAAACAGAATAAATGTTAGAAACCAAATTTTCAGAAAGGATTGCTACATTCAATGCTTTCTTCAGTAAATCATAACATAATGCCTGAAAAATTGATTCAGAATTTTTATGAAAATTTAAAATATCTTAAGTATACAAAACTATCATTGCAAATATGATAGAAAACATTTTTGTGCATCATGGAGACTCACAGATAATTCCTTATGAATAATGATTTGAAGTATGCATAAAATGACCAAAAACATTGGTTAAGGAAATAAAATAAAAACCTTAAATACAGTTATATCTTTAAAGTCTAATAATTTTTGTCACTGCTGAAATGTTATGTTAAAGGCAAGGAATAGCCTGTAATAAAATTCTTGAAAGCTATTAAATCAAATGTCTTATCAACTTAAAACTCTTGAGCAGAATGGAGAAGAAAAATTTAGTGACCTTGCACAAATCAAACACCTTTGTATAATGATAGCAGATATTATTCATTTAAATACATATGAATTTATGTTTTTCAAAATAAAAATGTTCTCAAAGGAATGAGCAGATGCTACATAAAAAGGAGTTAACAGCACATATTTGATCTCAGAGAAATTCAAAATATGTAAAAAAAAAACAAATTACAAATTTCAGGGATTCTCAACCTACAAATATAACTCCCCAAACTGTTACAGATATCCTATTAAAATCATAACCAAGCAGAATACAAGGCATAAGAATAGAGTCAATACTAGTACTCATTAAAGTGAAACAAATTAATGCCATTAGACATATGCCAGAGTGGTAGAGAAATTTAAACCATACTGGCTGTATTTGCTGTGGAGATGGAAGAAGTACAGATATGCATCTGAGAGGCAGTCAACACCTTACATTCCTTGCAAAACAGTCCTCCCATTTGGTCAGAGGCATTTGTCCTTATCAAACAGAATCTGTTTCCATATGCTTAGAGTAGTTTTAATTCAGATCTCCAAAAATTATTGAAAAATGTGGAAATAAGCTAAATGTCCTTTGATTGAGAAATGGATAAACAAACTATGGTACAACCAAGAAAAAAATATACATCAGAAGTAAAAAGGAATAAAGAAATAAAACTACTGACCAGTACAAAAGTGTGAATGATTGTACATTCCTAAATGAAAGAAACTAGACTCAAGTTATTTTACATTGGTGCTCACATCATATTTTATAACTGATGAATCCATAGGATCAGAGAATGTTGACAGAACTCAGAGTGTGATGGCTTTTTTGATCACTAAGGAGCTTGATGTTATTTTTTATTAAATATTTTTGAGATGATAATATAATTACATAATTTTTCCCTTTCCATTCATCTCTCCCATGCACCTCTCCTTATTCTCTGTCTGAATCATGGCCTTTTTTCATTAATTGTGGTTCGTGCACATATGTGTATATCTTGATTTTAGTGGTAGGTTATTTGACCTATGCTTTGGTCAAGCTTCAACTAATATTAAGGTGATTAATTTAATTATATAAAGTAGGTTTTTATTGGTTGCTATAGTTGAAGAATATTATTAGACATACTAACATATCAGATATAGGGCAACTGAATGGTTACTACATGTAATTATTAGGTCAATCCTTTGAGGAAGTAATATCACTATTTTCTTATTTTAGAATTTCTGAGTATATTGTTTGGAAACAGTTATATATGTCTACCCTTAGTTTAGGGAGAAGACCTATCTCAATGTAGGAGAACAAGGGTTCATGAAATTACTTAGAGTGCTTCAAAGAGTTATAATATATTGATATGCAAAAAGATTAAGCTTACTAACCATTGGCAGTTGCTGCTGTGAGTATAGTGAGGGCCACTATGTTCCTGTGACCTCCCAAATGATCACTATCTGCCAGCACTTTGATTTTAGTGACAACTACTGTGACGACTGCTTCCAAGAACAGGATAATAATTTTTTGTTGATTTAAGACTCTGTAAGGAAATGTGCTGTAGCACCCAGGAAGACATTTTATGATTGATGGACCTTCCTGTATTTTGTTGTATTAATCTAGTGTAGCAGTTATATTAAATTTCATTTCTATATGTACAAATTCATCTTTTTCTTCCTAGGAAGAGTTATCCTAAAATATTTTATTAATACTAGAAAAATACATTTATTATAAGTCTTGTATTTGCAGGTGACACATTTGTGCCTCTTTGGCTTTTCATTAAAGTGAAATCAGTAAAGATATATTAAAAAGACATTATTTAATACAAAACAATTTGATGTATGCTGTAATATCAGAGCCAAGATAGAACTTTTTTCTTATTCATTTCATGAATGAGTAATTTTACTGGGACTACAGATAAGGTAATCATTTACTTTGGTTAATATAAATTGTTTTTCATTTCTAATAGTAATAAATCTCTCTGGATTTTCACATAAATAATTTGTAAGACTCACATACTCTCCCAAGAATGTATCTTGTTTCTATGCTCATGGAATAGATTCTCTAGAATGAATTTTAAGCTGTCCTAAATTGTATATATCACATAGTTCTATGGACATTCCGATGAGTTAAACTGAAGTTGCTATCAAAATGGAAAATTTTGATCAGAGTTCCTGTGCTATATCCTAGAATGCGCAAATTTAACTACTTCCTTGATGGTACATTCAATTTGCCATGGCGATGTTCATCTAAAGCTGAATGCAAGCAATTGGCATTGCAGTGAGTACTAGGAAGATGCTTTCAACTGAGACATCAGTTTAGAGAAACTTGTGGGTAAAACACAAGGTAATTACAACAGAATTCGTATTTTTAATAGTATGAATTATAGAGTTCAATGGAAGCACAGAGGAAGAACAAGGAATATAGGGAGGGTTATGTAGAAAGAGAGATTGAGGCAGAGAATCATGAACCCAATGGAAACTGAGCCCATTTTGATCACTAATGATCATATTTCTGCAACTTAAATTATTTCTTTCCTTCACTAGTCCATTAGCACATGGTAGACTGGAGGAGAGAGGGTTCCTGAAATGCTACATTTGTGTTGTAGATGGTACTTGATATTGGATTGCTCCGTGTACCCAACTAACTTTTTAAAATCAGTTTTCTTCTTTTCCTTTCCTTTTCTTTTCTTTTCCCTTTCCCTTTCCCTTTCCCTTTCCCTTTCCCTTCCTTCCTTTCTTCCTTCCTTCCTCCCTCCCTCCCTCCCTCCCTCCCTCCCTTCCTCCCTTCTTTCCTTCTTAGATAATAACCACCATGTCTCTATTTTATACTCAATTCATCCATTACTAATCAGGGTGTGAAGTGCTACATTCTTCCTATTCTTTTCCTCAAGAGAGTACAGACTCATGAAAAGTGTGTGCCTACTTGTGATGCATTTTAGTTCATTCCCTCTGTCTATGAACATTAGTGCTGATCTTCCCTGTAGCAAGTACAGTAAAATGCCAATTATCCCTACTTGCCTATATAACCTTGTGATAACTATCCCCTTGAGTAGATTAAAGATGCAAAGAGTGTGACGCTTTAGCTCTGATTAATGCATAACTTCACTAATCTTTTGAAGATGCTTCCAAAGGAGACTTAGTAGACTGATCTATAAATGCCATCAACATATACTGAAACAATGAAATCAGAAAGAACAAAATGAACAAACAAAAACCAAAGAGACAAGTAAATGAGAGTTCCCCTTTGTTCTTATGAGCCATAATACCATCCTCTCAGATCTCCAGGGACATAAGCCTTCAGATTCCAGGACCTTCATCAGTGAGCTTCATATCTTTAGCCTCAGAGTTATTGCTGCACTCTTGGATCTCCTGCTCTGTTTGTGGATGTGAATTTACCCATATTCTTAATGCTTCAGCTTCTCCAGTTATCATACCCATGGTTATGGGAGTCTTCATTCTCTTTTACCAAGTAGAAAAATAGAAAAATCTAATATATTTTATACTTTATTTTATTGCCTGTCTGCGTGCCTGCCTATCTATCTATCTATCTATCTATCTATCTATCTATCTATCTACCTACCTGTCTGTCTGTCTATCCATGTATTTATGTATCTCAGTAAGTACGTAATATCTATCTATCATTTATGATATCTATGTCTATCATCTATGTATCTATTATCTTTATATTTATATATGGGCCTATATATTATGCATATGTATGTATCTAACTATCTATATCTAATCCATGTATTTATGTATCTAAATATCTGTCTTATATCTATCAGTCAACTTTCACTCTCAACTATCTTCTTTGTGTCCCCTACACCCTGTGCTTTATAATTGATGTCTTTATTTTTATATCATTATTTATCATTTACCTATTTATTCTTTACCTCTAATCAATGGCAATAATTCTACATTATTGTCTATTACTATGTTATTCAAGGTTCATTAAGCCAAGATTAACCTACAGCTCAGGAATAGAGGAGAATATTTATTCTTTAATGAGCCAGCATTTTTTTTCCTGATTGTATCAAAGAGAACAGTAAAGTCAAATACAGGAAACTTAGTCTAGTTTGTGATCTGTGTTTTTAATGCAAGTCCCCAGCAAGTTTAAAGTCAAATTTAATTCTCATTTCCAAATACTAGCTTACTGACTGTGGCAGAATTGATTAGTAATTTAATTTTTCCTTAGCTGTGTTATTTCTTTTAAAAATTGCATGTTTGTCACACCACAGGTTATACATTTCACCAATAAATGTTTTAAAACTTGCATGTTATTTTCGTGAAGAAATTAAACCAACTAATTTTGCTTTTCATAGCCTCTTATAGTATTTTACTCTAACTATAATTTGAGGTACAAATAGGTCAAGAAAACTGGCCAGAATTCTTTAACAAATCACAGATCATACTAAAACTCACATGTTTTCCTGCCTAATGTAATGCTTTCTTCTTTGTAGCATTTTATAACTAAACATTTAAAAGTCAATATTAAATATCATCTTTAGTGATATAAGTATATTAATTTCCAGATAAAGAAGGTAACTTTAATATCACTTTACAATATAAAACTTTAAAGTGTGGTCAAGGCACATTGTTTTTGTCATCATTTTGTAGGAACCATTTCCTCCATGGTTGTGCTTTAGTTCCTGCCAACAGATTTCTGTCTTGAGTTCCTATCCACAGTTCCTTCAGTGACTATGAGGTACGTGAAAGTGTAAGATGAATTAAATCCATTTTCCCACATTGCTTTTCTACATCATGTTTATCATAGCAATAAAAAACAAACTAAAGCACATTTTTAGCTTTAGTAAATGTTGTTTATAAGATAATATAGAAATTAAATTTCCTGTTGTTTATATATAGCTAACACTTATTGTGAGGAGCACTGTGTGATGTACAGTCAAAAGGTCATTCAATATTTTCATCCCTTGTCAAATTAAAAGGTGCATAAACATATAATCAGTACTGAATAAGAATACCTACTTCGATAATAGTCACATAGAATTATCCACATGAATATTAAATAAAAACATTAGAGGGTATCAAAATTCATAGAAAAAAACCAACCACATTAGGGTAAAGTGGAACATTTAATGCCCAGCTCTGTAGTCATTTTATTATTAAAGTCACATGTTAGAAGATTTGAAGGGGTGAGCTGGCAGCTCATGCTATGACTTTTGATGAAAGGTAAATAAGTATGAAAATTTCACTAGAGTCATGTTCATTTCCTCATCAGTCCCATGGATTTACCAGCTATTCTCTCTGGACGGCTGCCTCTGGTGTCCTGTAACTTGTAAGAACAATTATCCCAAATCACATGTTTAAGCATCACAAAACCGTTTTATTTCTAGAAACAGGTAAATTTGTCCATCCCTATCCCTCTCATTTTAGACAACGTTTTTGAGAGTCTGAATCTCATAGTTTTGGAGATGGTAGATGATCTAGGGATAGGCCTAGTAGCCTTCTATTCACACCAAGACAAGCAATTTGTCCAGAATGGCCATGTCCCATGAGTATGGGCATGTGCAGTTAAAATTTTGCATCTAACTTTGTAACATGTCTATGGACTCTGCCTACATTGAGTGATTAATAACTCACCTAGCTAAATTAAAGCTACAGTTTATAATAACAATGGAGGAAACAATTTTCACAGAGTCTAGATGATGATGGGACCTAAAAGGGTTAATATTTAACATTTTCATTTTATTTCTTCTCCTTGGCTTAAATTAGTTTGAGAGGCAGTCTGAGTTTTCCAACGGAGGATAAAATTAACTGTCAATCAAGTTTCACTCAACTAATTTCTCAATTTAAATGTAACTTTTGATAAACTTTGATGAAAATGGCTGTTTACTGATGGAGTTTCTTCATAAATATGAGCTCTGTTGCTCATGATCCTTAAAACTATCTCATGTCTGTGGTGCAATAGCAGGAAGGTCTGTCCCAATCATTTCTGTTTCAGAGGTAAGCTGTGTAAATGATATATAGTCAGGAAATACTCTCCAAATTTTTTCTCATCTAAGTATCTGTGGCTTATGCTTGTGCAAGTAGAGTCAATATTGAGCAATATTTTTATTTAATTTTTACCATAATTCTTATTAAAATAAAGCCCATTTATTAAAAACCCTCAGGCCCCAATATAATTTTCTGTATATGGGAGATGGGTTTTCCACTAAATAGAAGCTATATGAACCAAACTAGATTGGTAGTACAGAATATATTAGCTTGGACTATAAAAACAGATTTTTAAAATGAATTCTATCCACCAAAGCCACCTTTCATAGACTAAAAACTTATGTCAATTTAGGGGAGGATCTCCTTTGCCCTACTTGTTTAGCTTGTTTAAGTACAAATAGTGGAGAAGCTGCTTAAGGTAAAGTTGGTACAGCCACATTGAGTTTGAACTGTCTGGTGGTGAAGAGGAGCAGAGAGCTTTTTCTCTAGAAGATTTTCTTGCCACTGAACAAGGTGAAATATGCTGAATTCCATTTATACGCAGTGGGATGCTCTGTTAATGGTTCCTTTTCACAAAGAGAAAATGAAACTGATTAAATCTAATCAAGTTTCATTTACTCCAAAAGTCTAAATGCCCACATTCAATGTATTTCTTACTAACCATGTTTAGCTTAACATAATGAAATGCCTTTATTGAACTCCATTATAGTGGAAGTTTGCCAGGCAACCAATCAGCTCTATTGAAAGTTTCAGACACTAAATTTCCATGCTGATTTCAAAGGAGAACAGATAATTCAAAAGAAATACACATAATTAACATGATTAACTAACGTTTGAAAATGTGTGTATCACTTTTGAAGACATTAATTGCATTGGTTTCGAGTAGAAATCCAGCAGCATAAAACATTCAATAGGTGGTAATTTAGGACTCTGTATGGAAGTGAAATTACACACATACAATGAGAAATTGTCTAAAGTAAGCATAGAGGGGAGAAAAAAACAAATACGAAGAGGTAAAAGCAAAAACATGTTCCTCAGCCACATTAGCAGCTTAAAAGAAGATAAGCAATGAAATCTCATTCACCATCAAGTGGCCAAAGGAGTCAGTTTGCTTTACTGGATCAAAGTTGTCCTCAGATTAGAATGGATTTGATAGTTTCATTCATTTTATTAGCATGAAAATAGAGGTTATCTTTATAAGAAACAAATTAGAGCAGTTAATTACTGTTTGTTTTTATAAAAGAATTATTAAAATTTGATTTAATAATTGACTGTAAATGTATCCCATAGCAGTGTTATGGCCTTTATTCAAGGTATGTCCTCAAGTGTTGTTAATGTTAACATTATTTATAATAATGGAATTTATCCAGATATAGAAGGGAGTATTTCTCTCATCATGTATACAGTGACTGACAATCAACTGAATAACCAAACAAGAGAATACTGTGTGAACATTGGCATCATGCTTTTGATGAATATATAATATGACAGAAAATGTTTAGAATATATAAGTGAAAAAAGGTGATATAAATTCATATCCGATAAGTATTTAATTTTTATCAATTTTATACTTATTATTTGTGTTTATATAATATTCATAATAGAAAATCCTGTAATGGCTATACCCAGTTACATGGAGTCAGTGAGTAAATAAATAAGAAGGGGCTTTCCTTCCAAGCTATCAACATTAATCTATAGTCTAGGAAATTTAGGACAAAATTAAAACCTATGTGCAAGAAAATCAGGACAAAATGAGTAGATCAAACCTAAGAATAATAGAAATAGAAGAGGGGCCAGAATGTGCCAGAAAAACATCTTCAACAAAATCATAGAAAAAACTTCCCTAACCTAAAGAAAGACATGGTTATAAATGTGCAAGAAGTCTACAGAACATCTAATAGATTGAGCGAAAAAACCAGCAGCAAACCACTGAACTGAGAATAGGACCCCCGTTGAAGGAATCAGAGAAAGAACTGGAAGAGCTTGAAGGGGCTCGAGACCCCACATGTACAACAATGCCAAGCAACCAGAGCTTCCAGGGACTAAGCCACTACCTAAAGACTATACATGGACTGACCCTGGACTCTGACCTCATAGGTAGCAATGAATATCCTAGTAAGAGCACCAGTGGAAGGGGAAGCCCTGGGTCCTGCTAAGACTGAACCCCAGTGAACCAGACTGTTGGGGGAGGCGGCAATGGGGGAGGGTTGGGAGGGAACACCCATAAGGAAGGGGGGGAGGGATGTTTGCCCGGAAACCGGAAAGGGAATAACACTCGAAATGTATATAAGAAATATTCAAGTTAATAATAAAAAAAAAACCAAAATTCTCTCCTCACATAATAATCAAAACACTAAAATGCAGAGAACAAAGAAAGATATTAAAAACTGTAAGGGAAAAAGGCCAAGTAGCATATAAAGACCGACCAATCAGAATTACACCAGAATTCTCAAGAGACTGTAAAAGCCAGAAGATCCTGGACAGATGTCATCCAGATGCTAAGAGAATGCAAATGCCAGCCCAGGTTACCATACCCAGCAAAACTCAATCACCATAGATGGAGAAAGTAAATATTCCATGATAAAACCAAATTTAAACAACAAATTTCTAATAAACTAACCATACAGAGGATACTGGAAGGAAAACTCTAACACAAGGAGGGTAACTACACACAAGAAAACATGAGAAATTAAACTTTAACAGTTTTTGCTTCATCTTATTATATTCTATTTTGTCATGCTTGATTGTTGCCTCTTAGAAGACCACTCTTTTCTAATGAGAGACGGAAAGGGAGTGGATCAAGAGGGGAGTGGAGCTATGGAAAAACTGCGGAGAGTAGAGGGAGGAAAAACTATAATCAAAATATACTGGATGAGAAAAGAATCTATTTTCAGTTAAAAAATGAAAAAAAAAGTGCTAATAGAATGAGTCAGAATGAGACAAGAGGTAAACTGGGTAATGTACAGTGGTGATCAGGGTTGTAGGGACAATGGAAAGACCTTGCATTTGTATCATTTCATAAGGAGATAAAGAGTAAGGATAGAAAAGTTTTCAAAGAAATAATGTATGAAATCTCCCTGAATTTGGAGAACATCATGAACCAGGCTTTCAATGAGCTAAAATTGAATAACTACAAAGCCAACTGACATGTGGAAATTACATTTCTCAACAAGATAAACAAAACACCAAAATCAGCCAAACTGAAGAAATATATTAGCCATCAGAAAACACCTGCTCCCCTCTGAGACAATTTATCATCTGAAAACATGGAATCCAGAATGAAGTGGCCTTGAAAAAGAATGTGAAACATGAGATTCTTCATGCGGTTAGTTTATCCTGCAGGAAAGAGCAGTGTACGAGTTCTCACAGTTCAGGCAAAACAGGGATTCATTACTCTCACATCTAACCATAAAGAAGAGTTGCAAAGAGGCTTTGGAAGCAGAGAGCATGTACTATGAGGAGAATGCCGGGAGCCCACAAGGGGAAGAAGAGAGATGAAGAAGAAAGAATGAAAACTACATAGAACTAGATTATTGCTCAGTATTTTAAATGAAATGAAATTGATAAGCTTAAATTAATAAATGAGAAGTTTAAGGAGTTCTACTTGGAAACATATTTAATTCAATATTTAATTCAACACTATAGTATTGAACTATAGTTAAATAATAATATTAAAATCTGTACATTATCAAATTGTGTGTGTGTGTGTATATGTGTGTGTGTATGTACATGCACAAACATTTATATATGCATATTTCAATGTATGTTATGAATATTCTAAATCCTTTTATATCTCTATATAAATGTTTGACAATATATGCTAATCCATTGCAAAAATTCTATGAAAAATATATATAACAGTATATTAAAATTTACCATAACCAAATCAAGATTGAATTGTAAAAATGAAGGTTGATTATCTCATGGGAAAATAAACAGAGGAAAAAGAGATAAAAATGTAACCAGAAACAAAGAACTAGCACTAAGAATGAAATGAAAACTTCAACAAATCAGTAATCAAACAATGTGAAAACAAAACCTCAGTAGTGAAATTAGATGAAGTGAAATCATAAAAGGGCATAGATAGGTGTCAGAGGGTTAGCTCATAGATGATTAAGAAAAAATGATAGCATGTGTAAGAGAAGAAAATTTAGAAAACAGAAGCGAAGAAATGAATGTTTAATTAACTTTAGTAGTATAATTTCATTCACTGAATATTAAGACCAATTAATAGTCAAACATTTAAAATTCCTAAGTGGAGGTGTTTTTTATTGAAAATCATTTTGATGCCATATAGTCTTATCATGGTTTTAATACAGAGTGATTTGCTTATATTAACAAGTAGCAAAATATATAGTTTTGTACTGGTTTCAATAATACAAACCTTTAGGAAAAAAATCAAATAATAAAAGTCATGAAAGATTTTCAAGTTCACTTTTTGAAGACCGAAATTGCTGAAATAAACAAGAAAAGATCTCTTCAATGGTGGGCACTCTGTAACCCATGACTGACAGACTGAGAATTACAAAAGAAATGTCCCCCCCCCAAATCAACATATAGAACTCTATTTGTTTCTAGAAATTTCATGAAAATGTACAAAAGACTCGATAACTAAAAGGCTTAAGGATAATTTTATACTTGCATAAAACACCATCGAACTGAATAGCACTAGGAAATAGGTACATGTATCATTACATATTTATGAAAGAATTATTATAGGAAATGAAGAAGTGAGGTGCTGCCTGCTTGATCACTGCAGATGACACAGCAAAATATGAAATGTGTGAGTTCTCTTTTAAACTTAGAAATTCAGAAACAGGGTTCCATCTGAAAGTAAAAACAGAGAGAGAGAAAGAGAGAGAGAGAGAGAGAGAGAGAGAGAGAGAGAGAAGAAGAAGGAGGAGGAGGAGGAGGAAGAGGAAGAGGAGGAGGAGGAAATGAGACATGAGAGATGAGATTAGGATGATGTCATACAGGTGAAGGCAGGTACAAGATAGAACGAGGCCTGTCTTTGGATGAGAAGGAAGAATGGGTGGGAAAAAGTTTGAGGGAAGAGGAGGAGCCTGGAACTGGAAGAGAGAGAAGCAGCTGGGAGAACATGAAGACAGATGTTAAGATTCCTTTCTGCTCCTTTACAGGTTGTTACGAATATTCTTAAGGGATGGATGTATACAGGGCTTTGTGTGTCTAGATGAGCAAATTATATCTTATCAATTGGATCAGGGGTTATTGTGTTGTGTGTTCTTTCATGTGGTGATTTAAGTTCAAGAGAGTATGTGGTGGCTACAGACATGCTTATGGTGGCAGCCTGCCTTGGGAACTAAATGGGTAAAGAGATGGTTGCCAGGCTCAGAGAGAAGCCATCGGCAGTGTGATATGAGATGGAGCAAAGCAGGTGAGAGGCTTTGCTGACCGAGATGAAGATTTACTGGATATCTTGGAGCACTATGGTACCGGACCAAGTGCAGGGTAAAAGACAGTATTTTAATTTTACAGCAACAATGAGATCCCAAATTTGACTTGGAGATGTAATCATGTTTAGTACCCTAGTCTGAATCTTGATTCTGTAGCTGAGTTTGGTTTGTATTAAACTTCTAAGATGTTCCCATTTTATACACAGTTATAACTACCACCACATTTACCAAGTAAACCTGTGAGATGTAAGAAAGGGAAACAGAAGCTCAAATATTTAGGGGTTATTTGCTGCAGCTGTTACAGCACTCTACTTATTGTGAGGTTGGTATATTCAGGAGTCTTTGGCTCAGGACGCAGGGGTTCTGAAATAATGGCACATGGCCCTGGCTAGTTTAGATAAAACATGATTATGATCTTAGTATTGGAATGGTTGTGTTCACGGGTAGCCTGAGCTTCATGAGGCCCAGTGGCAAGAGAAGCTACATAAGCTAGGGAGGTTAGAACTGTGAAGAAACAAAAGCCAAAAGAAAAATGTGAACTCCTGCTATAGACCAAAAGATGTAGGAGTAGTTAATATTTGAATCATATATATATGATTCAAATATATATACCATATATATGTATATATATACATATATGTGTATATATATGTGTATATATATGTGTGTGTATATATATATATATATATATATATATGGTATTTGTATACATAATAACCTAGCCTCCGTATTCTCAACTGGGAATTCATATGTTGTAAAATAATGTATGTTATTGATTTTCTTTACTTACCATGTATAGATACTTGGTGATGACTTGACAGTTGAGTATCACCTGCAATGCCCACTAGGTGCCCTCATGGCTTATTCCCTGCAACCAGGGTACTTCCGTTCTCAGCACAGTTTCCTGTGTAAGCCAACCCCGAGTGTATTTTTGGCAAATAAATACAAAACCTTGAATAGTTGTAGTAAGTGATTCACTAGAGCTAAGATGGACTAGCATGTTTACTTAGTAAATACCAAATCACCGTCTATGCACTGGTGGATTTAATTCTCAGGACAACTATAGGGACTTTGAGAGGTCATATGGCTTTCAGTGGTGTCCTTGTATATAATGTTAAGTGGTTATGTGGCTTTTCAGCTCCTCTTCAGATTGATACAATGTGAACTTCCTTTCGTTTATGAGCTTTTCAAAGGTTGTGGCAATTTTAATTTTTTTTGAGCATTTAAATCACTAGTAACTCTCCTATCTGCAGCTCCTGAGACAGTGCATGCATTGTTTTAAGACTGACTGTCTCCATTTTAGCCCAAACAAATCATCAATCTTGTTTCTACAGTTTATTGCTTTGGACTTAAAGCCTTATTGCACAATTTGATTTTTGATGCAGCTTCGGCTTGTGTACAAAGTCTGTAAAGAATTAAACTCTGATTCTAAGAGTATTATCTGTATTTATTTAAAAAAGCATTTCATTAGTAGTATGAAAGAGAATCTCCGTCTTTTACTGGCTTTTTATAAATGTATGATGTTTGCAGGATTTTATCATCTTTTGTTAGCATTAATGTGTCCACCTCTATACCAATCTTAAATTGTATTAATTACTGTGCCTGTGCATTTTATATGCACATGTGAGATTTTCTTAATTTTTTAATTTAACTTTATAATCATTAAAGTTGTTTTATATTTGTTAGTTAACATAAGGAAAAACTAATAATTATAATAAATAAAAGTATGTGTCACAGGATTCAGATTACTTTTCAGATGTTTAATAAATATTCATGTGAGATAATTCAATTGATGGAGACATTAAATTCACTATTCATTTTTATGTTCATCTAAAACAGTCACATCCAGAATAATATATTTTTATCAGAATTAATGAACCATTGGCTTGTCAGAAAACCTAAAAGGGAATAAATATAAAACCTTAATGTCCTGTCAGAGTCTTGTTATGGTGCCAGATGCTATGGGTAATTTAATTGTGCTTAGAACCCAGCAGCAATTTCTCAAAAGTCGTGACCTGCAGAAGCACCTGCTGATGCTGATAAATCATTATAACCCTTAATAAACCTGAGGTGCTAGAATTAAGTGTTCTGTTAGTTGATCATCCACAATATGCAATCTATGTTAGGACAATATTGAGCAAACAAAGCTATCTTTAACTGCTTTCATCACTGAGAAACAACTATCATTTAAAATGATAAGACTTAGCCCTTCTCAGTATCTAGATGTGCTGTGAATTTCTTCATAAGCTCATTGAATCATCAAAATATCCTAAAAGTCAGAGAGAATGTGATACTGTTTGCAGCCATATGGTTAGAACATAGCAGGCTATCAAACTAACCTAATCTAATGATTTATGCATGGTAGCATGAAGTTCGAGCTTATGCACTTTTTGACTTTTTTATTTTGCCTTCCACCCTGGTGTGAGCTAATTCTCACTTACCTGAAATGTGTTCATAATATCTTCCTTGTAATGTTAGCTGGAGGATAATTTTCAGGGGGAGAAGGCCACTTTGTTCTTTTCCCATGGTGCCCCCTTGTCTTCTGCAGCTGCTTGAATGTCACTACTCAAAAGCACTCTGCTATATGATGTCTGCAGCTGTCTTACTCAGTTTCCAGGAACACAATCTAAAGCCATGGTATCTGTACTTCATGTGTTAGCCACTACATTCATTCATTAATCCTGTTAAGCATGTTTTGGGGATTATCTTGTCAGTTGAAATTTAAAATAATTTTTCAAAACCAACATAGTCCATTCAACCTTATTGGACTGAAAGTAATATGGTATGGAACAAATGAGCTTTTAAAGCCACACCCCAATATTTCCCCTTGGATATGGACTTTTACTTTACAAATAAAAATAAGTGATCATTTATCATAGCCAGAAATGTATACAGTAACTTGTGAAAATACCAAGGTCAAAACAATCAATTTTATTATTTTTTTATTAAGTTTTACTATTTTTCCTTTGAGCAGACAAGATTGTCACTGGCAGTATGGTAGATGTAAACTTGGTGTCAGAAATAGAAGTCATTTCCCTAAAAAAGTCATTTCCCTAACCCTGAAGAATAGACGGATGCAGGAAGGTGAATCAGAAAAGTATTTAAAGTTTCTGATAGTAGCTTCCATGATCTTAGACTGACAGACAGAAGCACCAATAAATACATGCTTCCTGATTATGTCTAAGAACAACCAGTCAGAATAACTTAATAGTGCTTTATATTATTGGTTTTATTTTGTCAGTTACAGAGAAAAATAAACATGTAAATTCATACCTTCTAATGATCTTACAGAATTATCCTTTTATTAACATATCATGAATATTATAAAATGATCACAAGGAAAATACATAACAAAGAGAGGATGGGAACATATTTGGAAGCATAGTGTAAATTATGGTTATTATTACATTATATGTACTACCAGTTAATATTCTTTTTAAAATTTTTAACCAAACTAATTCAAATCTATTGGTTCTCCTTAGTTATTCTGTTACCTCCTTAACATCTCTCACAATCCAATAAATATTCTCCATTTAAAGAAGTATTTATGACTGGGTTACTGCAAAAGAACACACATGGTAGATACTCACAAATAAGTGGAAATTAGGCAAAAAGCTCAGAATAGCCATGATACAAATCATAGACTATATGAAGCTCAAGAGAAAGGAAGACCAAAGTGTAGATGCTTCAGTCCTTCTTAGAAAGGGTAACAAAATACTCACAGGAGATAGAGGGTAGGAGGGACTTGGTAGGAAGAGAGGAGGGGGAAGGGAAAAGGGGGAGTAGGATCAGGTATGGGAGGAGACAGGGATAATATACAGAGGGTCAGGATATTGAGCAGAGGTGTATAGAAATGGAGGATAAGGGACTAGGAGTAGCCACCAGAAAGTCTCAGACACTAGGAAAACAAGAAGCTCCCAGGATCCAATAGGAATGAGATTAGCTAAAATACCCAACAAGGGGAGGGAGAACCTGTACAGACCATATCCAGAGGTTATGCGAGGCCCCTGGTTGGGAGATGGGGCCACCCACCCATTTCCAAAATTTTAACCCAGAATTGATCCCATCTAAAGTAAATACAGGAACAAAGTGTGGAGTAGAGATCGAAGGAAAGGCCATACAGAGACTGCCCCACCTGGGGATCCATCCTATATACAGACACCAAACCCAGTAGCTATTGTGAATACCAAGAAGTGCTTGACAGGAGCCTGATTTAGCTATCAACAGAGAGGCTGTGCCAGAGCCTGACAAATATGGAGGTGACTGCTCACAGCCAACCATTAGACTGAGCACAGGGACCCTAATGGAGAAGTTAGGGAAAGAACTGAAGGAACTAAAGGGGTTCCCAGCTCTCTAGGAAGGACAACAATATCAACCAACCAGACCTCCCCAGAGCTCCCAGAGACTAAATCACCAACCAGAGTACATATGGAGGGACCCATGGCTCCAGTTGCATTTGTAGCAGAGGATGGCCTTATCTAGCATAAATGGGATGACAAGTCCTTGGTTCTGTGAAGGCTTAATGCCCCACTTTAGGGTAATGGCAGGGCAGTGAGGTAGGAATGGGTAGGTGTGTGTGGGAGCACCTTTATAGAAGCAGGGGGATGGTGGATGAGATGAGGGTTTCTGAAGGGGAACCCTGGAAAGGGGATAACATTTGAAATGTAAATAAATAAAATAGCCAGTAAGAAAAGGAAACAGGTTCATCATTCTTAGTCATCAGGAAAACATAAATCAAAACACCACTGAGATTCTATCTCACACCAGTCAGAATGGCCAAGGTCAAAAACTCAGGTGACAGCAGATGCTGGAGAGAATGTGGAGAAAGAGGAACACTCCTCTATTGTAGGTGGGATTGCAGACTGGTACAAGCACTCTGGAAATCAGTCTGGTGGTTCCTCAGAAAATTGGACGTCCTACTACCTGAGGACCCAGCTATACCTCTCTTGGGCATATGCCCAAAAGGTGCTTCAACATGCAACAAGGACACATGCTCCACTATGTTCACAGCAGCCTTATTTATAATAGCCAGAAGCTGGAAAGAACCCAGATGTCCTTCAACAGAGGAATGGATACAGAAAATGTGGGACATTTACATAACGGAATATTACTCAGCTATTAAGAAAAATGACTTCATAAAACTCTTAGGCAAATGGAGGGAACTAGAAAGTGTCATCCTGAGTGAGGTATCCAGTCACAGAAGAACAAACATGGTATGCCCAAAAGTTCGGAATATCCAATATATAATTTTCAGACCACATGAAGCTCAAGAAGAAGGAAGACCAATGGGTGGATGCTTCAGTCCTTCTTAGAAGGGGGAATAAAATACTCATAGGAGGAAATATAGAGACAATATTTGAAGCACAGGCTGAAGGAAAGACCACTCAGAGACTGCCACACATGGGGATACAACATATATACAGTCACCAAACTCAGACATTATTGGGGATGTCAAGAAATGCATCCTGGCAGGAACCTGATATAACTATCTCCTGAGAGGCTCTGCTAGAGCCTGACAAATACAGAAGTAGATGCTCATAGCCAACCATTGGACTGAGAACGGGATCCCCAATGAAGGAGTTAGAGAAAGGACTGAAGGAGCTAGAGGGGTTTGCAACCCCATAGGAAGAACAACAATATCAACCAACCAGACACCCCAGGGCTCCCAGGGACTAAACCACTAACAAAAGAGTACTCATGGAAGGAACCATGTTTCCGACTGCATAAATAGCAGAGAATGGCCTTGTAGGGCATCAATGGGAGGAGTCGCCCTTGGTTCTGTGAAGGCTTGATGCCCAGTGTAGGGGAATGTCAGGGCAGGAAGGTAGGATGGAGTATTTGGGTCGGGGAGCATCCTCATAGAAGCAGGGGGATGGGGGAGGAATAGGAGTTTCTGGAGGGTGTTATCCACCAGGAAAGTGGATAACATTTGAAATGTAAAAAAAGAAAATATTCAATAAAAGAAAAAAACATTTATTTTTAAATGGGGCTTTGATATTTATTATTTTCTGTGCTTTCAAGTGACATTATAAACATTTGTAATAATATTTTTATTTTTAAAATTGTAGTATAATTAAATTACCTCTGCCTTCCAACCCCTCTCATTCACCTTTGCTTTCTCACAAATTTATTATATATATATATATATATATAATATATATAAACAAAGCATAAAAAGTGCTTTGTAGAGTGCATTTAATTTTCATTAGCTACATATTACCAATATTTTTCTCTTATTATTATAGTGATTTCAAAATTTAAATATGGTATATATTTTCTATTTTCACATGTTTAAAAAGGCATGTAAAATTGGCAAAGTATTTAAGCTTGTCTTCAAAAGATTTACAGGCTGTACTAAATGTCATTTGATTACGGGTGAGAAGCAGAAAAAAATAACACTCTGAAGGAAATCTAATTTGTTCCCTTAATAAAAAAAAAAGGAGAGAATGTCAATTAATAAAAAGCACCAAATGGAATGTTAACACTGCCATCTTGAACATTTGAACTTGAATCAACAACAAAATGCTCGATAGGTTTTTGAAAGCACCCAGATGTAGATTCACACTGAGTTTGAAATTAACATGGACGACACTGAGACCTGGCCAATAAACAGTTCATTTGTTGATTTGTGCATTTGAAGAATAAGGTGAAAAGCTTATTTGGAAGACATCTGCACACATGTGACATGTTATATGTTTAGATCATACCAGACATGATAGATTAAGAAGATAATTAATTAAGAAGATAAATAATTAAGAAGATTAAGCAGATAAATTGTTCAGTGTCTCAAGTAAGTACACAGAAATTATATAAATATTCATATTTTAAAATTATATAATATGTACTTACATATGTAATAATGTATAATTTCACATAATTAAAATATACATATATTCACATAAATACAAGGTAAGTACATATGTACAATATGCATGTACATATGACATACTTACATAAGAAAGTTTCCAATAATATTTTATTTGTGCTTTAAACAATACGTAGCAACCCTTGCCATTCTGGGGCACAATTTTGATCCAAAATAATGAAGTAGAAATCTCCAGAGTAAGTGGGTCATGAGTTTTAAAGTGCATGCCATTTAACAGACAAATGTTGTCACCCTGATCTTGAAACTCTAGAACCATGACCTAAATACATCTTCATTCTTTATGAGGGTACCCAGAATTGTATAATTTTTAACCACAAAGGTAACACAGACTAGACAGGCACTGAGTTTATAGATGGAGAGGTTGATTATGTGGCACTCAACCACAAACCATTATTGCAACAGACCCCATGTGGAAAGCAAATCAACCAATTAACCAACCAACCAACAGACTATCCAACCACTCGTAACAAAAACGACGGACCAGAGTGACCACAGCTTGTGTTTTGCTTCATTACAATGGCAACTCCATATCTTTAGTCTTGCAAAATTCATCCCTCCCATCATATATTGTCATGACACATCTAATACTTCCATGAAATAAAAGAGACCAATATATTCTATTTGTGGAATTCTCTACATTTCCTTGTCTTAATCCATTAACAATTATGCCTTCCATTAAATCTTGCTGTTAAAAAACTATCCTAAACCTAGGTACCACAACTGCCTCTTTAGAAACCTGCTATCTCTCTTCAGTGGTTTTTTTTTTTTTCATCCTATAATACAACTTGCTCTCAATGTGTTATTTAGCCATATCCCTGAGTTTTGTCTCTAACTTTGTTAAGAAAGGCGAATCACGGGTAGATGTTTTATCAAATCTTTTAAGACCATCTTGGCCTCTACCATCAACAGTGATCAGTGGCTGGGTGATACCCTCTTCTCCATCCCCCTTGGAAATGCTGTATGATGTAAGCAACTGTCTAGTGTGGTTCCTCTGGCTTATAATTTCTAGCTCTTGGGAGTCTAAGCCAGGGGAATTTCCATGAGTTAAAGTTAGCTTAGAATACACTGTGAAAGACTGCCTCCTCAAAACAAATAAAATCCATATAATATAAATTCTCAAATGACATTTTTCATTCAATGTAATATGGAAAGGATTTCTCGTTGTTTATTTCCTAAAATTTGCCATTGCTGCCAATTCTTTCATACAACTCCACTGTGTTAGTGTACCACAGAGTGATTATGTATTCATCTAAGGAGCATTTGAATATTTTAGTTGATTCAGGAATTTGGCAGTTTCACATAGAACAGATGAGAAACACTTCTTTAATGATGTATGTTGTATGAACACATTTTAATTTAGTCTATAAAATTCTAGGAATAGAATTTCTGTGTTACATATTTCAATGTATAGTATAGGCAAATGCTTCTCACAGTGCCCTCATAGAGTTACCATAGCTCAATGCCATTCTGTTCATAAAGATTTTCAAGAAATTTTATTTTTTTTGTAATTTTTGTGATTATGATACTTCAAAGCTGAGTAAATTTCATGGTTAAATTTTTAGTGTAAATTGCTGGAAGATTTATTCCTTAGATACGAATATCTAAAGTACTCTGGTATTATTAGGATGTAAAAATGTTTAAAATATCTTAAAAACAGCTCACTTAGCAAGCATGCAAGGAATCTGATACTGAGAATCACAGGGACTCTCATCAAAGCAATTATAGGGAAAAATAACCACCACCATACTCTGTTGTTGGGGTTATTTTCTAAATAGCACAATGGGAGAAAGTAAGGTCTTAAATTTTGGGGGATCAGGATGGTCTCAAATCCACTATATAAACCAGGATGGTCTGCCTGCTTACACTTTCCAAGTGCTGGGATTATTTTGTGTGCAGGCAAGTCTGGCAAATGAAGATTAACTAACATATTCCTGTTGCTTTGTAGTGAGATAACATTTCAAAACATACAGTATAAATGTAAACTGAGAATAGGAACAACAAAACTCCCATAAAAGAATGACCAAAACATTCCCTTTCTGCATAGGGCAAAGCAAGTATATGGAATCATAATCAGATATTCTTGACTTTATTAAAACACAAAGTCAAACTTCTAGTAATGATGTTGCAGAAATTATAATGGAATTAAAATCTATTTAGATGTTTTAATTAAACCACACTAATTCACTAGATATGATGGTGCTGGTCTGAAATTTCTGCACACTTGTAATTATAGCTGAAGTAGAAGAATATCAATTCCAATGTCAGCCTCGGTTGGGAACTTTAAGCAAAGATCCAGAAAATGAAGAAAAGAGAAGAAAAATAAAAAGAAAAGAGGAAGAGCAGAAGATAAAGAGAAGTAATGAGGAGGAAAAGGAGAAAGAGAAGTAGGAGAGAGGGAAGGAGAGGAAGAAAAGAAAAAGAAAGAAGAGAAGGAGGAGGAGGAGGAGGAGAAGGAGGAGGAGGAGGAGGGAGGAGAAGAGGAGGAGGAGGAGGAGGAGGAGGAGGAGGAGGAGGAGGAGGAGGAAGAAGAAGAAGAAGAAGAAGAAGAAGAAGAAGAAGAAGAAGAAGAAGAAGAAGAAGAAGAAGAAGAAGAAGAAGAAGAAAAAAGAAGAAAAGAAGAAAAAGAAGAAAAAGAAGAAGAAGAAGAAGAAGAAGCAACAGCAGCTGCCATTGGCTGGGGTTGTAGATCAGTGATGAATGATTGACCTCAATCAAGAAAGTCCTGAGTCTGATTCTTAGTGCTACATACATAGCAAATGGAAGGTGAAAAAAATCTTAAATCTTGGAAAATCATAAGACTCCATCCACATATGTAGCAGAGAATGGCATTGTCCAACATCAATAGGAGGAAAAGCCCTTGCCCTGTGAAGGTTCATTTACCCAATATAGGGGAATGCCAAGGTGTTGAGATGGGAGTGGGTGGGTAGGAGTGGGAACATGCTCATAGAAGCAGGGGGAGGGGATATGGAAGATGGGAGAAAGGGGAAATATTTGAAATATAAATACATAAAATATCCAAGAAAAGCAAAATTAAAAAGGTAAAATTATATTCACATCAAAAAATAAAAAAGAAAGTCAGAAGAGAATCTTAGAATGCTGTTTCATTATTATGAACTATTATGTATTATTAATAAAAGGCAAATAAAATAATAAAATGAGACATGTACTGTTCCATTTTCTCCTCCTCCCCTGGTCATTTTTCTATTCCAAATGTCATTTATATGTCTTCTGATATACATACTATTTGACTTGGAAATTCTCCAAAAGTACCCATAAGAACAGACTGAAAAGAAACGTCAGAGGTCATTGGTCAAGAAGAGAATCCACACTGGGTTCCTTGCACCCATACCTGGGATCTTACAGCTCCTGGTACCTCCAGCTGTAGGGGTTTCTGTCTTTAGACTTCTTTAGAAATACACACGTGTGGCATACATTCACACAAACATATACGCATATATGATACTTTGAAAAAACCTTTAAAAGAATAATAAACTATTAGATAACAACTACTGTAAGCTAATAGAGCTACACTGATACAGGTTGCAACCACTCCCCAAGGGTCTACCTCCCTCTTGCCTGTGATTGGCAATTAGCTTTGTTTATTAAAAACAGAGCTTGGTCTTAGGATAAGCTTTAGTCTCATCAGTTCCAGTTGCCACATTGTCATTGAGCTTAAAGTTTAAAATATGAAGTATAAAAGTACCATTTTCCAATTTGCTTATCTCCCTCCCTACGTTTTAATTCTTTACAAACCTTTGTGTTTCTTCTACATGCACTCCAGTGCATGCAAATCTCAGTTTAAGTTAAGATGGTAATCTGTAATCATCCTTTAAATAAACAGTCTATTGTCAGAGTTAAGAAACAGCATATATGTGTATTTATGTTTGTATGTTATACATGTATTTTAAAGTAAGAATATAGCATAGATTTTTGAATACCATTAGTGTTATTTTTTCTTTCTCATGTTGTCTATTACCCTCTTATACATCCCTAATTAAGTCTCCCCCATTTCCCAGCATTCTCTTCTTAACACCTTTGTCCTCACTGCCCTAGAGTTCTTTCCCCTCCAATGGTCCTTTTATACTTTACAGGTATATACAGTTATTCCAAGTTACACACAGACAAATAGAATTCCAGTGTGTGTGTGTGTGTGTGTGTGTGTATCACATTTTCATCAAGCATTCATCGGTTGACAGTTATGTAGGCTAGTACCATTTTCATTGTATAGTGGGTAAAGCAGCATAGAGGCTGCACATAGATGCACAATTATTAGGGATTATGTGATGTTTCCTGAGGACCATCACGCAGCCTGGTGAGATGTCAATCACGAGTTTGTGTTTGGATTCCTGTGAACACAGCTTTGTTTTTGGTAATTTGTTTAAGTTACGTTGAAAGGACACTTGTTTTCCCTTTGATTTTAAACAGGAAGTAAAAGGGAACACATCTCTTTTTTTGCAGTTTCCCTATTTCCATTTGGTAGTAGAAATGGAAAACAAACTAGTGTGCTTCTAATGGTGATATTAGAGAAACACTGTTCATACTGTTTCACTTTCTAGTTGACTATTATAGTTTTCATTGCTGGTGCTTCTGTTCCTTTGACACAATGTACTTTGTAATATCACTTAACACAATGTACTTTGTAAAATTATTTAGTGTTATAGAAAAACGATATATGATTTCTAGTGTACAGTTTAAATTTAGTAAATAAAACAACTTAGCTGCTCAAAAAAAATAAGAAAAGAAAAGAAAAAGAACTAAAAGAAAAAAAAAGGAAGTGGCTATTCATTCTTCCATCTCTTCAATATTATAACTTTAGAAATAATTACTTAGATTATGTATATTCAAATTAATTTAATTTTTTTCTGAGGTACCAGAATCAAAGCTAAAGCGATGCCCTTGTTAAACAAGTGTTCTAGCATTATACTGTATTGTGGGTCTTTTATTTCTTTTACCTCATATATAAGGGTACTGGCATCCATAGATACTGGTAATCTTGAGTAATGTGCCACTTTTATGATGAGTTCTTAAAGAGGTACCATTTATCACCTGTTCCATTTGCCCTTATTCCCAAACAGTCAATTTACTCCTTTGAGAATGACAGATTACCGCAGGCTATATGTTAAAGGATATATTCTGTCTGAAAAGAGGGTAATTTCAGACTATTTTCTATCAGTGAAAGCATGGGCATCTATTGACATAAGAGGATGGACTATTTTCTCAGATTGTACACTGTTGACCTTCTGAAGCAGAGGTCAGTTCCTTCCCGAACAGTCTTTAGCAGATTTACACCCATCAATCTTAGCAGAGCTGGGCTTACAGTCCCAGAAGTGGCAGATCTTAGACAAGGGCTCAGGGAACCTGAAAAGAATGTAGGCATAGCTTGAAGAGTGACCCCTTGAATTGTTTGTATCCAACTTTGGCAGGAAAAAAAAAAGATCATTCCTTTGTTGTGTGTTTTTATTATTTTAAAAAGGGGCTAATTAAACAAATACTTAGGAAAGCCTATTTCTCCTGTTTCAGAAATAGTAATACATTTAGAAATAAGCATGTTTGAGTGTTCATGTGATATTCTCTTATATTTCTTTTTACACACACACACACACAACATATATATATACATATACATACACACACATATATATACATATATATACACACATGCATATATATATGTATATATACATATATATATATATATATATATAACTAGCATTCATGTATACTAATTTTGTTCTTCATACATGGAATTTCCAAACAAGTTTTTAATAAAGAAAACACCCATGACTGTAAATTCAATTACAGAAATATAATTCAAATAATATAAATTCAAACAAGAAATATAAATGTTCAAAATGCTGTTTTAAAACGTTTCAAAACCTGCATGTCAGTGTCTTTTCTTCGAGTTATTTAAATTAAGCATCCTAATTTTTAATCCCATCATCTTGCTCTTGAATATAATAAGCATCTGTTTCCACTTACAACTTTTCCAAAATGATTAATTAATATTAAACCAATTCATATCAACTTAACTGATATTAATGAGTTAATTAAACAATTAATAATGATCAAAATCAACAACCCATTAATCTCTTAAAATTAGCAGGTAGCATTAAACCTGAGAGGATTTCTTTTCACTTTTGGTCTATTCTCTAAGATTTTCATAGATTATTTCCTAGAAAATATTTCATTCCTGTTAATTTGCTCAAAACCATTCCAATATATCTAAGTCATATGCAACATAAGTCAGTGACAAAACCCATAAATTTACTATGTGAGAGTAATATGTAACCTTCTACTTTGTATCTGTCCTACACCATCTGCAGTCAGTTAAATGATTCCCAGGTGTTCATGGTAATTGCTTTAACTCTACATTACATGTCACTCTGTGGCTCTTTAAATATTTATTATAAAACCCTCATCTACATTTTCTCCATTCATCTAGGAAGAGAACATGCTGGTGTTATAGCAGTGACGTACAAAACATTAGTTGGACGAGTTGAATTATTCTGTGGATTAAATTTCAATTAAAATCTTTTTTTTTAAGAGCCAAGAGTTGAAGAATAAAAGAGGATATCTAGGATGATGACTTTGTCACCTTTTCTTTACATTCTTAATTTTAAAATTCTGCCTGTATGAAAATAAAAGCCCGGGGTTGGGGATTTGGCTCAGTGGTAGAGCGCTTGCCTAGGAAGCGCAAGGTCCTGGGTTCGGTCCCCAGCCCCGGAAAAAAAAAAAAAAAGGAAAATAAAAGCCCATGATGCATGGGAAAGACAATGTCATTTTGGTTAGGACCTCTAAATAATGAGCAGCAATAATGTAAGTAGTCAGAAGGTTCATCAAACAAATTTCTCGTGCTAGAACCAAGAATAGCTTTTTATTTTGAGATAGTAAAGAACAGCTGTAGAGACAGTCTACCAAAATATAGTTATGTTGTCCATAAGAACTTCTTCGGGTTACAGCCAACGTTTCAGAATCATTTAAATGAAGACCTATTGACTATTTCAATCACTATCAATACATGACATATACCATAATTCAGGGAACATTCTAAAACTTTCACAGGAACTTCCTTTTTAAATTTTCTACATCTGCTTTAGGAGGTATACTCATGTATTATGTGCATAGATGCCAGGAGTCTTGCCTCCAGCATCTGGGAATCACATAGAGAGAATTTACCTGGCTAAATACTATTCATTGTTTAACTATGTTCCCTTTAAAACTAGAGATTGTTGTCTGGAACACCTTGATATATAATGCATATCATGCAAATTTATTTCTAATATAACTAGTGATAAATCTACCTACACGCACACGATTACCGATTTCACTGAGCTTATATCTTGATCCTTTATAGATAATGAGTTGTTATTTCTGTCTTCTGACTTTGGGTTCCCTCCCAAGTCTCCCTGGACAGACAAGGCAAGTACTTCTAGTCCCCTGACTCAGCCAAAGCCAACTCTGCTGTGAGAGCTGACTACCATAATACTCAGACTATTTATATCTACAAGCATAAACTGCAAGACAGACATTCAAAGTAAAGAAGAAATAAGGAAGGAAACTGTACTAAAGATACAGATCACTTTTTTAAATATCTTGCAAATGGTATGTAGTTTTTTTTAATTGCCATTGAGTCAGGCTTATTAAGATACTCATGATTAAATCACACAATAATTACAGATAATAGCCGAGAATGAGAAGATTGGCTGAAATTAGGCTTTTAATACAACTTTTTACACCCTTGCATTTTATTAATTGGAAATTAATAATACAGAACAGGACTAAAAAAATCTGAGAACTAACACTAGCAGTGGCCAGAAGCTAATTTGTTGTGATTTCGTTTTTCCAAATTGACTGAAAATTAAATAAAGAGAAGAATAGGAAAATGTAAGATGCTATGTGAAGCACAGGATTGTGGTTTTAAGCACACTTTAAAATTAAATATTAAGAATGACATTCCAGTTACTACATACCTTTATTCTTTCATTCAGGTAATGAAGTAAACTTGGCATGCTAGTAATTATCACTATTCTTATGACATAACTATTCAGACAGCCATTCAAATTTTTTTAACAGTCCCCAATGACATTCAAGTAAGAGGAGGCTACTAAGTATTTTGAATATTTATAAACAAGTTCTAGATATTGAAATTCTTTGCTAAACGTCTCAATTAATCGTCTTATTCGTATCCTTCATGTGTATCCTGGACAAAGTCACATGAGGGTAAAAATCAAGTTACTTTCACCCTTTCATTTATTGCTATTACTGTTAATGGTCCATTTGGTAAGAATCTGCTGAGATGGACCTTTGGCCATGCCTGTGAGAAATTACCTGATTATAATTATAAAACGAGACACCATTCCCTAAGGCAGTACTGGACTTTATAGAGAGAAAGCAGAGAGGTCAGGCCTGGAAGTAATCCAATGCATTTACTGAGCTCATTTCTCAACACAGATATGACATGGCCAGCTGCTTCGCAATGTTTGTGCCTTGACAACCCTGCAGTGACAAGCCAGCCATGATTTCCACTGACTTACTACTCTAAGGGTATTTTATCATATCACTTGGAAGAGAAACAAAGAATGTTTTACAGAAATATTTGTACAGTGTATGTATAAAAATAATAATAAAAAAGATTCTATGATATAAAAATGAAACATTCATTTTTGACACCTAAGTTTTACTAGCTAGGTTGTATTAAAGAGCAACCATTAGCTGAAATCAACGTTTCTATCTTTAACTGTAAATGTACTTAAATCTATTATTACATTAAGGACAGGAAGGTCTTTCCCGTCTCAGATACTTTGGAAATCGTCATTTCCAGAAACTAAACATCTGCCACCTGATGTCTTGGAGGAATGTCTTAAAAAAATAAAGTATGAGTGATTTCAAGTTTGCAGACTGTTTAGAAAAGAACTGACACATGTCTTCTGTGGATTTGGAGGTTTTCGTAGAAAAATGAGCGCCCCAGCACCAGGGAGTATGAGATATAATCTGTCTTCAGACAAACTGGTAAATATCTGCCGGAAGCCTATCTGTTGTCATAATTACAGTGTCTTCTTTGCATCTCCGTTCCTTAGATCACACTAAAAAATGTGGGAGGTTGGTGAAGCAGATTATAGTTCAGTTAACCGGAATCATCTGGAAAGTGGGAGACAATAATGGGTAACAAGCCAACAACAATAGGGGCCGTATAAAAAAGCAATTGGAAGCAGGCCCGTATATGGCACTAGATGTACAATTATGGTTTAAATTCTTCATAAATCGTGTCCATGGTTTTAGGATGACAGCCAATCAAGCACCCCAGAGGCAAAGAAGGAAGTCAACCTGGGATTAAGATAAGGGTGGGAAACCTCCCTCTCAGGAGTGTGGCCTTTTTCTGATGACAGTAGGCAATGCTTCTTACATACTGACTGGAGCACTAAACCCATTTTGCTTGCCCAGAAGCCAAAGTATTGGGGCCAAACTCTCTTCCTCCCTAGGAATTAGGCTTCTCATTCTTCCTAGACCCCTCAGAAAGTAAGAGGGACTGAGTAGGTACCTCATCCACGGACATGATGGCCAGGAGATTTCCCCGTTGGCCAAGGGCAACAGGATGCTAGATAATTTCTGTCATTCTTGAGTCCTTTCCTTTAATTTTTCAGTCAGTCCCATTGAACTTGAGCAAGCATCTTCCGATATGATAGCAGAACATCTAGGAAGTGTAATTGGGATGTGGGTGACAACTGATTTTTATCCAAAAGCCAAAGAATTAACTGTCTTGGAAAGACTAAAGAGGCAGGAATTGAAAAGCACAGTCAAGGGTGCCATTTTATTTTTTATTTTTATTTTTTCTTTTTTTTGGAGCTGGGGACTGAACCCAGGGCCTTGCGTTTGCTAGGCAAGTGCTCTACCACTGAGCTAAATCCCCAACCCCGGGAGCCATTTTATTGAAAGGAGGCTAAAGATTCCTGTCAGGAAGAAAGGGGATGGCATATTTAAAAGTTTGCCAAGGCCCTCCGAAGCTTATGTTTTACAGAGTCCTGGGGACTTCCCGCTTACCTAATTATCTCACCCAAAATGCCCCTGAGTGTTGCTTCCCTTCCCTTACTTTCCCATAGGAAAGGATATGGCCCTGTCAGAGCATGGCCTGAGCCCTCCGTGTCTGCCTGACTCCCCTGATGCTCTCTCAAGTTCCGATCAACAATGTAGCTGGCCTTCCAGAAGGTTTTAGTCAGAAAGCAACATAAGTTTCAATTTTTCACTGAGGTGTAATTTATGTAAGTTTTGTAAATTCATATAGCTAAACTGCATTTACTCTCAGTGGTATACGGTTACACGGGATATTCTTGTCATCTACACAGAGGTAAACTGAAATATGCATGCTAATGAGTTTACTTCAAATTCCGATTTCTGAACCACAAAAACTACTTCTTATCTCTCTGGACTTCCCTTTTTTTGATACTTTTGTAAATACAAAAATAAAAAGTATGTCCTTCTTTGTTTGATTTCTTCCGCATGATAAAAAAGAATATCAAATTATCAAATGTTTCACAAAGATAGTTGACAGCTGAATCTATTATTTGAAAGAAATTTATTGATAACCTTATCATAACATGGTCACATTATGTCTAAAAACACATTCTATTTTCTCTATACAAAAATAAGTGCTTTGCTAACAAATATAACTATAAACCAAACATAGGAAATGATGACCCTGGACTTGTTTAGGAAAGTTATATTTTTATTCACGAAGTCTGACCTGTGGGGATGCTGTACTCTCTTTAACCTTCTTAATGACATTCTCATTCCTTTCTTTCAGCTTTATTCTAAGAAGGGAAATTTGGAGGAAGAAACTTAAGTTCATTTATCTCCTCCAAACTTAGAGCAGTCATGGAAAAATCAGAATCATAGATATGGTGGGCAGATTCTGATATTAAGTAGCCTATTTGAAGATAAACCTGTATCTTTATAAGTTCCTAAAAATATTTGTAAAGTTAAACTTTTACTCAAAGTCTAAAAAGATTAGATTATGCATAGCTAAGTGGATGTATCCATACATACATTTATACATTCAAATATAAGTATATAGCATTTCCTATGCATTTGTGGAAGAGGAATAATTTGATTTCTATTTCAAAAGTAGAAAAACAGTTAGTGTTAGAATTAACATACCACACATGTCACAGCTCTGGGTTATAGTACAGCTCTTTTTACATGAACTAAGGGAGGAAGTTGGCTTATAATGAAGAATACTCAAGGTAGACAAGTATCTGTTTTGTTCCTAGCACTTCATCAGCATTTTGAAGGACTCAATGGAACGAAAAGCTCCTAATGAGCCAAGTTTTCTCTTTTCCAATGTATTAGAGTAATAAAAATCTGAAAAAAGTATTTAATATCTGTTGAAATGCACTTTTAGTTTATATTAGAAATCAGTACACTATTAATACACTTAGTTTGCAGAATAACTAAAACTGTAGTTTATAATAAATAAATAAATAAATGCTGGTTTGGAGGTATTATATTTTAATATTAACAAATACTGTTATACCTACGAACTATAATCAATTCCATGCCACCAAACAAAATCTGAATAGAAAGGAAAAAAATGAGGGAAGAGGATTTAAAATGTCACCCATGTCACCAACTTTTTTTTTCTAAGAGTAAAACTTGATAGAATATATTGTGAGAATGTATTGATTTTTAATGACTATAGGATGGATAATTCTCTCTCCAAAGTTGAGGCTTTACTCTGTGGTGTCTACAATATCTGTGATGTTTGCGTAGGCATTTGGCAGCAGTCATGATGGACCCCATTTACCTTAACTACCATGAGACACGGGGTGCGAAAGAAAGTCATCATGGACTTGTTCACAGAATACCAGAGCATTGTAATACAAGTCATCATATTAACAACCACCACCATGAAAATAATGACATATTCAACATAAAACTATGACCTCCCATTTAAGGACACTAAAGCCACTCCCATTTTCCCT
Organism: Rattus rattus; assembly: GCF_011064425.1. Lineage (NCBI taxonomy): Eukaryota > Metazoa > Chordata > Mammalia > Rodentia > Muridae > Rattus > Rattus rattus. The sequence continues at coordinate 49,540,670 of NC_046166.1, read as the reverse complement.
AGCAGCATTCAAAGTAACTGTCATGCCTAGTTTACAAAAGGGTAAACTTGATCTCCAAAAGAGGTAAGTTGTTTTCTTAGAGTACACTGAAATGGTTGATATAAAGACACACTTTGACTTCATACATAACTCTGCATTTAAGAAAAGGTCTCACAGTGTAGTCCTCCTAGCTGACCAGGAATTCACTATATAGACAAGGGTATCCTGAAGGTCACAGATATCTGATTACTTCAACAGTCCACATGGTGGGATTAAGAGAGTGTCTCAACACACGTGGATATACCAGATTACTTAATGTATTTATTGCCCACTCTATAGTTAATGTGCTTTTGATTTTTTTATTGACAGTGACAAAGGAATTAAAAAATGGGAGTCCACAACAGTGTGCCCAAATCTCCATTTTTTTACTTCTAGTTTTCTTAATTTAAATGTATTTCTAATTACAGAAACAATCGTCTGTGATATATCCATTTAAGTTAATGTTTTCCTAGTTTTCTCTTTTCTCTCATTTAAATAATATTAATATTACATTGACAGAGTTTTCTAGAATGGCTATAACGCAAGCATCTATATTTCATGCATAAAAGGAAATGCAGATGGCATTTTTCTACACACCCTGTAATCAAACCGCTGCTTCATGCTATAGGCAGGAATTATGGAACTGTTATTTGACAGTGTTTTTGCAATACACTCTCTGTGTTTTTAACTTATCTGTTGATGGTTCCACTAAGATCTACTTCAGCTATGGTAAACTGAATGCAATGTAAGATTCTATTTTATTAGGAGTCTTCACTATGAGTAAATTTTGACTTGGAAAACCTCCCAGTTATTCAGGCCAGTCTACTCTACTCTGAAGCAGTCACAAAGTGCTATTGAAATCAACAGTGAGAGCTTAAGGAATCTGGCACTCTTATGCATACACACAAATACTTCATTTGTGTAATTTTAATAAATTTATTTTAGTCCCCCTTTTATAAGAAAGCAATATATTTTATTAAAAATATGTATTTTGACAGCTAATAGATATCTACTGACACACTAAACCTTTTAGTTAATTAAAGAATATAATTTATCAATGTATCTTATATTTCCACGAAGGAGGTGCACACATTTAGCATTCCTATTTATTCATGTCACATAAGTAGCTATTACATTTTTAAAATTCAATTAGAAATAGTGGAAACATATATTTTAAAGAATTATTAATATATTATATTAATGTATTAATATATTAATGTGTAGCTAAAAATGGGTAATTCATTCCTCACACTTGAAAATCAATCATGTTGTACTATATATATAGCAAACATATTATAAAAGAAATGAATAAATTCTGAATTGTAGAAAATAGAGTCAATGAGGTCAAACATGAGTCAACAAATGACAGTGTCATGTAATTTTATCACACAGACAATATATTATATCAAAAATATTTTAGCATTATATAACTATCAATGTATAATTTACATAGTTGCAAATGACTTTGGCATTGCCTTTTTAATTATAAAAAACTGAGTATGCTATCTTGATAAATGTTAATAATTAATATTTATTTGATAATAGCAAAATGCAATAGAACTGAGGGTATTTTCTGGTAGAGTGTTTGCTTGTATGCAGGAAAGCTCTGGGGCAATCCATAATATTGAACTGGGTACAGTGTAAGCACAGCATCTGGGAGGTTCAGAGAAGAGGATCAGAAGGTTAAGGTTATCCTGAGCTACGTAGTCAGTTTGAGGACAATCTAGTCTACATGACTTTCTATCAGTAAACAAAAGAAGTAAGCAAACAAAATTAGTATTATTTTCTTTAATTTGTATTTCAATTATTAAATCCTTCATATAAAATCTCAACAAAAAGATTTGTCAGAAACTGAAAGTACTGATACTACAATAATGGAATATATTATTGTTTATATACATATATGTATATATAATCTCTCATCAGAAAGTTACTCTCGTAAAATAAAAGATACATAGACATCATGTTGTTACATCAAGCTGTCATACCACCTCATGTGCTTTCTAAATCTATTTTGATATACCATGAATATACTTTAGAATAATGTGTATGTTTTTAATTTAGGCATAATGATTACCATAGACACTGTAATTTAGTCCCAATGTACCACACCACTAATAACTACTCACTTTTGGAATTTATAACTAACTCGGGGTCACATTAGATCATGTGCAAGTTAAATGGGAGGCAATGACAGGTCTGCCTATGTGTTAGAAAAGTAACACAGTTGCAAGGATTTCAACTCGACCACTGAATGTAGAAGACAGAATGAGCAAACTTTACCTCCAAACACTCACCGACTGTCAGCTGTCCCGTGAGCTGCCCCATGTGGTTTCTTGCATTCACCGTTACATTTCTGTCAGACTGTAAGACCAATGGACTGTCCTAAGAAATATGTATGAAACAAACAAACAAAAACAAAATCAAACAAAAACACCACTGTAGTCAGAACACGTGAAATCACTCTGTGCATGTTATCTAAGTTTATCTCAATAAATCAATAGGCAAATTGCATTAACATTTGCTTGAACTGAATAAAAAGATGGTGTCTCAAAATAACTTTACAGTCGAAAGGAATGCTTCAATGTTTATACCCAGGTATTAACCATCTGATGGCAGCAGATCCAATTCTATTTATGGCTGTAACCAAGGGTATAGAAAGAAAGAAGCCTTTCTTAATGATACATATGCTTGCTGGCACAGATAATCCATGCAGTTTCAGTGGGGAATGTCTAGACATCTTTCAGTCTTTATTATTAAGTATTTCCTCAAATCTATCTCCTCTGATCACTGTATATACTGGTTGATTCAACTCATAAATTTTCTATCCACATAGAGGATATGATAAGGCACTTATCACATGGACAGTTTACTTGTCTTGTGTTGTGTGTTCATCTCTGTCTTCTTGTAGTTTACTGAATTGAGTCCAAAAATGACATAGTCTATGGCAATCAGGTTTACACAGCTGCACACCCATTTTCTCTTCTAGAGCAAATAGTATTTGCTATGTGTCGATGAAGTTTAGAAGCCTACCCACTTAATCACTGAATTCTTTACTACCTTGTTCATCCTGCACATATGGGAATCTTCTGTGAATTGTACAGTGGCTGAGGCAAAGAAGTAAAAGCTGTTCAAGTTGGGTTCCTGAAGCCTTCTCTCTCTCTCTCTCTCTGTTGTGGTTATTTTATGTGTCCAATTAGATGCTTTGAGGTCAGGAACGTGTTAAAAATAGCCCATTCAGGACTAAGCATTTCAGTCTCTCCTTTTCTGCTCACTGCCCAGTTGTGGGACTCTATCAATTACCATCTACCAGGGCAAGAAGCCACCCTGGTAAGTGTTGAGTGATACACATCTTTGCATATAGTAATATGTTGCAGGTTTCATTTTCATTGTATGTTTCTTTAGAAGGTAATCGTATTGTGTGTTCTGTAGGGCTCATGGCCTTTGTAGTCTCCAATTCTTAGCTTTAGCAACAGTCTCAGAAATGCATCCTATTGCATAAAATGGACCATGAGTTCAAAAGAAATAGAATTTTTATTTTCCTATCACTATGGCAATTTTTGCACCAATCAGTATATAGGTGGTTATTATAGCTTGCAGGGTTCATAACTTGTTGAGATTGATGATTAATTTGCACCTATGGTAGTGTGTATAGCATCTTCTAACACTATGATTGTTACCCAGAAGCTAGACTTCTCTCTGTTCAATGCCATAAGACAGTGGTGTCTTCAGTAACCAATCTCGTTTTACTGTTAAGATATGGAGAATAGGCATAACATTAGCTATAGCCTGTAGAATTTTGGGAGTCTAGGGGATTCCTTTTGCCAATTTCCCAAAATATTTAACTCATTCTTCATGCTGGGATTGTATTTAAAAGCATATGATACCTAATTGGGGGTATTGTTTCCTTCCGTTATATGGTAACTCTGTTTAAATTATGTGTGTGTGTGTGTGTGTGTGTGTGTGTGTGTATGAATAATTTTATGTGAAGTATAATTCTATATGAAGCTTCTAGAGTAGTGGCTTCAATATGGATTTTTGGAAGATATTTATTGTTAGTCATCCATCCTCATATTCCATCTTATAACCTACCATCCAAAATGCTTTAATCTTCCTGTTCTAATTCCAACTACATCATTTCATAGTATTATATTCTATATTCCCTTCCTTTGAAGAACCTCTTTACTCCCTGGTCACTTACTAGTTACCTAGACAAAAGAAAACAAATAACTCAATTAGAATTAAATTAAATAAATATTTAATTCTAGAATTAAATAAATATTTTTCAAGAGAGGAAGCACACACCTCTAAGAAATAATTAGAAAGTATTCAATGTCCTTATCCAGCAGAGAAATGAAAATTAGAACTACTTGGGTTAGTCATCTTACCACAATCAGAATGGCCATGACTTTCCCCATCCTGTTAACATGTCTACTGGAGTCACCTTTGTTCAGGACATGTTTGTACGCAGTCAGGAATATGTACACATACCACTACCACCAAAAACAATAACTAAAACATAGAGGCCAAGAATTTGAAAGAAAGCAATGTGTCTACCTGGGAAGTCATGGATAGAGGAAAAGGGAAGGGGGTAATGTAGCTATTGTAATCTGAAACCACAAAAGTAAAAATGGTTATCATTGATAAAATGAATGAGAACAGATACTGGTTCCAAAGATGAAAATACATTTACCACAAAATGCAGCTGGGCCACTCTTGAGAATTCACACAAAGAATTTTCCATGTCTGACAGCGATACTTGCTCAACCAAGTTCATTATTGGCTTGGTTTATCATAGCCAAGCAGTAGAAACAACCTAGTTGTTCATCAGCCGATTAACGGATAATCATGTGGTACATTTACACAATAGATTGTCATGCAGCTGTTCAGAAAAATGATTTATGAAATTTTCATATGAATAGATTGAGCTAGAAACAATAATTATAAGTGAAGTAAATATATATATATATATATATATATATATATATATATATATATATATATATATATACCAATATTCCACATTTACAACACTCACATCCATACATTTATGTAGCAGAGTATGGCCTTGTCTGGCATCAATGGGAGGAGAAGCCCTGGGTCCTATCAAGTCTTGATGCCCCAGCAAAGGGGAATGATAGAGCAGTGGGGCAGGAGTGCGTGGGTAGGTAAGGGAGCACCCTTGTGGAGGCAGGGCGAGAGGGATGGAATGAGGGATTTTTGGAGGGGAAACCGGGAAGGGGATAACATTCAAAATGTAAATAAAATAATCAATAAAAATAAAATGAGATTAAATAAAATGTGTTTTTCAAATGCATTCAAAGATTTGATACAACCTTATTATTAAAATAATTTTCCAAATTTGAACATTTTTATTCTTCTAGATATTGTTGCATAAAATGAGTACAGCTAAGTTCACTTTCAGTTCATTTCTACACTCAACTTAGATTATTTTTCTAGAAATGAAGTTTTATTTCTGCATCAAAATAGAGAGAAGAGGAAATGATGTAATCCTATAACAATCTTTAAAAAATAATTGGTTGGGGATTTAGCTCAGTGGTAGAGCACTTGCCTGGCAAGTGCAAGGCCCTGGGTTCAGTCCCCAGCTCCAAAAAAAAGAAGAAAAAGAAATATGTAAAAAAAAAATACATCTAGTCATTTCTCCATGAGTATTCCTGTAGTATAGACAGCCATCATTGAAAACATTAAATCACTTTAAATCTATTAGATCATTTCTATTATGTTACATGTTCATATTTTGTTAACAGCACAGATTGTCTAGTAAGTACTGTTTCAGACAAGTGCTTATTATATCCAGTAAGAATACTACTGTTTTGGATAGCTACACATGGAAGATACCTTGTACATCCCATGTATACACATAAAATATTTGTGTTTTGTAGTAATAAAATCCAATGTAGATAATTTGAAAGAGTATCATCATTTAAAAAGGGGGTAATGATTTTGATGGAGAGCAAAGAGATTTATGTGGAAGGGTATTGAGAGAGGAGAGGGAAGGAAAAAACTTGTATTTGAAATAAAATCTCAAAAATAAATAATGAAAGAAATATGATAATGATCAATAATTTAATATTAATAAAATAATAATTTGGCTTTAAAAAGAAACCTACATCCAGGAGATATAGGACACAATGAAAATACCAAATTTAAGAATAATAGGGATAGACATGAGTAAAGATTGCCAGCTCAAAGGACCTGAAAATGTCTTCAACAAAATCATAGATGAAAACTTACCCAACCTAAAGAAAGAGATGGTCATAAATGTACAAGAAGCCTATAGAACACCAAATAAATTGGACCAGAAATGAAAATCCTCTCATCATATAATAATCAAACATTAATTGCATGGAACAAAGAAATGATATTAAAAGCTGCAAGGGAAAAGGGCCAAGTAACATATAAAGGCAGCCCTATCAGAATTACAACATACTTCTCAAATGGGGTACAGAGCTAACCAAATAAATCTCAGCTGAGGAATATTGAATGGCTGAGAAGTATCTAAAAATTGTTCAATATCCTTAGTCATCAGGAAAATGCAAATCAAAACAACCCTGAGATTCTACCTCACACCAGTCAGAATTGCTAAGATCAATTGCTAAGATCAAGTGACAGCACATGTTGGCAAGGATGTGGAGAAAGAGGAACACTCCTACATTACTGGTGGGATTGCAAACTGGTACATCCGCAAATCAATCTGGAGATTCCTCAGAAAATTGGAAATAGAACTACCTGAAGACAAAGCTATCCTAATCTTGGGCATATCCCCAGAAGATGCCACAGGGGTACGTGTTCCACTATGTTCATAGCAGCCTTATTTTTGATAGCCAGAAGCTGGAAACAACCCAGATGTCCCACAACAGAAGAATGGACACAGAACACGTGGTTCATTTACACAATGGAATATTACTCAGTTATTAAGAAAGACTTCCTGAGTTTTGCAGGCAAATTGGATGGAGTTAGAAAATATCATCCTGAGTGAGGTAATTCAGACCCAAAATGACATGCATGGTATTTAATCACTAATAAGTGGATATTAGCCTAAAAATGTACAGAATACCCAGGATACAATCTACAGAACTCAAAAAGCTTAACAAGCTGAAAGACCCAAGTGAGGAAGCCTCAATCCTACTTGGCAGTATGAAGAAACAAATCACAGGACGGGGAGAGAGAGAGGGACCAGGGTGGGAAAGGGGACAGGGAGGGCAAGAGGAAAACATGATCAGGTATTGGGTGGGTTGGAATAGGATTGAAATCCTGAGGGCTAGCAGAAAAAATGGAAACAAGCAACCTCAGGAGGTAGGAGGTGAGGGGACCCTTTAGAATGTACCAAAGACCTAGGAAGTAAGAGACTCCCAAGAATCAAAGGGAGGGACCTTGGATGAAATGCCCTACAGTGAGGAGAGGTAACTTGTAGAACACACCTCAAGCAGAAAGGTAGGGCATCAAGTAGAAGAATGAGGATGTCATCCCACAGTCAAAAACTGTGACCCAGAATTGTTCCAGTCTGAAAGAACTGCAGGGACAAAAATGGAGAAGAGCCTGAGGAAGAGGTATTCCAGAGACAGGCCCAAACTGGGATCCAGCTCAAGTGGAGGTCCCAAGGCCTGATACTATTACGATGCTCACAAAATCGGGCCTATCATGACGGTCCATGAAATACCCAGCAAGCAACTGAGTCAGATGCAGTCATTTATACCCAAGCAGTAGACAGATGCTGTTGACCCCTGTGGTTGAATTAGGGAAAATCTGGAAGAAGCTAAGGAGGAGGGTGGCCCTATAAGACCAGCAGTCTCAATTAACGTGGACTCCGAGATCTCTCAGACACTGAGTCACCAACCAGACAGCATACACCAGTTGATATGAGGCCCACAACATATATACAGAAGAGGACTGCTGGGCCACGACTCAGAGAAGATGCACCTAACCCTCAAGACACTGCAGGCCCCGGGGATTAGGGAGGTCTGGTGGGGTGGTGGGGACATCCTCATGGAGATGGGGGAGTGAGGTATGGGATGTGGAACTCTCAGAGTGTGGATCGGGAGGAGCGTAAAGTCTGGACTGTAAAAAGAGATTAAATTAAAAAAAAAATAGAAAACAGGAAAGAAAAAAAACTAAATGTTTCTCATAATTCAACAGTTATGAATAGTTGATTAGCCAAATTTGCCTTTACATTATTTCCAAGTATTTGATGTGTATCATTTTTTAGATTCATAAGACTTATGCGATTATTTGCCTTCCCTTGAGTTACTAGACTTACTTAAAATGAACACATATGAGTATAAGTAGAATGAAATGGATATCATACTGGTGTGTTTAAGTGATGGGCTGTGAAATTATTGTAAGAATTATTGCTGTATGAATGAACCTGAGACCAATGTAAAGTAAATTAAAAGTCAACAGCCAGTAGGCAGTTCCTCTTTATCTAATACAGGAATAGACGTGTTAGGACTGCTGGTTTAATCATTGTGCATTTTTGTTTGCAACATGTCAGCTCACTTTGCCCTCACCATAGGGAGCCTATTGAAGTTCTATCCATGGCTCAGCTCCACTCTACTTATTCCACTAAATTTCCTCTCAGAATTAAATTTTTATATCCAGATTAAATTTTTACTAGGGTAGCAGCAGCAATCTTTGTACTTACTAGAACTATAAACAGAGCTATCAGAGGTGATGAGCAGTTCTCTACAATAGACTCATGTGGATAAAACTGCATTATTATGCCATTCCAATTTTTTAGTTCTTTTAAGCCAATGAAGTTCCTACGAGTACAGCATGTTCACTGCCAAATCAGTGCCTTTTTTTTTCTATAAATCTGAACAGTGTTTACTTTGAGACTAGGGCCACTATGGATGCATCTTAGGACCAAATTATAACCTTTTATATAATATTTACTGAATTACAAATAAATGCATATGTGATTAAAAAATGTGACAACTCAGTGAGTTATCTAACAGGAGATATGGAATCATACAATTCCACGCAGCTGAGTAGGTGCTAGTAGCTATGTTTTCCATTCTGCTTCTCCAGCAAAATCTACTCTTTGTTTAAGAAAAGATATGTAGGAAACCATACTCCAAACAAAGGTTTTAATAGACCATTTGCGTTCTCTTGTGGCTGTTTCCCGCTATGAGAAAATGGGGGTCATTAATACCTTCTTTGTATCTATTTCCTTATATTATTTCTTAATGTTTCTTCTATCCTTGTACTTCAAATCAGAGGACACTAATATCTAGTATTAGACATTAAAACAAACAGTATTATCCTCTTACATGTTTTATAATTGCTTTAAAAATGAGGGAGGATTATTAAGTGAAATTACATGTGTCAATAACTACATTAAAAGTGACAAAATAGTCAAGTGTTATACCACAAACATCACTAACGTAGTAATCTGCTTTTATTAAATGTTAAGCACAGTACTTCAAAATTTTTAATTATTATCAGGACATAAAGAATGGCAGACTTTATTCCCTCAGCCTGCTTTCCTCACTTAGAATATTTCAAGATCTACAGTTTTTGTACAGTTTTCTTTTAGTTTTTGTGATTTAATATAATTACATCATTTCTCCTTAGTTTTTCTCCCTTCTACTTCTTGCTCTCTTTAAGAGCGATGGCTTCTTAAACATTTTATACTTTCTTTCTCCTATACTGCTTAATAAAATCCCATTCTCTGTAAGTATTACATGTTCACTATTCATTCCTCTTTGATGAACTTCTAGGCAGGTTCAATTTTCTAGCCATCATGAGTAGAGGAGTAATAACCACAAAGAGGTGCTTGTCTCTGTAATCGTGTATGGATACTTTGAATATTTCCAGGAGCAGTAGAGGTGGGTCATATGGTAGAAATCTTTAACTTTTGGGGGAAACTTTATATTGTTTTAAATAGGAGGTGCACAAACTTACATAACCTCTAGTAGTGGATTAGATTTCCTCTTCTCTACATTCTTACCAACGCTCATAGTGCCTTTGTTTTTCATTATAATACATATTATGATTGAAATAACAAATTCTCAACGTTATTTAAATTTGCTTTCTTTTTCATCAAAGTTTTTAATTTTTATTTTAGATGAAAGTCATCTCAAAGAGTTGAAACATTATTTCCTGATTTTGCAGTTCTTTAAGCCCCTCCCCACCTTGTTTTATCTTCCTGGGGACTTTTTTTAAATTGGATATTTTTAATTTACATTTCAAATGTTATTCCCTTTTCTGGTTTCCAGGACATAAACCCCCTATACCATTCCCCTCCCCTTCTTCTACAAGGGTGTTCCCCTCCCAAACCATCCCCCATTCCTGCCGCCCACCCTGACATTCCCCTCACTGAAGGAGTCTAGCCTTTGCAGGACCAAGGGCTTCTCCTCCCATTGGTGCCCAACAAGGCCATCCTCTGCTACATATGCAGCTGGATTCATGGGTCCATCCATGTGTAGTCTTTGGATAGTGGTTTAGTCCCTGGGAGCTCTGATTGGTTGGTATTGTTGTTCTTATGGGGTTGCAAGACCCTTCAGCTCCTTCAATCCTTTCTCTAATTCCTCCAACACGGCCCCCTTTCTCAGATCAACGGTTTACTGCTAGCATTTGCTCTGTATCTGACAGGCTCTGGCTGAGCCTCTCAGAAGACAGCTATATCAGGCTCCTATCAGCATGCACTTCTTGACTTCATCAATATGGTCTAGTTTTGGTGGCTGTATATATATGGGCTGGATCCACATGTGGGGCAGACTCTGAGTGGCCATTCCTTCAGTCTCTGCTCCTAACTTTGTCTCCATATCCCCTCCTATGAATATTTTTGTTCCCCATTTTAAGGAGGACTGAAGCATTCACTCTTTGGTCCTCCTCCTTCTTGAGCTTCATGTGGTCTGTGGATTGTATCTTGGGTAATTCAAACTTTTGGGATACTATCCACTTATCAGTGAGTGAAAACCATGTGTGCTTTTTTTGTGATTGGGTTACCTCACTCAGGATGATATGTTTCAGGTCATAGGATGCATTTGCTTATGAATTTCATGATGTCATTGTTTTTGATAACTGAGTAGTACTCCATTGTGTAGATGTACCACATTTTCTGGATCCATTCCTCTGTTGAAGGGAATTTGGGTTCTTTCCAGCCTCTGGCTATTACAAATAAGGCTGATATGAGCACAGTGGAGCATGTGTCCTTGTATGTTGCAGCATCTTTTGGGTATATGCCCCGGAGTGGTATAGCTGGGTCCTCAAGTAGTGCACTGTCCAATTTTCTGAGGAACCTCCAGAATGATTTCCAGGGTAATTGTACCAGCTTGCAATCCCACCAACAATGGGGGAGTGTTCCTCTTTCTCCACATCCTCAACAGCATCTATTGTCACCTGAGTTTTTGATCTTAGCCATTCTGACTGGCTTGAGGTGGAATCTGAGGCTTGTTTTGATTTGCATTTCCTTGATGACTAAGGATACTGAACCATTCTTTAGGTGTCTCTTGGACATTTGATATTCCTCTGCTGAGAGTTTTTTGTTTAGCTCTGTACCCCACTTTTCAGTAGGGTTATTTGGCACTCTGGAGTCTAACTTCTTCAGTTCTTTATATATTTTAAATATTAGCCTTCTATTGGATCTAGAATTGGTAAAGATCTTTTCCCAATCTGTTCGTTGCCATTTTGTCCTAATGACAGTGTCCTTTGCCTTACAGAAGCTTTGCAGTTTTATGGGGTCCCATTTGTTGATTCTTGATCTTAAACCATAAGCCATTTCTGTTTTGTTCCCATGTGTTTGAGGCTTTTCCCCACTTTTTCTTCTATTAGTTTGAGTGTGTCTGATTTGATGTGGAGGTCCTTGATCCACTTGGACTTAAGCTTGGTACAGGGCAATCAGAATGTGTCAATTTGCATTATTCTGCATGATGAACCAGCACTAGTTGTTGAAAATGCTATCTTTTTTGTACTGGATGGTTTTAGGTACTTTGTCAAAGATCAAGTGACCATAGGTATGCAGGTTCATTTCTGGGTCTTCAATACTATTCCACTGATCTACTTGGCTGTCTCTGTACTAATACCGTGCAGTTTTTATCACTATTGCTCTGTAATACTGCTTGAGGTCAGGGATGGTGATTCTATCAGAAGTTCTTTCATTGTTGAGGATAATTTTGCTATCCTGGGATTTTTCTTATTCCAAATGAATTTGCAAATTGCTCTTTCTAACTCTGTGAAGAATTGAGTTGGAAGTTTGTTTGGGATTGCGTTGAATCTGCAGATTGCTTTCAGCAAGATGGACATTTTTACTATATTAATCCTGCCAACCCATAACCATGGGAGGTCTGAGAAATTCTTTCATTTCTTTCTTCAGAGGCTTGAAGTTCTTGTCATAAAGATCTTTCACTTGCTTTCTTACGGTGGCTAAGGATATTGAAGGGACTTGTTAACCGTTCGTGTTTCTTCTTGAAATGCCCATTTTGTTCCTAATACCACTCTTAATTGGGATGTTTGCTTTCTTCTTTTATAGTCTATTAGTCTTATACATCTTAGACAACAGTCCTCTGACAGATGTTGAGCTAATAAGGATTTAGCTCCTCTGTCCTGTTCATTCACAGTGGATATGGTTTCATTAAAATTCATTTTTAATTTTGTGAGATTGGTCAACTGTTGGCTCTATTGCCTTAACAACTGGAGTCCTATTCAAAATGCCTTTAGTTGTGCCTGTATGATTATCTGTATTCTGACAGTACCTATCCAGAGTTTCAGAAGTCCAGGCTTAACAATGAGGCTTTGTTTCAGGTGGAATTAATCTTATTGCATGGTGAGAAAAGGATTGAGTTTCATTTTTCTCCATGTAGATATCCAGCTTTCACGACACCATTTTATTTAGAGACTCTTATCTCCAAGATGTATTTTTGACATCTTTGTCCAGAATCAGGCAGCTTTAGATTTGTGGGTCTTCTATTCTTTTAATTTATTCATTTTTATTATTGTGTGTAAATTAATTTCAGTATTTTCCCTTTCCTCCTTCCAAATCCTGCCACATACCACTTCCTTCTCGCCTTCAAATATATGCCCTCTTTTTACATTAGTTGTTATTGCACACATGCATGTGTCAACATGCATGCATGCCTGTACACACACACACACACACACACACACACACACACACACACACACACACACACACACACACAAACGCGCGCAGACATACATAGGTATTTCTAGATATAAACTGTTGGGTAAATATAGCATTTATGTGTATTTTCAGGCCTGACCATTTCTTTACCACTGCACAGCCAGTTGGTTGGCTCTTCTCTGAGGAGGGACACCTCTTCCAGTTTTACGCAGCTGCTTACATTGTAGTACTTTATTCTGTGTTAATGCCTCCTGTGCTTTCCACCACCCAGTTGGGCATGGTTGTTGGTTTCTTCCCTCTTCAGCTCACCTTAGCATGGTTGTGTTGATAAGGCTTCAGAGCGTTATCTTCTACTATTACTAGGAAACATAACCTAAGAGGTAAAGTCTCGATCCTCAGGTTCTGACAAACTTTTGCCCTCTATGCACAATATTTGCTTACTCTTCACTCTTAGTTTTATACTGTGTTACTTTTCTAAACATTTTTAATGTAAATATATATGAACATACTAACATTAAAATAAAATATCTCTTAATATTTACATTTTAGACAAATTCATATTTGTAACATATAAGTATTCTATGATATGATCCATTTTTTCTTGCTTAGCTTCATCTCACGATGTGTGTTTACTCAAATTTTTCTTTGTTCTCTTCATTCTCGGTTTTAGTTTCTTTTTGCGTATACTATAATTTATGTCCACTTCTTATCATCTGACTGGATGACAGTTGAAATGCTCATTTTTCAAATCCCATCTCAAAGCTGCTTTCCCCAGGCATTCTTCCTACTCTTCTAGTTAAAATTCCACTCCTGCCCTCCACTTCCTTAAGCAGTCAGCTTGATGTCTATTATAGTACTTGTCGTTGGCATTCTGCTTTGCTTATTCACGATGTGTCCAAATTTCCACTTGACTGAACTATCCAAAGCCTGGATTGTGTTGTGGGTTACATTTCTCTATGCAGACATTTAAACAACTACAGTTTGTGTTATGTATGACACATGGTTTTCAGTCAACAAACACTTTGACTGGATGAAATGTACAGAGCACATTTGAAGTGAATCACTCTTGGGTGGGCTCTAGATTTGTGTTGAAATCACAGAAACCTTAGGGGTCTGGCTACCTCTCCTTACTCTGTTCTTTACTTTTTAACCCCTCATGGGAAGATTGCTGAAATGCTTTTAAGTAGAACAAGCAGTATCACATGGTTTAATTTGTATTCCTTGTCTCTGCTTCCAAGGATGAAGTCTTTTATCCTATTTCTTCTCTTATTCAACCCACTTAAAAACAAGAAAATTAGGAAACTAAATTTCCTTGAGCAAGCAAATGATTTAATTATTAAAATTGTTTTTTTCTCAATATAGTGGTATGGATTGTTAATAGAATGTCCTCAAATCCTGGGTTCATAATTTTATTAGACTGTTAAATAGTCCTGATATACAGAGTGTATATTTAGAGCTAACTTTTCATTCATTTCTAGTCTAATATTCTTACTGAACCCCTTCCCCATGGTGACATTCACTTCTAGGAATGCTTTTGTACATTAAAGTTGCTGTTCGATAATGCCTGTCTCCTTGGTGTTACACAGTGGTTATAGTAGTCTATTATGCTTCTGTTTTGCTTTCTTTACTCATATTCCCATTGACAAATGTCTATTCAGAGAGTTGATACAGGAACAAGTTCTACCATAGCTCTCAAATATAGAAGATCCAAATCATCCCATTCCTACATCTATCGAATGTTTTTACCCAAACATTAACTATCAGCAGCCATAGAGGATTTTTTTCCATGACTGAGGACTCTGGATGGAAAAAGTACTATCTCTACCCAAAAATAAAGATTCAGGTAAAACATGGCTATTTTCCACCAATCAGGTGCACAATGGTACTAGAGCTTCTTCTTAGACAGGATTTGTAGCACAAGACACAGTTCTTCCTCTTTTTCTTTCCACTCCAAGAGATACATCCATTTTCTCTGCAGATATCCCTTTGTCTCTCTTGGCCTTGTCCTAATAACCCTAAGTGTCAACTCTGCCCACTCAGTATGTTCAGATGTATACGTATATTTGCACTACACTAGCTACTAGAGCAAGATTCTCATTTCCTGTGAAGGATTTATAGACTAGATCCTACCTGGGAAAGCACAAGGAAATTTTAGAGCATCTGGGAAATTTTGTGTTACAAAATTTTTGTGAACAGTCCAGAGATTACATAAATTGATATGATAAGTTGATAGATATTTCAGCCTAGATAAAGTAGTACAGAGCCTTTCTATTTTTAATCAACTAAATTAGTAAATTATTCTGGTAATGGAAATGATAGTGATGAGTCTATATTTTTATAGGCAGGGTTAAAAGAAACAGAGAAATAGAGAATTTTGATTATGTATTTGTATATAAAAACATTTCATGTCTTAGGTCTGTAATGAAAGAAGAAAGAAAAAAGTTTTCATTAAGTTAGTTTACTTTTCTTTCTCTGAATTTTGACAAATTAGAAAGGCAAGTTTCCTGACTGTAATATTTTACTTTTTAAATGTGACATATTTAACTGAGAACAATCAACTTTCTCAATAAAATATAAGTGTTTTCAAGGTTATCTTTAATTTCAAGTAGAGAAAGAGATAATGAATTTTAGATTATATTTCTGCAGAAATATCTTCATCCCTGTAGGTAATTTTTACCACTTGAAAAAAAAATCAAACAGCGTTTTTCTTTCTTTTAAAATAAAGTAGGCTTATTAAGTGTCCAAATATTTGAAAATACTTCAACTAAGTTTTTAGTTTACTTTGTATCTGAATCTACACTCAAACTTAATCCCTGAATGAAATGAGGAAGCTCAGAGATTTTTGTTTTTTATATTTGTTATTTTACCTTTCTAAAAATGTGATAAACCACCATGGCCAAATAATTATAGAGGAGTTTATTTGGTTTATTGCAGAGAGTTAGAGTTTATAATGGCGGGACAGCATAACAGCAGTCAGTGCGCATGATGGCAGGAGCCAGAGGCTGAGAGTTCACATCTTGAAATAGAAGCATGAGGCAGATTGACAATGGGGAATCGAGGCAGGATTTTCATCTTCAACCCTGCCCTCCGTAGTCAACCTCATCCAGCAATCCTGGACCTCCTAAGATTCCCCAAAGAAGAAAATGAACTAGAGACCAAGTATTCAAATGCAAGATAATATGCAGGCATTTTTTTTTCAAACAGCTTTCTATCATGACAAAAGAATTATTTAGTGAAAATAAACAATGATTATAAAGCAAAATGTACAAAGCTGTTATGATGATTACGGCTGGGCTAGCGGTTTCTCCAGTATTTGGTTAAACATTGTTTTGGATATAACAGTGAGAATAATTGTCAATTACCATTTGAATCAATAAATTGGATCAAAGTAAGTGTGAGCCTAAGCTACATGAGATTCTATCTAGAAAAAAAAATTAGAACCATCAAAACTACATCGTCAATATTCCTTGGCATTGCAGCTGCCTAATCTGAGATTTCTTATTCACAATAATAATCCATGACAATTTTGTTCAACAAATATCCTTGATGATACTTCTATATTTATGGAGAGAACAGACTAGGGCAGTACCTATATTATAAATGAACTATGACAAAATATATGTATATTAGGTTAAAAAATGATTATGGGATACATGCTTGTTGTTACCTCTTGTTAAATGTTACCTTTGTTTGATAGGGATTTTATTAAAAGATAGATTCTCACTTTGTATTACAAGGGGCCCAAACTCACATCTCCTGCCTCTGTCTCCCAAATGGTAGAACAACAAACCTGCCCCACAATGTCCGGATTCAATAAGGCAATTATTCCTTTCACATCAAACAATCATTAGTTTGTAAATCTTTAGTAATTCATATACTTTTTCTTAAACTAAATATATACAGTGGGAAGATCGTTCTAAGCTTGCTGCTTCTAATCACAACAGGCACTTCAAAACTGTGACCTTTTATTTATGCTTCTATAACTAAATCTTCTATAACTTTTATATATAAAAACCTCTAGGGTTTGGGGGATTTAGCTCAGCAGTAGGCGCTTGCCTAGCGAGCGCCAAGGCCCTGATTCGGGTCCCCAGCTCCAAAAAAAAAAAAAAAAAAAACCTCTAGTGATGTTAAGACTCTGGGCTGAAAGAAATATTAGTTTTATTCTTTACCTTCTAAAACATAATAATTATAGCATTTGTGTTCATCAGAGTTACTGAATCGAACAAAAGAGAAGGCATAACTGGGTACATATATTGAAGTGCTTAGAAATCTTTAGCACACATAGAAATAACCTGACGATCTTTCTAAAAGCTTCCCAAAATCAAGGCTAGGTTCAAAGTCTGTTACTATCTCTGAAGTCATACTCCTGTTATTGTTATACATATATCTGTTGAATAGTATAATATTCTGACTATGATCTAGGGTTGAGAGCAAATTTTTGTCAAGACATTTGTATCTATAATTTGGTTAGAATTAATATAAGCATAAAAATGAAATCTCTCCAAATAGAGTAAATTTTTAAAATATGTGCAAATTACAGAGACTTAGAAGCAAAAGAAACTCAGAGAATGCCAGAAACTGACAGGATCAGGGATGGTTAAAGAACTGAAGAGTATAGTTTTATGGGTGAAGTATATTGGTGCATTGCACACTTGCATAAAAATCGACTAAGATGAATCAATTAAAGAACCTCAGAGTGCAGCATACCATAAGAGGTGTCCTCTCTGTGTGAATCATGCACATAGATTTGGATTGTTTCCCTCTCCATGTCAAGATTGGTGGGTCAAATTATTTGTGAATAACACTAAACAAATGAAATAAGAAGAAAAAGAAATTTCAATTTTCTAAATTAAAAAGCAATTCTGAACTATTCCTCATAATATACATGCCCAAAACTTCAGATTAGTTAAGATATCATTAGGTTGTATCAAGCCTAGAGATGGGCTAATTAGGATACATTGAGCCTCATTCTACTAATTTACACAAAATTGACCAATTGTATGAGGCACACAGATTTTCTTAGATATTAAATTTTCATAGTCTTACAACATCCATTCCAGAATTAAAGTTTTAGCTTTCATCCCAAGGCTCATTCACCTGTCCAGTTTAGTGAACTCTTCAGATAGTTTGCGACTATCTTATCACTGAATATCCAGGCCCAGTTTGGATTATACAACTCATGCAGCTGTCAAACCTAATGAGCTCCCAGGAAGCTAGCCAGCTGGGCCATATCCCCACAGTGCAGACACAGCTGGTAGGCACATTTGAATGTGGTAATAGTTGCAACTGATTGGAATCACTCTGTTATACCAATTAAAATAAAATAAATCAACCCTGAGTATTTAGAGAATCAACCTACAAAATCCTCATGCTTAATCTTAAATCAGCCAAACACGTAGAGCATCAGTAAGAGAACTTAGCTTCTACTCCTTCTAGATCAATGATTACCTAGCAACACGGCTGCTCTGATCACATACAAACACCTGCTAGGTCTGCGTGATTAGGCTAGAATGCAGACATCCTCTTAGTATACACCTCTAATCCTTCTAGCTGGAATTCTTTAGACACACCCTTATCCCAAACAATGGTGGGCAGATGAAGTGATGAATCAGAAAAAGATTTGACAGAGTGAGTCTGAGATAGAACATGCCCAACTCAGATGAGGAAAGCTATGTAAAAGCAGGAAAGGAAGAGCAAGTGCATCAGTGAGTTGGGAGTGAGTGCAGCTAGTATAGTGCAGGGGAGTTCACTTCCTTCCTCAGTCCATGCAGTTCAGTGTTGGTCAACAGAGGCAGTTGAAGCCAAAGAATAACAAGGAGCCAGAAAATTAGAATACATTGCCAGAGTTAGTTTGAGGTAAGCAGAGAAATTCAGACAGAAGCATAGAGTTTTTTTTTTTTTTTTCTTTTTTTTCGAGCTGGGGACGAACCCAGGGCCTTATGGGTTGCTAGGCAAGCGGCTCTTTGCTACCTCTACCGTGAGCCAAATCCCCAACCCCCAGACAGAAGCATAGAGAAGACAGATTACTTGAAGAGGATGTTGAGCCAGAATAGCCGAGTTGAACCAGCCAGCCAGAGTTCAGAAAAAATTAGAAAGGATAGACTTACTTAGCACTAAGCCTTCAAGATGACAATTACATATAGTGAATAAAAGTTAACATCATTAATTCATCAAAAGCAACTTACAATCACACATCAGGCACATAACCAACAGCAGAATGATCCACATTCAAAGATCGTTCTACAAAAATTCAAAAAATAGGAAACTAAACTCAGTTTCTATCCCTAAATTCAGTTCTTCTTTAGAAATTTTCTCCCACGAGGATTACTATGATAAAACCCAGAACACATATTTGAAAAGAACAATGAAAAGTGCATGTAGAGAATTCAAGGAGTTCATAAAAGACAGGAATAGACACATTAATAAACCTGGAGGACCTGAGTAAATTTGACAATGAAACTCAAGAACACACCATGTTGACGAAATGAGACAATGAAGACAACTATGCATCTGAAAAACAAATTAAGAAAAGAAAGAAATATACTTAAGAAAGTCTAAGATCAAATGAAGATAGAATTGAAATCTTAAATAATACAAAGAAATCAGGGGAAAGGTTTATCCATAGGATGGATCAAGCAGAAGAAAGAATATCAGAATTTGAAGAAAAAGTAGAGTAACTAAAGCACTAAATCAAAGAATATGAAAAAAATCAATGAAATACACTATGGGAAGATGCAAGAACTTTGAAGTACCATGAAAAGAACACATTTATAAATTCTGTGGAAAGAAGGATCACAAGATTATGAGGTAAGTGACATAGATTATATCTTCAACAGTATCAAGAAAAGCCCCAAGTTAAAAGGAAGACTAACCCATACATGTATAGAAAGCACATAGAATACCAAATTGACTTGACCAAAAAGAAACCTTGATGGGTAGCACATTAACACATTAGGTATAAATAAAAAAGACAAGGTATTAAACAGCAAGAGAACCAAGTCGCATTAAAAAATATATCTATAAGATTAACACCTTCCCAATAGGTACTAGAAAAGCAGAAGTGACTGAAGATATGTCCTTCAAATTATCACAGACCAAAAATGTCAAGTCAGTCTACTCTAATAAGCAAAACTCTCTGTTCAGTTGAAGGAGAATGAAAAACTGTCTGTAATATAAACTCACTAAAAGAATTCATGGATGTGGATGAACCAGTCCTACAGAGGATATTGAATGCAGTACTTGGGATTGAAGAGTGGAATAGCCAAAAGGGTACAAAAAGAAAAAAAAAGGCATTTATAATTACTGAAATAGAAAATACAATGCAGAAGACAATGCCAAAGTTAAAACAAAATAAAGTCAATCTACTCACACAAGTGACCATCAAGTTAATACGTTAATTGCTTCGATTTTCTCAGTTAAACAATAATAGTTGGATTAAGAAATGGGTTTACTTTTCTGTTGTCTAGAAGAAACTTATTGCACAATCAAGTACAGACTCCTCAGAAAGAAAGGATAAAGAAATAAATATTCTAAGCAAATAGATCTGGGAAACAAGGAACATTCAATATCCAGATATTTGCTAAAGTCAACTTCAAATTAAAATGAATTAGAATAAGTAAACAAAGATTCTTCAGTCTGATCAAAGGGAAAATTGAACAAGAAGACATTACAGTCCTAAATATTTGTGTACCAAACTCTGGAGCACTGAACTTCACAAAAAAAGAATACTACTGAATTTTAATATATTGAAATTACTCCAACTCAGTAGTACTGGGTGATGTCAATATACCACTTTCTCCAAAAAAGACATCATTTTAACAACAAATTAACAGAGAAAAAAACAGCATTAAATGACATCATACATTCAATAAAACTTACATACTTCTCTAGAATATTCTACCCAAACCCTCAAACTACTCATAAATTCACATACATTTTTGTAAAACAGACTGCATATTGGAGCTCAAAAGATATTGAAATAACTTCAAGTAACCTATATAGGCACAGTTTAATAAAGTTAAAGTCATCATCACAAGAATATTGAGTAATCATGTGAATGTATAGACACTAAGCTGATGAATGATGAGTAGGTCAAAGGAGAAATGATGAAAGAAAAAAAATTCTGTAGTTAAATGAAAATGAAAGCAGAACCCAGTAAAACATGTGGAACACAGCAAAGGAGTACTGACAGTGGTAGTCACAGTTCTAAGTATCTCAAATAGATAATACAAGAAAGCACAAATATGTTACTTAATGATGGAATTGAAGAATTTGCAAAAATAAGAGCAAAAACTAACAAAAAATCCACTATATGAGAATAAATAAATGTGACAACAGAAATTAATAAAATAAAAACAATGAAATTTTATAAGAATTAAGGAAATAAAAGTTGGTTCATTGTGAAAGTAAACAAAATTGACAGACCCAAAGCCCAATAACTCAAAATAAAGAATGGTCTCAAAATAACAGAATTAGTTATATCACATATAAAAGAAATATTGTAAGGGAATGTGGTGGTTTTTATATGCTTGGCCCAGGGAGTTGTACTATTAGGGAATGTGGCCTTGTCTGAGTAGGAGTGTAACTGTGGGTGTGGGCTTTAAGACCATTCCTTGATGCCTGGAAGATGTCCTCACCTAGCAGGCTTCAGATGAAGATAACAGAACTCTCAGTTCCTTCTGCACCATGCGTTCCTCAATACTGTCATATTCCTGCCTTAGTGATACAGGACTGAACTTCTGAACCTTTAAGCCAGCTCCAATTAAATGTTGTCCTTATAAGACTTGCATTGGTCATAGTATCTGTTCACAACAGTAAAACCCTAACTACAACAGAAGTTGGTACCAGGAGTAGGGTACTGCTATGATAGGCCTGACCATGTTTTTGTCTAGAAGAATGTGGATTTGGGGATTTTGGATTTGGAAAGCAATGGAATGCTTTAAGTGGGGCTCAATGGGTCATTCTAGTAGGAATATAGAAAACTTTGTTGCTGAGAATGATTTCAGCTGTTCAAACATGACCCAAGAGGTTTCAGTGGAGATGAAATTCAGTATGTGTTTTAGAGACTGCTTTTATGATATTTCAGTGAAGAATGTTGCTGCTTTTTGCTGTTGTCTGAAGAGTATACCTGAGGCTAAGATAAAGAGATTTATGTTAATTGCATTGATAAAGGAAGTCTCAAAAAAGCCCAGCAGAGACTTTGTTCTCTGGTTAAGTCTCAGGAAGAGCATTTTGAAATGTATAGCAAGCTTAGAAAGGGAAAATATAAATCAAGTGGTTTGAGTACTAAAGGGGTACCAGGACATGAAGTGGAGCTCAATCCTATGTTAAAGGCTATTAAATTAAATTAACGGAGTGTTGACCATTGGGCAAGATCCCATCCAGCTAAATTTAGGTCTGGGCATAGTAGTACAGTTCTTTAATCCCAAGAGACAAAACCTAACAGACTTGAGTACAAAGTCAGCCTGGAACAGAACAAGTCCTAGTTGAAGAAAAGGTTAAATCCAGGTGTGGTGATATATACTGTTAATGCCAGAAGGCACACCCATGGAGATATCTGAGTTCAAGGTCAATCTACAGGGCAAATTCCAGGACAGCCAAGCCTAGGCACTAAGGAAATTGGAAACAGAAAGTTGGTAATTGAATAAGGGGGCTGGAGGGACATGTTCCAGCACGAGCAAGCAGCTGGAACTCTGCAGCATCAGACATGTGGTTCTGGCTTTAGAGCCAAAAATAAAAGGAACTACTGGGACAAATAATGCTGGTTATCTGGAATTAAGAAATTAGTGTTACTAAGTTGAAACCAGCATCACTGACATAAAATTGGGGAAGTATTTTCAAGGAATACAAATAAACTGTATTTGAGAGATAGCCAAGTTTGTACCTTGCATTGTAGCTGGACTTGGGAAGATCTAAGAATCACCCATGTGGTACTGGTTTTGAAGATATAAAGAAGTCTTGGAGAGCAGCTGAGGCTCAAAACTATGAGAGGCCAGGTAAGGCTATTGGTGAAGGTGCAGCCTCAGTTGCCGTTGACAGCCCTGGACTGAATGGGTCATGCAAAGGAGTTGAGGCTTGGCACCATGAAAGGGGCCTATGAAATGCTATTGGTGAAGCCTAGTCATAGGTGAAGACCCCATGTACTGGAGATGCCAGTACCATGGGATGATCACTAAGAACAGCAGCAGCAGTGGAATGGACTAAACTAGAGCCTAGATTATTATAGAGGGCAGAGCTGGAGAAGTGACCCAAATCCTTTGGAGGAACCAGAAGATCATGTGTTACAACCAAGAAGATCATCCCAGACACTAGAAGCTGTGAAGTTTGAGTTGCCTTAGAAACTTCAAGATGTGAAAGATATCATAGCTGTGGTATACCAGCCAGGGACAGCGGCTAACAGGGAGTGGAGTCAGCCTAGGAGAAAGAAGATTGTTGCAGTCACCAAAGACGAAAAACAAGTTGGAGATCTAAAGACCAATTTGGCAGCAGATAAGGAGATACAGAGTTTGGAGTTTGCCCATCTGGTTTCCTGTCTTGCTTTGGGGATTACAGTTAAGTGATTGGATGACTCTCAGAAGAGACTTTGAACTTGGGAATTTTAACATTGAGATTGCTATAGACTATGGGGACTTTGGATATTGTACATTTTCATTATGATAATGGCAAGTTATGGCTCCCATAGTCTCATGTGTTGAACAAGCCTATGGGGGCCAGGGAGTGGAATGTGATGGTTTGTGTATGTTTGGCCCAGGCCCTTTTAGTTGTGGCCTTGATGGAGTAGTGTGACACTGTGGGTATGGATTTAAGACACTAGCGCCAGCTGCCTGTATACCAATCTTCCTCTAGCAGCCTCCAGATAAATATGCAGTGCTATCAGCTCCTCCTGCACCATGCCTGCCTGATTGCTGCCATGCTCTTGCCTTGATGATAGTGGACTGAACCTATGAACTTATAAGCCAATTGTCCTTATAAGAGTTGCCTTGGTCATGGTGTCTGCTCACAGCAGTAAAAACCTGTCAGGAAATAATTTTAAATCTATATTCAATCCAGTTAGAATAAAAATGTAGATGCTTCATTCCTTCTTAGAAGGGAGAATAAAATACTCATGTGAGGAAATATGGGGTCAAAAAGTAGAGCAGGGACTGAAGAAAAGGTCATCCAGATGATGACCTTGGGGATCCATCCCATATGCATCCACCAAACCCAGCCACTATTGTTGATGCCAAGGAATGCTTGCTGAAAGGAGCCAGATAGGGATGTCTCCTGAGAGGCTCTGCCAGAGCCCTACTGATACAGAAGAGGATGCTTGCAGCTAACCATTGGACTGAACAGGGGGAATCCATTGGAGGAGTTAGAGAAAAGACTGAAGAAGCTGAAAGGGTTTACAACCCATAAGAAGAACAACAATATCAACCAACCAGAACCCACCAGAGCTCCCAGGGACTGAACTATCAACCAATGAGTACAACATGGACCCATGACTCCAGTCACATATGTAGCAGAGGATGGCATTGTCCAGCATCAATAGGAGGAAAAGCCCTTGGTCCTGTGAAGGCTCATTTCCCCAATGTAGGGTAATGGCAGGGTGTTGAAGTTGGAGCGGATGGCTGTGAGTGGGAGCATCTTCTTAGAAGCAGGTTGGGGAGGGGCTGTCGGGGTGGGGGAATAGGGATAACATTTGATATGTAAATACATAAAATAGCCCAAGAAAAAATAAAATTTTAATAATAATAATCATAATAATAAAATATCTAAACTAATGAATGCATTTCTCTATTCATCTCACCTACTAAAGTTAAACAAAGGAGAAATCAACAACCTAAAATAACTCATAGCAAATGAGAGATTGAAAAAGTAATAAAAACCCTTCTTATTAAAAAGGTCTTCAGATTCATATATATGAATAGCAGAATTATAACAGACTTTCAAAAAAGCATTGAAAAATACTTAAATTTTTCATAAATTAAATAATGAAATAGAAAGATAACCTCCATACTCCTTTAAAGGCAGTAGCATCAAAACTAGGTAAAGATGCATTTACATCAAAAGCTACTGTCTTATCTTCCTGATTAACATAGTTATAAAAAGCCTAAGTATAATATTGCAAAACAAATACAGGTGCATTGAGAAAAGTCCACATACCATGATTACATTGATGTACTGAAGTTGTGGGGATGATTTAAATACATCAGTCTGTAGTTATAATAAAACATATAAATGATTTTAAAAGCCATTGTACCTGATTATCTTAATAATAGAAACATGATGCTGAAACAACAAAACCATGTAGATCAATGACACAATGACATAAAACATAAGACTCAGTTATCTGTGGATAAAGTTGTAGCCATATGATGTTTGACAAGATGTCATGATTACATACTGGATGGAAGACAGCATCTAAAACAAGCTATGCTAGGAAAACTGGGTATCCACATATAGAAAAATGAAATTATATCAACATCTATCATTTCAAAAAACAAAATCAACTTGGCATGGAGCAAAGATCTCATAGTGTGAATATATATATATATTCATTTCTACATTTCTACTGGTTGTAAAGTGCTAAGCACACTAGTAAAAGAGAAAAGTAATCATTAATATTAGTCATCTCTGGCTGCTGTCAAGTACAATCATGACTGAGTGAGAAAAACGAAGACATCGACGCAATACTGGAACAAATGGGAGGTTATCCATTACATTCTGTTAGAATGTCAGGGCAACTCCATAAGATGAAACCCATAAAGATGGCATCATTATCAGTCTGAGAGCCCTTGGATGCACAATGTATACATTCTAGGGTAGATTCTGCCATTAGTGTGCTGTAAATTATTTTAGAATCAAACCAACTTCTAATGAGTTATTGTCAAATACACAGATTAAGGTGTCTTTCAAATATCATCAGACAGTTGCGTTTGATAGTGATTGATACAGACTCACAATTAGCATAGATGACAACAATAGGGGACTAGCAATGGTGTGCTCCAAATAAGACGTATATTTATCATGCAATCTCTCCTGCAAAGGCTCATGGGTCATGCAGAAGAGGGTCTAGGAAGAATGTCTATGGTCAGTAGATCACTACAGTGTCTTCTGGATACAGAAGGGCTGCTGCACTTATGAATTTACAGGGCTTGTGACAGCATGCTCAAGACCCATGGAAGCCTACGACAACACAATATCCCAACATGGAGGGAGCAATCACACACTAGTTTCGACTCCTAGCGAAGAAACTATTGGTAATATTTCACTGTTGTGAGCATGGTCTACTTTCTGTAAGAGTGTAGTCCTTGGTAAAACAGATTCCAGAGGGAGGCCACACATACAAGAATATTTGGGCAGCACAAACTAGTCATATGGAGAAAATGACACCAAGTTGTAAGGGAACAGAAGGGGGTGGTTCTGAGAAGTATTGGGAAAGGGAGGATGGATATAATAAATAGCATGTTTTATGGAATTCTCAAGGAGATAGTTTTAAAGATCTAAATGTCTCCGTATTTCTTAAAACCAGGGCTCATGACTTCTATGTCTTAACAAGTCTCCCTTCACTCTCCTATGGGTTTTTGTAAGCCTCATTCTTTAGTCATTTGACTGGACACATATCACCAATAGATTTTTTCTTTTATTTTCTTTCTGCTGTTGCCAATAGGAATTCAATCCAAGGTCTTGCATATCAGGATATTCTTTTAACTGTGCTTTAATCATTTTCTAAAATCACTTTAATCTTAAGCATTGTTCTGTTAACATGACTTGTAAGGTGTTTATACATAATCATGTGCTATTTTTCTGGTTTCATAAGTTAGGAATAGCTTCATCCAGACTGTGGATCAAATCCAGCTTGGTATGTAAGCATTGCAGATTTGTGAGAAAATATTAAGGTCTTCTATCGTGGCTCAAAGAAGTCAGAAAGAAGAGAGAGATAGTGAAACTACAATTGTAGTGAAATGCATCTTGAAATAAAGGTACATTTCCAAGTACTGCTTGGCTGACATCTGGATTGGATTCCTAATAGATCTGGAAATAAGTGTCATGGTAAAAATATGCTGAACATTTTAAAGAAAAATTCTATTAAATAATGAAATTATTTTAATGACTCAATCTGCTACCTTAATATGTTTTTCACTGGAGTTCATAAGAGGACTATATTATGACTAATTCCATATAAAATTCCTTATGAATTTTATGAATTTGATGATTTATCTTTCATCACTTTTAAAGCACTGTCATCCAGTAGCTCTTCAGCAGCGTCTCTGATGAATATTTTCAATGCACATCAGACATGTATTGGAGTATTTCTCCGCCTGCATTGTCTTCTGACTTCCTCTCATACTATCCATTTCATTAGTTGTGATGAATAGTAGCTAAGGGCTTCTGTTGTGCTAACAATTCTCTTTTGCACTGTGGTAGTGAGCTATTAAGCTATATATTTAAATATTAATATTAATTTATGAATATATTTTTATCTTTGTTATCAAATACAATTGTATTATTTTTAAAATTGCTATCTTCTACAATTTCTCCCAAACACTGATATACTGAACCTTTAGTTATCTGTGCCTGTAAATATTAATTTCTTAAGGAATCAGAATATCTACACTGGTGAGTCACTGTTTTTCTTGAATTCTGGTGTCCATCCTTTATTTTTTGTTTTTTGGTTTTTTTTGTTTTGTTTTTTTTTTGTTTGTTTGTTTGTTTTTTTTTTTTTTTTTGCTAGTTTAGTTTAGTTTTTAGTTTAGTTTAGTTTAGAAATGATTAACATTTCAAACGTTATTCCTTATCCCAGTTTTCCCTTCACAAACTCCTTTTTACATCCCTAGCGTTCCCCTACACTGGGGCATGGAGCCTTCCCAGGACCAAGGACCTCTCCTCCCATTGATGCTCAGCAAGGCCATCCTCTGCTACATATGCTGCTCGAGCCATGGGTCCCTCCATGTGTACTCATTGGTTGGTGGTTTAGTCTCTGGGTGCTCTTGGGGGTCTGGTTAGTTCATGTTGTTGCTCTGCCTATGGGGTTGCAAACCCCTTCAGATCCTTCAGTCCTTTCCCTAACTCTTCCATTGTGGTCTCTGTGCTCAGTCCAATGGTTGGAGGCAAGCATCCACCTCTTCATTTGTCAGGCTCTGGCAAAGCCTCTCAGGAGACAGCTATATCAGGCTCCTGTCAGCAGTACTTCCTGGCATCCACAATAGTGTCTGAGTTTGGTATCCGTATATGGGATGGATTCCTAGATAGGGAAGTCTCTGGATGGCCCTTACTTCAGTTTCTGCTCCACACTCTG
Source organism: Rattus rattus (assembly GCF_011064425.1). Taxonomy (NCBI): domain Eukaryota; kingdom Metazoa; phylum Chordata; class Mammalia; order Rodentia; family Muridae; genus Rattus; species Rattus rattus. The sequence goes on along the minus strand of NC_046166.1, from coordinate 49,512,270 downwards.
TCCCCGTTTTTCCTTTAAATAGGAGCAATTCTGGGTTAGAAACTTGGAGATGAGTGGGTGGTCCCATCCCCAACCAGGGGTCCTGCTTAACTACGGGATATGGGAGGGAGAATCTGTAGAGACCATATCCAGAGTTTAGTACACACCTTTAATCACAAACAATGAGGGTAAAGTTTGTTTGTAGAAAGACCCCATGCTTGAAAGTGATGTCCAACTTAGTGACTGACAAAGTGATAAAGCGGAGAAAGATTTGACAGAATAGAGTGGAAAGAGAAACTAAGTAAAGGCTAGTGCAGAGAGAGAGGAGGAGGAGGAGCAGGAGTCCGTTTTACCAGGAGAGTTTTACAGTGACAGATTGAAGAGAGTACAAACTAGGCACAGGTGAAGCCAGAAAGAGGTAGAGAATTAGAAGGAGTCAGAAGATTAGAACATATTGCTAGAATTAGTTTGAGGCCAAGCAGAGCAAATCGGTCAGAGACTGAAAGGGAGAATCCAGATTGAAGAGGAGTTTGTGCCAGAACCGCTGAGTTGAGCAGTTAGTTAGAGCTCAGAAAGAACTAGAAAGGGTAAGTTTACTCAGCAGTAAATTTCAGAGGCAAAAAACATTCTAGGCCTGGATTAGATTGTACAGAGGCTAGAATCTTGCAAGATTAGACATATGTTAGCAGAGTGAAGCAGTAAGCCTCAGCGACAACAGTTACACCAGGTGAATAAAAGTTCCTTTAACATAGAGGGCAGCACAAAGTTAAGAAAACATCATTACTTCATCCCACTATGATTTTCTGATCTTAGAGCTCTTCAACTGTCTCCTAATTTCAAGAGCTGCAAAGGGAAGACTCTATCAATCATACTTTAGGGTAATTTAACAAAATGCTCACGACTTAGTTCTTTGTTTTTCCTACTTGTTTTTTCTTACTCCTTTCCTTAGTTCAGCCCTCTGATTTCTCTATTTTCTTTTAGCAAAATTTGAAATAAAATGCAAATATCTTTAAAAATACTTGTTGCAGGCTAGTTGTCTACATGAATTTATTTCATAGTATTGATTCTATAAATAGACTAGATAATAATTGTAGACAATAGAAATAATGGTTGAGAAATTCATTGTTTACTTTAAAAACATGGTATGATCCTAGACAGCAACTTAGTGCCTAGAAGAGTGTATTATCATATCTTTCTTTGTACTCTCTAGTAAGGCATCTTATAAGCTATTAGATTCCATTATGCTTTATAATCTCTCTCTCTCTCTCTCTCTCTCTCTCTCTCTCTCTCTCTCTCTCTCTCTCTTGTATACCTGCCTACACAAACATACATTGTTTATATAAGAAGTAGTACATAATTATTTTGTTTTTATTTATTATTTCCATCCTCACTTTCCCAATACTTCTCAGAATCACCCCCTTCCTTTCCCTTACCACTTGGTGTCATTTTCTCCATAAGACCAGTTTGTGCTGTCCAAATATTCTTGTATGTGTGACCTCCCCCTGGAATCTGTTTTACCAAGGACTGCACTCCCAGAGAATATGAATATCTTATAACTGCTATAAGGTAAAAACATGATGTTCTGGATCACTATGTGGTTCCTAGTTAATCTCATCCATAACCCCCATAGTTGATAATGTTTTATTTTTATAGAAATACAAATGAATTTATATAGTCAGCCAACTATTTTTTTGTGTGCTTAAAGCTACTATATCATTGAGGAGATGTTTTGAGAGAGGATTAATACATTTGCTTATAAAACAAGCTCTTCATATTTAAACATAGAAACCAGAACTTTTCATGTATAATAAATTAATTGATATATTATTAGTTGATATTGACTGAGTAGAGTATTTTTCTTAAAGTACAAAAGTGATGACATATTAAAAACCAGTGAGTTATTTCCTAGCTGCAAAATAATCACAGTGCAGTTTCTTACTCTTATTCTGTTATGCATGAGAATATAATACATGAAATTTTAATATCAGACCGGGAAATAAAACATGGACTATTTATAAACAGTTCTGCAAAAGTAGTTTTACAAACCTAAAAACATCTTAAAGATTGAAGTAAAATTTGCAAATAGTACTAAAAGGCTTTTAAGCCATGAAAAATAAATATGCTGATGCGCTAACATTTTGTTTCTGTCTAATATTGAAAAAGGAAACCTTGCCTTCAATGTTCTAGCACTCAAGGAAATATTATACTCTGTTATAAAATTTTATTGAATGATTAAAAGTAATGTATTTGGCAAAACAGTTCCTATTATACTAGCCTTATTCTCAGAAACTGTAGTATGTTCATATTTTTTTCATGGACAAAACACACAGTGTTTTGCCATGTCTGTCATAAGCCCTGACCTAATGCTATTCAAGACAGGATTCTGTATTAAAGAAAGAGAATGACTTACAGCATCAAAATAAGTGAAGCAGGGGAGGGGATGTAACTCCCTAAGAGAGCAGTCAATTAGTATGCAGGAGGTTCAACTCACTGTACTGGGAAAAAATGGCAATTGATATGTAATGAAAGAAAATCTGTTCAAACTAGCTTTCTAAGATGAAAGACTTCCTCTTTCCACTAAATCTTATTTTGTCTCCCATGATATTATTGCATTCATTGTGTATCTCAGTTTTGATGTAAAAAATATGGATTTCATAATTATAAATATTTTGCATTATTATAATAAGGTAAAATCTTGACCATTTTATTCTACTGCGTCAATCATACATCAGTAGAATGAACTGTGTTTTGTCTGCTTAGAAGATGAAATGCACTTGTCTTTTTCTGATGGCACGTTTTATAAAGCCTGTAATGCAGTCTTTTAAATGTAGGTGGTCAATTAATTAAGAATACAAAGGATGGGGAAATCATGCATATTCAGTCACAGTCACCGTGTAGAATTAAGTAAATAATCAATTGGTGAAATGATCTGAATAACCCCTTCAACTGTGGTGAGAACAGGTGAAGTACAGTCAGAACAGCAGGAATTTGAGCGCCTATTGTCTGTAATCCTCGCTGCTCCTTTGTCTTCTTGTCTTCTGGTTTTGGAGTTGAGAGAGATGTGTCCTCTTCATTTCTCAAGATTGGTTTTATGTAAACCTCCTCCCACTTCTTTCTTTCCCATCTGTCTAATTGTATAACTTTATAACTATGTAACATTATCCCACACTCCTTTTTGCCTCATTCCTTCAGGATGTCAACCTTTGGTTCCAGTATGAGCACCCTCTGGGAAATCGTGTTGGTCATGACCTTCAGAGATTTAAGATGGTGTTATGAATCCTTGGATAGCTTCTTACCACATACCTTCCTGGCATGTGACTCTAGGTTATTAAATGTTTTTATTACTAATATATGCACATATTCTAATATTTGCATATATACTAATATATGTATCTCTTTGCCTTTCCCCAAACTGGTTTGTTCAATTTACTTTTTCTAATATATGGGATTTATTAGAGTAGCTTACAGGCTATGGTTCATTGATGTCTATCTACCGATGGAAAGTCCAAGAATCCAAGAGTTGTTCTGTTCATGTGGATAGATGTCTCAGCTGATCTTCAGTATATGTCCGAATCCTGAATATGGAGGCTCCAGCACCAGGGATAGAATTGACTTGCCAGCAAGCAGTCAAAGAACAAAGGCTTCCTTTCTCCATGTCTTTATATAAACTGCCACAAGTGTGACCCAGATAAAAAATGGATCTTCATACCTCAAAAGATCTGGATTAAAAATGAATCTTTCCACTTAAAATTAAGTCTTTGAGAAAAAATCCTTATTATTGTACACAGTCACTTGGGTTTTAGTCAATATAAGAAGTAGTTGAGTGGAAAATAATATTATCATCAATGATGGAACCTACAACCAGAAAGACAAATGCCACATAACCTTTTCTATTTGTGGTCATAGTCTGAGAGGAAAACCAAATGTGACTGTTTTAGAAAAGAATGTAGCAATAAAATGACTAGTAGTAACATTCTGCTAAATAAGGGTCCTACTTAACTATCAACAGAGAAGCCTCCTCCTACAGTAGATGCAAGTTGATACTCAGATCCACAACTGGTCAATGGACTTAGAGTGAGATACCTTTAACCATTCATTCATAAAAGAGATGTCTCCATCAAATCCTACAGATCAGGAAAACTGTGAAAGAGCAGGAGAAAAGGTTGTAAGAACCAGTGGGGATAGAAGAAACTAAAAATCAAGGCCTTTTAAATACAAGAAGATAAATGCAGGTGTGAACTCACAAAGACTGTGACAGCATGAAGAAGACCTACACAAGTATAAACTTGATGGGGACCCAGCAATGAAAAGTGATAGGCTATCTCTAATTGGTATGAGTTTGCAAAGTAAATTACTTTTCCCCAGTGTAGTCTCATGGAGTATACAAACCACACTTAAGGCCAGGTCTCACAACCTAGAAGACGGCCAACAGAAAATGAACTAAATACTATTTTTTACATTTATTTTTATTTGATTCTTTGGGAATTTCATATCATATACCCCAATTGCAATCACCTTCCAGTCTTCCCATGTCTTCCCTTCCAGTTCTCTCACTCTGTGACACCCTCCCACCAGACTGAAAAAGCATACTCACTGAAGCAAGGTCGAATTGGTAGTGACTAGCTCTACCCAAACCCTCCTCCCACAGGAAGAATGGGTCTTTTTCTGGCTACATTCAAGCCAGAAGCTGTTGACTAAGGAAATCCTTAGACTAGCTGGAGAGAAGCAGGACCAGCTCTTCCCTGCCCACTCCACTACTGATATTCAGGTGGATTTGGAAGTTTTCGTGTTTTTGTTTTGGTAACTTACAGGTGTTTGGCTTGCAATTAATTGTTTCTGCTTTTATGTTTTTATGGGATCTTTTGTGTTCGTGGGTTTGTGTGTGAGCATCAGTATCTTTATGTTGTCATGTGCTATTTCCTTGGATATTTTTTCCTGATCATTTATTTGTTTTGCATACTCTGCTTGTTTTCTAAAGATGAGAACAAGAAGGCTCTGGATTTTGGTGATGAGGAAGATCCGGAAGGAAATTTGGGGAGGGAAAGCTCAATGAAAATATCTTGTATGAAAAATTCTATTTTTAAGAAAAGAAAGAAATTAAAATAATCACTTGTTCACTCCTGTCATAAGCTATCGAAACATGGTGAACAGTAAGGTCACAGCGATGTTAGGGTATGGCTTGTGAGGGACACATTCTGTGCCATGAATGGTCACAGGACTATCCTAAGTGTAACCAATGAAGTTTGTTTTATAGAAAAATGAACAATGAAGAAGGTACATAACACAGATAAGCATCTGGAAAGCTGAATTATTATTTAAAAACATAGTAAAGGCAAATTTTCACACATAATAGCTGTACTTGTATTACATTTTGCAATAATCTGTGTACAACAGAGCCCTCTACATCAGGGGAATTTTTTTTACTTTATCAAATAGGTACCGATTAGCCACAGAGAATGTTTGAAGAAACAAATTGACAAGTTTAGGTTTAAAATGTATTTAATTTTATTATTAAAACTTAATACCCACTGGTAGCTAGTGACCTAGTGTTGAAAGTTATAGCATGTATAAGATAGAACCATACATTAGCACATGTCTGTTCTTTAAATTTATATTTAACTTTAAAAAAACACCAATTTTTGTCATAATACTCAAGATATTTTCTTACATAGTCCTACATTTAGTTTTTGTCTTTTTTCTTGTAATCCAATTTAAAGCTTCAAGAAATTGAATGAAAAATGTAAACACCATTTATCATCATGAAATAACATGATAAATGTGACTAAAGTATAGAATTTTTAAAAATGAATTTCATATAGGCCATTAATGGCATTTCATCAGAAAGTGAAAGCACAGAACTCAGATAAAAATGATTCTCAATTTCTAGAGTTAAACATTAACTTGGTCACAATAAAAGAAACAAAAGCATCCTTTATCATTGACGTTTGTATAAATTCTTATATGGATTGAATACTTAGTTGGCTAAGATGATTAATTCCTAATGATGATTCTATAAGAATTCCTAAAACGATACTGGTAATTATTATGCCCATTATAATTAGGGCTGCAATTAGATATCTCTCTGATATGAAAACTGTAATTAGAACTCTGCTAGTCTTCACATCTCATGAGTTAATTGCTTCTGAGATAGAAAGCAGGCATTTACAAGTTAGATATACATTCCTTTAGGTTGTAAAGAAAAGACCATAAACTGAGAACAAACTATTTATTGTAGGTACAAGGACAGAAGATAAGATATTGATGATTTACCTACACAAACCTTCAGTGTTAACTTAGACACAAGAATTACTGTTTTAGCCTATCAATGAATAGAAAATGAAGGTCTAGCTAGATAACTAGTCTGAATCAAAGCACATATAAACATCTCTGTTGTAAACTTCTTATTCAATTTATGATTTCAGTCTATGTTTAAACTGGTGATGAACATTTGGTAATTGGAATACCATGTGATCATATGTCCTGGGAAAGTACTAAAACCACAAATGGTGGCATTAGGAGACAAAGGTGAGAGCAGAACACAGAATTCAAAAAGAGAATTTAAACTGAGGCAGAAAATAGAAGGCAGAAGAAGAGAAGAAAAGAAAAAGTGAAGCACAATAGCAGGAGACACAGCAGAATGTAGGAAAATATAACAGAGAATAAGGGAGACATAAAAGAGAAACAAAGAAGCTGTAGGGAGGAGAAAAAGCAGATAGACTTCTCCTTACCATGGGATGGAACAAGTTTTTCCTTAAAAGCAAGGTAGGCTCAGTCTTACTAAAGAGAACCAGATTTTTGTCTTACAAACTTCGGTTTAATTCATTAAGCGCTAAGAGGGTAGAAGCTTTTTCTTTCTCTGTGCAATAAAGGTTGAAGCTAATTTTTCATCCAGAATGATATATATGTAAATACGTATAGATGTGTCTGTGTAAGTATGTGAGTTGGTTAGAAAGACTGCTGGACCCAACAAGTAAGTATGTGATTTTGTATATATGTGTCTATGAATGTATGTGTACTTAGGCATATTTGCTTGTGTAAACATTTTTCTTTCTGCCAGCTTGACTCTCTTCTTTTGGCTCAATAAAAGTTTATTGCTCCAAATTTCCCACCTGCCTGGCAAGGAAGAGGTAAGCATTCTAGTCAAGAGAAAAAAAAGTCCCTACCAATTAATCCTTTACTTAATCCCCAGCTGTTAGTCAACAGGTATTAGTCTGCCCAGAGGCCTGCAGCATCTGGCTTTAGAGTAATTTAGAGTCAAGACAGGTAAATGTTATTATAAAAAGCAACCATGCCTGGCTGTCTTGTCTAACCTCAGTGGAAGAGGGTATACCTAGCCTCAGAGAGACCTGATGTGCCAGGGTTGGGGGATACCCAGAGGGGAGCCCACTCACTCAGAGGAGAATGGAAGGAGGCAGAAAGAAATTGTGGGATTGGGATGTTAAGCAAATAAGTAAGATGATGATGATGATGACGACAACGACGACCACGACAATGATGATAAAGAAAGCAACCTTAATCTCTCATGAGATCAAGTCTTGCCTCTGCCAAAACTCCACATCCAAATGGGATGCTTCAGAGAAGGCCCAACACAGAGCTAAGCTCCTGGCAGCTTTGTTCCTCTAACACAGCATTTAAAATTCTAGTTATTGAGTTGGGAATTTTAATAATTGACCATTCCCCATGAAGATTTTTATTATTATACATTTCTTTTGCAAAGTTACATAAAAGGTTGTCATTAATTCATGGAGATGGTAACAAAATAATTTAACTTTTTGCTTTTAATTGTAATGCTTGAATGTTAGTATGAAATTAAGAACATATGAAATTAATATTAAACAAGTATGCTACATAATTTTGGAATTTTATTGATGAAATGTTTTAACCATCTAAGTTCTACCATGAAAAACTTTCTCTTAATGATAGTTAATGCTAATAATTTATTAAGGCTTTTACTTTTTAATTGTAATTCATAAAGAAATTAATAAAAATTAAGATTATAATATAGTTATTATAATATAACTATAATATTGTTCTCAAATTTCTTAACGTTGTGACCCTCTAATATGGTTTCTTATGTTATGGTGACCCCCAGCCAAAAAATTATTTTCACTGCTATTTTATAACTGTAATTTTGGTACTGCTACGAATTGCAATGTAAATATCTGATATGCATGACACCTGATATGCAACCCCTGTGAAAGTATTATTCAGGCTCCAAAGGGGTTGCAACCCTCAGGCTAAAAACCATTGAAATATGGTTTCTTCTGGCTTAGCCTTTTGACAACTTAGTCTTAATGATACATGAATTATAATAAATTTATAAATCTTTGAAAATAAATAATATGACCTTTTACTATTTCTCCATAAAATAAATATTGATTTCAAATTGGGGAGAAGTTCTCTATCTGCCCCCCCCAACGATTCTTAAATTCTAAAAATTTCTCTGGTTTCCTATCATTGAAATGGACAGCCAATTCATGTTCTTGCCACTTTTCAAAACATCAGTGAATGTATTATTTCTCTACTCTCTTGTGATGTTCTCTAATGCAAGTTATATCCATATTTGGATTTTTATAAATCAAGATGAAAGATTCTTTTCATTGCCACCTTCATTCTCTACAATTAGTGTCTGATAATTTGTGTGTAAACCTTCTTAAATTCTCATACAGGATAATGTAAAGATATAATCTCAAAAAATAATAAAAACTCAATACTATACTTTAAAGTCATCCTTAACAAAAGGAAGAAAGGCAATATCAAATGCAACACAAATATTATATATGTAAACTAATGAGAATTATAATAATATATCTAGGCAAGCATAGAAGATGTTTTACTTAATAGTTTAAATATGTCAGTAACATAGTAGCGTTATGTTAAAAATATAAAACATACATTTTGCTGTTTTTCATGAGAATGAAATTATTTTAGCAGACGTGCTTGCACACTTCTAAGAGATTGATATACTTCTCTTATGATGCTACTTATTACAAACAGTCTTCAAGCTGAAACTTTCTAGAGTCTCTTCCGTAGACTTGATCCCTCAATATATTCTAGTATTTATTGCTGAGCCTTCTCTTATATAGGCTGAAATCACATTGTGAACACATACTTTCTGATGCTATACTTTCCAGTACTCTCAGGATTTACTCTACTCCAAATGCTTGTCAAGAAGAAATAAGGAGTGGAATACAACAGAAGATGTGATCCGATCTCAGCGGAGAAGCCAACTAGAAATTTTAATCAGATCTAACACCTGGCCATCTTTCAGATTTCTTTAGATCGATTGTTAATTCGGGAGAGTAGAAGGGGGATAGTTAGCTTACATAAATATTTCATCTTATGAAATATTAAGATATGCATCAGCCCTTGGCTTTAAACTCTGATGGCAGTTAAGTAGAAATATTTGACAAGGCTGCAAAGGGCTTGACTTCAGAACAGAGGCAAGGTTATGAAAAATAGAAACCTCTCCATGCTAGTGTCTGTTATCTGTTTTTTCTTGCTGTAATGATTATTTGATGCAGACTTGTCTTACTTTCTTCACCTTATTAGTGTATTGAAAACAACTCTAAATTTATTCCAAACACAATTTGATCTTGAGTGATGCTCACTTTCCAGTCTCCAAAACATTCATTTTAACACCTTAAAATGTGCCCTTTCTCAATACATTTCATTAAGTCATTATTTAGGATTATACTCAGGCATTCCAAAAGAGCATGCTGTTATTTAGAATGTAACACAACTCTAAAAAGATATTAATAGTTATTTGAACATTATTGTCTTCCTGAATTTATTTCCTCCCTAGTGTTTGTCAAACTTAACTCCTAATCTCAGTTCTTAGTACCTGCTAATACACTTTAAACAAGTAGAATGCATCAAGGATATACAATTCACGTGTCACTTGGAAGTTTATTATTCTACAGAAGTCCTCAGTATGAGGTGCAAGTTAGTTGAATTTGTGGTCTAAGAAGAACATGGGATGGCAAAACTATGGTTCTATTGTTAATGAGGAAAGTTGAATAGTCAAGTCTTTGTCAGATCTCAGCCATCGATTCAGTAGAATATTTAAAATTTCCATAACAAACTGTAATCCACCTATTTATAATCTTGTAAGATATCAACTCCAGATCTTCCATCGCATATTTCAACCTTTCAATCTTATTCAACCTGTTCCATGTCTCTTTGGATAAAACCTAATTAGGATATCACTAGAAACTGGAAAGTCTTCTCATGATTAATACAACCAAATGTATCATTTAAAAGATTCACATACATATTTTCCTTTCTCTCTGGAACCTATTGTCATGGATTCCTTTGGATGAAAAGGCAGCTTTATTGCCCTGTTCCACTTGGCATTCTTCTCTCCCTTCTCTAATTTCAGTGCCGGAATGTAAGAAGTTTTGGAGGAGACATGAAGAGGATGCTCTAATGTCACTAATATTCTTTGGGCATCTCTTCCAGCTGATGTTGGGATTTTTTATCCTAAGTGCCTTAGAGTCCATTCTATAGGGCTTACATTATCCTTACAGAGACCTTCACATAGATTCAAGACACATAAAAGGAACGCTACACTTTTTTGGTGTACAAAACTCTAGTGGTAAAAGCCTTTCTTCCTTTCAAATTCATAATGCTAGAAAACACTGGTCCACTGGGGACATAACCACATCCTCATAAATCAAATGTAACTATTCTGCAAGAGTTGGACAGGGTTCTCTCTTGGAGGGCAGCAGAGCACACAAATATGAAAATATTTCCTCAAAAACATTTCAAAAGGTCCCTGTTTACATATAATGGAATTAGGAATAGTTATAATTATCTGATACCTCTGATACCTCTTGAGTCACTCATCATAGTTTCATGTCCTTCCTTTCTAAGGGGTATGTATTTATCTTACCCTCTATTAGAATATGTGCTTAATACAATTCTACACAATCATCTTTTACAGTATCTTCGAGGTCATTAGCTTTCAGGAGAGGGTGAAGCAGTGATTGAACTGTTATTTCATTATGATAGTATTGTTAATTTAAATATTTACATATCTATACCCTTTATTCTGATACACACACACACACACGCACACACACACACACACACACACACACACACACTGTGATAGTATACATACAAAATATTCTCCTGAGCAATAAACTACTCATAATCACTGTGCAAGTTGAATCAAATTTTAAAATGTCTCCAAAGAAAACAGGAAATACACAGACAGAAATTCAGAATTTGCTATATTGTGTAGATTGCTATTTTCCAAACACTTGGTGTTTTACCACTGTGATAGACACATACATCTTACAATCTGGCCACAATATAGTTGACTTACTTCTAAATATTGTCATATATTTAAGTTCACTGAGTGTGACAGTATATCCTTAATGAATCATGAAAAGATGGTGCTGCTCTGCCATGAGCTACCTCCACATATAATGTGTGGTTGTGATGCACTTAATACATGAACAGAACTCCAGGGAGATATTGGCAATAATACTCAAGGTGTTCCTGAATGTTCCTTTGAACAGAAAGCCTGGTATTTGCTCAGAATGTCCTATAATACCCTTCTCTCACTTTTGATAATCAAATGTGTTAAATGAATGGCTTTGGTTCCAAAGGGGAAATATTTCCATCAAATGTAATCATAGGAAGAGATATTACTTCATTTTACTTCTTGCCATACAATTTAACATTAACTACCATATAAGGTTGAAGTCTCTTCAAATCAGGATCTAGAATAAAACTCATGTCTGTTAGTACTTCATCAAGAATACAGTATATTCATTGGGAGCAGCAAATGGAGAAATAAAGGGAAAAAAGTTTGCCTTAGGCTTAATTTGAGAAACTGAAATAAAGGATGCTTCAAAATATAACATATATAAAATTTATAAGATATTAAGTAATTTTGAGGTTTGAAATACAGTGTAAAAGGTGCAAACATCCTCAAATCTAGGCCAATGCAAACATATGCACATGGATTGAAATTTATAAAGTCACTTTCCTTTACTAGACTATTTTTGTCTTTAAATCATACTGTAGCAAAAATATTAATATTCTTGTAGAAGATGTCTGGACCAGATAAATCTGTGTAACTCACTAGTCTATTCACAACAGAAATAAAAGGATTGAAATTACTTTATTAAGAGTAACATGTGAGACATGCCTGGGACCCCATTTTTAATATGATTATTTGTCTCCTTGCAGTCTAACTTCGTGAGTTCTTTGTATATTTTAAATATAAGCCCTCTATCAGTTGTAGGATTGGTAAACATCTTTTCCCAATCTGTTGGTTGCCGTTTTGTCCTAAGAACAGTGTCCTTTGCCTTTTAGAAGCTTTGCAGTTTTATGAGAGCCTATTTGTCGATTCTTGATCTTAGAGCATAAGCCATTGGTGTTTTGTTCAGGAAATTTTCTCCAGTGCCTATGTGTTCGAGATTCTTCTCCACTTTTTCTTCTAATAGGTTGAGTGTATCTGGTTTGATGTGGAGGTCCTTGATCCACTTGGACTTAAGCTTTGTACAGGGTGATAAGCATGGATCGATCTGCATTCTTCTACATGTTGACCTCCAGTTGAACCAGCACCATTTGCAGAAAATGCTATCTTTTTTCCATTGGATGGTTTTGGCTCCTTTGTCTAAAATCAAGAGGCCATAGGTATGTGGGTTCATTTCTGGGTCTTCAATTCTATTCCATTGGTCTATCTGTCTGTCTCTGTACTAATACCATGCAGTTTTTATCACTATTGCTCTGTAATACTGCTTGAGTTCAGGGATAGGGATTCCCCAGGAAGTCCTTTTATTGTTGAGGATAGTTTTAGTTATCCTGGGTTTTTTTGTTATTCCAGATGAATTAGCAAATTGTTCTGTCTAACTCTATGAAGAATTGGATTGGAATTTTGATGGGAATTGCACTGAATCTGTAGATGACTTTTGTTAAAATGGCGATTTTTACTATATTAATCCTGCCAATCCATGTGCATGGGAGATCTTTCCGTCTTCTGAGATCTTTTTCAATTTCTTTCTTCAGAGGCTTGAAGTTCTTATCATACATAACTTTCACTTGTTGGTTAAAGTCATACCGAGGTATTTTATATTTTTTGGGACTATTATGAAATGTGTTGTTTCCATAATTTCTTTCTCAGCTTGTTTCTCTTTTGTGGAGAGGAAGGCTACTGATTTATTTGAGTTAATTTTATACCCAGCCACTTTGCTGAAGTTGTTTATCAGCTTTAGTAGTTCTCTGGTGGAACTTTTGGGATCACTTAAATATACTACCATATCATCTGCAAATAGTGATATTTTGACTTCTTCCTTTCCAATCTGTATCCCTTTCATTTCCTTTTGTTGCCTGACTGCTCTGGCTAGGACTTCGAGAAATATATTGAATAAGTAGGGAGAGAGTGGGCAGTCTTGTCTAGTCCCTGATTTTAGTGGGATTGCTTCAAGTTTCTCTCCATTTACTTTAATGTTAGCTACTGGTTTGTTATATATGGCTTTTACTGTGTTTAGGTATGGGCCTTGAATTCCTGTTCATTCCAGGACTTTTATCATGAAGGGGTGTTGAATTTTGTCAAAAGTTTCTCAGCATCTAATGAAATTACCATATGGTTTTTATCTTTCAGTTTGTTTATATATTAGGTTACGTTGATGGTTATTCGTATATTAAACCATCATTGCATAACTGACATGAAGCCTACTTGATCATGATGGATGAGTATTTTGATGTGTTCTTGGATTTGGTTTGCAAAAATTTTATTGAGGTTTTTTTTGCATCGATATTCATAAGGGAAATTGGTATGAAATTCTCTTTCTTTGTCGGGTCTTAGTGTGGTTTAGGTATAAGAGTAATTGTGACTTCATAGTAGGAATTCGGTAGTGCTCCACCTGTTTCAATTTTGTGAAGTAGTTTGGATAGTATTGGTATGAGGTCTTCTATGAAGGTCTGATTGAATTCTGCACTGAACCCATCTGGACTTGGGCTCTTTTTGGTTGGGAGACTTTAATGACTGCTCCTACTTCTTTAGGAGTTATAGGGTTGTTTAAATGGTTTATCTGTTCCTGATTTAACTTCGGTACCTTGTATCTGTCTAGGAAAATTCCGGATTTTCAAGTTTTGTTGAATATAGGCTTTTGTAGTAGGATTTGACAATTTTTTGAATTTCCTCTGATTCTGTTTTTATGTCTCCCTTTTCATTTCTGATTTTGTTAATTTAGACACACTCTCTGTGTTCTCTCATTAGTCGTCTGACTAAGGGTTTATCTATCTTGTTGATTTTCTCAAAGAACCAGCTTTTGGTTCTGTTGATTCTTTGTATAGTCCTTTTTGTTTCCACTTGGTTGATTTCAGCTCTGAGTTTGATTATTTCCTGCCTTCTACTGCTTGTGGGTGTATTTGCTTCTTTTTGTTCTAGAGCTTTTAGGTGTGCTGCCAAGCTGCTGATATATGCTCTCTCCTGTTTCTTTCTGCAGGCACTCAGAGGTACGAGTTTTCCTCTTAGCAAAGCTTTCATTGTGTCCCATAAGTTTGGGTATGTTGTACCTTCATTTTCATTAAACTCTAAATAGTCTTTAATTTCTTCCTTGACCAGGTTATCGTTGAGTAGAGCATTGTTCAACTTCCATGTTCTTTCCTTATTGTCGTTAAAGACCAGCTTTAGCCTGTGGTGGTCTGATAGGACACATGGGATTATTTCTATCTTTCTGAATCTGTTGAGGCCTGCTTTGTGCCTGATCATATGGTCAATTTTGTAGAAAGTACCATGAGGTGGTGAGAAGAAGGTATATCCTTTTGTTTTAAAATAGAATGTTCTATAAATATCTGTTAAGTCCATTTTGTTCATCACTTCTTTGAGTCTATTTCTCTATTTAATTTCTGTTTCCATGATCTGTCCATTGATGAGAGTAGGATATTGAAATCTCCTACTATTATTATGTGAGGTACAATGTGTGCTTTGAGCTTTAGTAAGGTTACTTTTATGTATGTACTTGACCTTGTATTAGGATCATAGATATTTAGGTTTGAGAGTTCATCTTTGTGGATTTTTCCTTTGATGACTATGAAGTGTCCTTCCTTATCTTTTTGATGACTTTTGTTTGAAAATCGATTTTATTTGATATTAGAATGGCTATGCCAGCTGGCTTCTTCAGACCATTTGCTTGGAAAGTTGTTTTCTAGCCTTTTACTCTGAGGTAGTGTCTATCTTTGTCTCTGAGGTATGTTTCCTGTAGGCAGCAAAATGCTGGGTCCATTTTGTTAAACTTTGTCTTTTTATTTGGGAATTGAGTCCATTGATGTTGAGGGATATTAAGGAATAGTGATTGTGGCTTCCTATTTGCAGGTGAGATTGTGTTTGTGTGCTTGTCTTCTCTTTGTTTTGTTGCAAAACAATTAGATTCTAATTTTTTTCTAGGGTGTACCTTGCCTCCTTATGTTGGGCTTTACCATTTATTATCCTTTGTAGCACTGGATTTGTAGAAAGATATTGTGTAAATTTGGTTTTGTCATGGAGTATCTTGGTATCTCCATCTATGTTAATTGAGAGTTTTGCTGGATACAGTAACCTGGGCTAGCATTTGTGTTCTCTTAGGATCTGTATGATATCTGTCCAGGATCTTCTGGCTTTCTTAGTCTCTGGTGAGAAGTCTGGTATAATTCTGATAGGTCTGCCTTTATATGTTACTTGACCTTTTCCTCTTACTGCTTTTAATATTCTTTCTTTGTTTTGTACATTTGGTGTTTTGACTACTATGTGACAGGCTGAGTTTCTTTTCTGGTCCAATCTATTTGGAGTTCTGTAGGCTTCTTGTGTATTTACGGGAATCTCTTTCTTTAGGTTAGGCAAGTTTTCTTCTGTGATTTTGTTGAAGATATTTACTGGTCCTTTGAGTTGGGAGTCTTCACTCTCTTCTATACCTGTTATCCTTCGGCTTGATCTTCTCAATTTGTCCTGCATTTCCTGTATGTTTTGGGCCAGTAGCTTTTTCTGTTTTATATTATCTTTGACAGTTGTGTCGATGATGTCTTTGGAATCTTCTGCTCCTGAGATTCTCTCTTCTTTTTTTTTTTTTTTATTTTTTTTTTTATTAACTTGAGTATTTCTTATATACCTTTCGAGTGTTATTCCCTTTCCCGGTTTCCGGGCAAACATCCCCTTCCCTCCTCCCCTTCCTTATGGGTGTTCCCCTCCCCACCCTCCCCCCATTGCCGCCCTCCCCCCGACAGTCTAGTTCACTGGTGGTTCAGTCTTAGCAGGACCCAGGGCTTCCCCTTCCACTGGTGCTCTTACTAGGCTATTCATTGCTACCTATGAGGTCAGAGTCCAGGGTCAGTCCATGTATAGTCTTTAGGTAGTGGCTTAGTCCCTGGAAGCTCTGGTTGCTTGGCATTGTTGTACATATGGGGTCTCAAGCCCCTTCAAGCTCTTCCAGTTCTTTCTCTGATTCCTTCAACGGGGGTCTCGTTCTCAGTTCAGTGGTTTGCTGCTGGCATTCGCCTCTGTATTTGCTGTATTCTGGCTGTGTCTCTCAGGATCGATCTACATCCGGCTCCTGTCGGCCTGCACTTCTTTGCTTCATCCATCTTGTCTAATTGGGTGGCTGTATATGTATGGGCCACATGTGGGGCAGGCTCTGAATGGGTGTTCCTTCAGTCTCTGTTTTAATCTTTGCCTCTCTCTTCCCCTGCCAAGGGTATTCTTGTTCCCCTTTTAAAGAAGGAGTGAAGCATTCACATTTTGATCATCCGTCTTGAGTTTCATTTGTTCTAGGCATCTAGGGTAATTCAAGCATTTGGGCTAATAGCCACTTATCAGTGAGTGCATACCATGTATGTCTTTCTGTGATTGGGTTAGCTCACTCAGGATGATATTTTCCAGTTCAACCATTTGCCTACTGAATTTCATAAAGTTGTTGTTTTTGATAGCTGAGTAATATTCCATCTATCTCTTGTATTCTGTTGGTGATGCTTGTATCTACGGCTCCTTATCTCTTCCTTTGGTTTTCTATATCCAGGGTTGTCTCCATTTGTGCTTTCTTTATTGTTTCTATTCCCATTTTCAATTCCTTTACCTGTTTGATTGTGTTTCCCTCTAATTCTTTCAGGGATTTTTGTATTTCCTCTATAAGGGTTTCTACATTTTTACCTGTGTTTTCCTGCACTTCTCTAAGGGAGTTCTTTATGTCTTTCTTAAAATCCTCTATCATCATGATCAAATGCGATTTTAAATCTAGATCTTGCTTTTCTGGTGTGTTTGGATATTCAGAGTTTGCTTTGACTGGCAAATTGGGCTCTGATGATGCCATGTAGTCTTGGTTTCTCTTGCTTGGGTTCCTGTTCTTGCCTCTCGCCATCAGGTTGTCTCAGGTGTTACCTTGTTTTCCTATTTCTGACAGTGGCTTGACCATCCTATAGGCCTGTGTGTCAGGATTGCTGTAGACCTGTTTTCCTGTTTCCTTTCAGCCAGTTATGGTTACAAAGTGTTCTGCTTTCAGGCGTGTAGTCCTTCCTGTCCCCTGGCTTTCAGCTGTCTCTGTGGGCAGGAACCAGAAGGACCTGCCCCTACTTCTCTTGGGTCCCTGAGCACAGGGCGCCCAGATATTACTAGGCGTTTTCCTTTAGAGTCAGAAATGTGGGCAGAGTGTAGTCTTCTCTGGTTTCCCAGGCTTGTCTGCCCTTCTGAAGGTCTAGCTCTCCCTCCCACGGGATTTGGGTGCAGGGAGTTGTTTGACTGGGTCTGTTCCGATCCAGGCACATTCTGGACTGCAGGGCTCCTGCAGCTTGACTGCCCCTATGTTCCTCTGCCCAGAGGCCCTATACAGTTTCATCTGGGGTCAGGGATGTTAGCAAAGGTGGGCAGAAGTGGCAGTCTCTACTGCCCTGCAGTCTCTACTGCCCTGCAGTGTCAGGATTGCCCACATGTCTGGGCAATGAGCTCTCTCTCCTACGGGGTTTGGGAGCAGGGAGCTATGGGCCAGGATCAGCGAGGTTCGGGCACCAGCTAGAAACTGGAAGTGTCTGATCCCAGGGTAATTTTGCCCTTGTGTGTCAGGTCACCTGGAGCAGAAAAGTTGGTCATACCTCTGGTCTTGGGCCTGAAGTCTCTCCTCGGTGCTTGGTTTCAGCTCTCTGTGAGTTCAGGAACCAAAAGGGCCTGCCCCTCCTTCTCCTGAGTCCCTGTGCAACAGTTTGAGCCTTTCTAAAACTTGTTTCTATTTTAAAATAACTTGGATTTTAGAAGTCAAGGAGATATTTTAATTTTTCAACTCTATGACTTGGGATTGTGTTCAAATGAGATCAACCTTAAGTGGCTAAATAATATAATCTCTTTTTATGGGTCTAAGTAGCGAGCAATATACAAAATCTTGAATCATAGTCATTACAGCAAAATAACTGTAGATGGTAAATGAATTTGGTTATAACACCACGTATAAATGATAAGTGTTAGAAAGGATGCTGATGTTCAAATATAGGTGAAACTTGAAGTTTTGTTGTTTGAGTATATATTACATCAGAATAGGAAAGAATCAAAATAATTAAATAGTTCTGGAACCTCATGTTGGCCTTTTATTCTTTCATCTAAGGCTTATAAATTCTGCTCTCTAAAGTGAAGGACTATTGCTACCAGTAAATATTCTAAGGGAATAGATTGTGTCATATTTTATGATTGATATTACATTCACATAAAATAGGTCTCTAAGAAAAATATTCTCTTAATATCTTTAAGTACCACTGTTCCTATGCTTTTAAATCTGAAATCTCTGATGGTATCATAATGGCACTTGCATTTTATATATTGTCTTTTAAACATTATGAGATGACACTGCTAATGATGATAACTAGTGTTGGTGTCCTTGCTATAAAAAATACAATTGGGGTGAAATTGACTTTGAAAATCTTTCCAACAATGAAATTATGTTCTTAGTGTTCTTCTGACCTTTCTTTCAGTTCTGTTCTTGCTTTGAATTTTTACATGGATTATATGAAATATTTTATTTTCCTGCCGTGCATGTGGAAACGGAATTAAGAAAGAGAAAATACAAAATAAAAATGTAGGCTATCAAACACAAACATCAAACATCAGTGTCATTCCAGAATAGCTAAACTGTTTTTCTTCACTAATCTGCATGCTACACCATAATGGTAACAAGATATTTTAGTTTTACATTCTTGGGATGAAATCATTTAAACTGATATTTTATTACATAAATAGTCAAGAAAGTCATTTCAAGCACATGGACAATAGAATATTCTTTCCTTTCAGTATAAGATATATTACATAGCAAGATTGTAATTGTAAAAGTGAGATAATATTTTGCAATAGTAATAAGAATTTGGACCAGAAGTGGTGGTACACATCTAGAATCCCAGAGCTCACAGGTGAGACACTCCTTGCCTCAATACCTGGCCTAAGTGAGACCTCACACAGGGTACAGTGGACCTATTCATCCTACCAGAGACACATCTTCCTTCCTGCTCACAACTCTGCCAAGGGAAAATCTGGCGCTCCAGATCCCCTCCCACACACAGAGACAGCTTGACTCCCAGGAGGTCTGTCACAACCAGGCTCAGAGTCTCACTGATCAGGTGCTCCAAACCCCCTCCCACACCCAGAGATATTGTGACACAAGGAGTTCCATCATTAACAAGCTCACAGGAGGGAGAGGGTCCAGGTAGAGATAACCAAAGTCAGAGATAACAAGAACATAACAGAAACCAATGCTACTTGGTACCATCAGAACTCAGGTCTTCCACTACTGCAAGTCCTGAATACCCCATCATACTTGAAGAGCAAGATTGTGACCTTAAATCATATCTCATGAAGATGCTACACCTTAAGGAAGATATCAATAACTCCCTTAAAGAAATATAAGAAAACACAAGTAAACAAGTAGAAGCACAAAAATCCCTAAAAGGAATACAGGAAAACAATCAAACAGGTGAAGGAATTAAACAAAACTCTCCAGGATCTAAAAGTGGAAATAGAAACAATATAGAAACCAAAAAGGAAGCCAACCATGAAGATGAAAAACCTAGGCAAGAGATTAGGAGTTACAAATGCTAACATCAATAACAGACTACAAGAGATATAAGAGAGAATCTGAGGCTTAGAAGATATCATAGAAGATATTTACACAGCAGTCAAAGAAAATACAAAGTGCAAAATGCTCCTAACCCAAAACATCCAGGAATTTCAGGACACAACGAAAAGACCAAACCTAAGAATTAAAGAGATAGAAGCAAGTGAAGGTTACCAATTCAAATGCCCAGAAAACAATTTCAACAAAATCATAGAAGAAAATTTCTCTAACCTAAAGAAAGAAATGTCCACAAATATACATGAAGCCTATAGAATACCAGACAGATTTGGCCAGAAGAGAATTTCCTCCAATTACATAATAATGAAAACACTAAATACAAGGAATAATGAAAGGATGCTAAAAGCACTAAGGGAAAAAGGCCAAGCAACATAAAAAGGCAGACCCATTAGAATTACAGAAGACTTCTCGACAGAGATTGTAAAAGCCAGATGATCTTAGATAGATGTCATGCAAATCTGAAGAGAAAAATAAATCCATCCCAGGTTATTATATCCATCAAAACTCTCAAAAAGATGGAGAAACCAAGATGTTCCAAGATGAAACCAAATTTAAATATCTTTCCACTAGTTCAGTCCTACAGAGAATAATAGAAGGAAAATCCCAACACAAGGAGGGAAACTATACACAAGAAAAAACAGGAAACGAATCATCCCACAACAAACTCAACAGAAGTGAACCAAACATAATACCACCTCTAAACAACAAAAATAACCAGAAACCACAATCATTGGTCTTTAATGTCTCTCAATATCAATTTACTCAATTCCCCAATAAAAAGACAGATTGGATACATAAAAAGAACCTAGAATTTTGCTGCATACATGCAACACACCTTGGTGACAAAGACAGACACTGCCTCAGAGTAAAAGGCTGGAAGAAAAATTTCCAAGCAAAATGGCCCCAAGAAACAAGCTGGAATAGCCATTCTAATATAAAATAACAAAAAGACTTTCAGCCAAAAGTTATCAAAAGAGATGGAGAGGGCACTTCATACTCAATAAAGAAAAATATTCACCAAGATAATCTCTCAGTTCTGAACATCTACACCCCAAATGCAAGGGCTCCCACATTTGAAAAAGAAATGTTATTAAACTCAAAACACACAATGAACCTATAACAGTGGGAGACTTCAACATCTCTCTCTCACCAATAGATACATCACGGAAATGGAAACTAACCAGGGACATATTGAAACTAACATAGCTTATGAATCATATGTATTTAATAGATATCTACAGAACATTTTACCCTAAAACAAAAGAATATAACTTCTCAGTACCTAATTGAACCTTCTCCAATATGGACCATATAATCTGATAGAAATAAGCTTCAAAAATTTAAGAAGATTGAAATAATCCCATGTATTCTATCAAGTCACTACAGACTAAGACTGGTCCTCATTAACAACAAAAATAGCAGAACATCCACATACTCATGGAAATGGAACAACTCTCTACTCAATAATAATTTGGTCAGGGAAGAAATAAAGAAATAAAGAGATTCTAGGATTAAGGGAAATGAACATACTCAAACTTATGAGACAAAATGAAAATAGTGTGAAGAGGAAAAGTCAAAGCCCTGAGTGCCTTTATTATAAAATTGGATTATGTCCTACACTAGCAACTTAACAGCACATCTGAAAGCTCTAGAAAAAAATGAAGCAAACACACCCAAGAGGAAAATACAAAGAATCAACAAAACTGTGGCTGGCTCTTTGAGAAAATTAACAAGATAGGTAATCCTTAGCCAAACTATCAAAAGGGCACAGAGACAGTATCCAAATAACAAAACAAGAAATAAAAAGTGAGACATAACAATAGAAACTGAGGAAAATCAAAAAAATCATCAGACCCTTCCACAAAAGCCTATACTCAACAAAACTTGAAAATCTAGATGAAATGGGTGATTTTCTAGACAGATACCAGGTACCAAAGTTAAACCAGGAAAAGATATGCTATGTAAACAGTTTCATAACTCATAAAGAAATAGAAGTCATTAAAAGTCTCCCAACCAATAAAAGCCCAGGACCAGATGATTTTAGATCAGAAATCTATCAGACCTTCAAAGGGTGTCAAATAGCAATATTTTTCAAGCTATTTCACAAAAATAGAAACAGAAGAAACAATACCTAATTCTTTATAGGAAGTCACAGTCATGCTGATACCTAATCTACACAAAAACCCAACAAAGACAGAGAACATCAAACCAATTTCACATATGAATATCGATGGAACATTACTCAAAGAAATTCTCACTAACCAAATCCAAGAATACATTAAAACCATCATTCACCACTATCAAGTAAGTAGGCTTCATTCCAGGGATACAGAGATGGTTCAATTTAGAGAAATCCATCAACGCAATCCACTATACAAACAAACTCAAAGAAAAAAACCACATGATCATTTCATTAGATGCTCAAAATTCCTTTGACAAAAATACAACATCCCTTCATGTTAAAAGTCTTGGAAAGATCAGGAATTCAAGGCACATAACTAAACACAATAAAAGTAATATACAGCAAAGCAACGGTCAATATAAAATTTAATGTAGAGAAAC
This sequence comes from Rattus rattus, assembly GCF_011064425.1. Classification (NCBI taxonomy): domain Eukaryota; kingdom Metazoa; phylum Chordata; class Mammalia; order Rodentia; family Muridae; genus Rattus; species Rattus rattus. Next base: position 49,489,636 of record NC_046166.1, on the reverse strand, counting down.
TTGAAGCAATTCTACTAAAATCAGGGACAAGACAAGGCTCCCCACTTTCTATATTTATTCAATGTAGTACTTGAGTTTCTAGCTAGAGCAATTAGAAAACCAAAGCTGAAATGTTTACACATAGGAAAGAAAAAGTCAAGTTATCACTGTTTGCAGATTGTCTTAGTTAGGGTTTCTATTCCTGCACAAAACACCATGACCATAAAGCAACTTGGGGAAGAGAGGGTTTATTCAGCTTACACTTCCACATTGCTGTTCATGATCAAAGGATGTCAGGACTAAAATCAAGCAGGCCAGGAAGTAGGAGTTGATTCGGAGGCCATGGAGAGATATTACTTACTGACTTGCTTCCCCTGGCTCACTCAGCTTGCTTTCTTATAGAACCCAAGACTAGTAGCGCAGGGATGGCACCACCCATAATGGGCCCTCTCTCCTGGATCACTAATTGAAAAAATTCCTTACAGCTGGATCTCATGGAGGCATTTCCTCAAGGGAGGCTGCATTGTCTGCGATAACTCCAGCTTGTGTCAAGTTGACATAGAAAACCAGTCAGTACCCAGATGATGTGAGAGTGTACATGAGCAACCCCAAAATTTCTACCAGAGAATTCCTACACCTGATTAAAACACCTTCAACAAAGTGGCTGGATATAAAATTAACTCAAATCAGTAGCCTTCCTGTATGCAAATGATAAACAGGTTGAGAAAGAAATAAGGGAAACAACACTCTTCACAATAGTCACAAATAATATAAAAGACCATGATGTGACTCTAACGAAGCAAGTGAAAGATCTGCATGATGAGAACTTCAACTCTCGGAAGAAAGAAATCAAAAACCTCAGAAAATGAAAAGATCTTCCATGCTCATGGATTGGTAAGATTAAAAATGAGTAAAAATGGCCATTTTACCAAAAGCAATGTACAGATTCAATGCAATCCCCATCAAAATTAAAATTCCAATTCAATTCTGTACAAAGATAAAAAGTGTGATTCTCAGTTTCATTGGGCATAATAAAAAATCCATGACATTGAAAAGAATTCCCAACAATAAAAGAACTTGAATCACCATCCCTTACCTCAAGATGTAGTACAGCACCATAGTGATACAAACCATGTGGTATTGTACAGAGACAGACAGGTAGGTCAATGGAATAGAACTGAAGACCCAGAAATAAATCTCTTGATTTTGCAAAGAAGCCAAAACCATAGGGTAGAAAAAGAAAGCATTTTCAATGAATGGTGCTAGTCTAACTGGAGGTTAGATACAGGGGAGGATGTGGAGAAAGAGGAATGCTCCTTCATTGCTGGTGGGAGTGCAAGTTAGCACTACCACTTTGGAAATCAATCTGGCAATTCCTGAGCAAACCGGAAATAGTTCTACCTGAAGCCTCAGCTATACCATTATTGGGATTATGCCCAAAAGATGCTCCAACATAGAACAAGGACATATCCTCCACTATGTTCATAGCTGCCTTAATTATAATAGTCAGAACCTGGAGAATGGATAGAGAAAATGTGGTACATTTTCATAATGGAATATTAAAAATGACAACTTCACGAATTTTGCAGGCAAATGGATGGAACTGGAAAATATCATCCTTAGTGAGGTAACCCAGGTCCAAAAGGACATGCATAGTATATACTCACTGATAATTGGATATTAACCAAATAGCTCAGCACTCCCAATATACAACTCGCAGACTATATGAAGATTAACAAGAAGGAAGGACAAAATGCGTATGCTTCAATCTCATTAGAGGGGGGAAGAGAATAGTCATGGCAAATACTCACAGTCAACCAATAAACTGTGTCTGGCAACTCCAATGGAGGAGTTTGGGGAGGGACTGAAGGAGCAGAAGGGGATTGTAACCCCATAGGAAGAACAATACTACCAAGTAATCAGACACTTCAGAGCTCCCAGGGAGTAAACCACCAATCAAAGAGTATACATGAATTGGTCAATGACTCCTGCTACCTATGTAGTCGAGGACTCCCTTATTTGGCATCAATGAGGGGAGGGGTACATTTTGATCCTATAGAGGCTTGTTGCCCCAGTGAAGAGGGATTCGAGAAGCAGGAGTGGGTGGATGGGTGGGGTATCCTTTTAGAGGAAAAGGAGAGTAGGGATGGGGTTGGAGGCTTGTGGAGTGGGGACTGGAAAGGAGAACATTTGGAATAAAAATAAATAAAATAATAAAATTTAAGACAAAAAAATCACAGCAAAATATGAAAAATTAATATATTGTGTGAAAATTCAATTACTGTGCAATATGACATATTATGGCATAAATAATTTATAGGCTATAGAATGGAAACTGTTACTATTAGCACTATCTCATGACTTCCTTGATTTTTTTTTAGTTTATTTCTAATTTTATGTAGGATAATGTACTACTTTTATGTTGTATTTTCATGCACTATAGTAGAATTCTTAACATTTTTTACAAAATTATAAAATCTGAAAGCACAAATTTACTCAACATTATAAAATTAAAATTTAACACTTATGCAAATTTGTATACAACATTTATTTTAACATTTGAGCATCTGAATTTTTGGATCAGTGAATAAGTTATGAGGTATAAATTATGAGTTCATATATTGTCTCAGCAGAAATAAAATGGCCACAGCTAACTTTCTTAGTGAAACTGCACATGAAAATACCATTCTTTATGTAAAGTATGTATTATGAACAATAAAGAAAGTTACGTTCATTACAAAACATAAATGGGGCTAGGTTGTGATACCAGCTATACTAAAGATATAAATCAACTCAAATTGTAGAATTTCTAAAACATACAAAAAATTATTTCTTACCCACATAATTGAGCTTTTCATTTTAAAACCAATATATTCAATCCATCTAATCCATCTCCCTAACAATAATTTTCTTTATTTCTTGTTTATTTAAGTGAACATCACTGACCTCTTCACAAACATTGGCTCAACTAAATGTGCTTAGATTTGTTCAGAGATAGGAAGGCTTGATATAGAAAAATAAAAGTGTTGAACACGAAAGGGAAGATCACGGGGGATTGAGTCTATGCATCTTTTACTTAGTATGTTTGAAATATTCATGTTATGAACTCACCATATTCTGCCTGCGCCTACCGTAAAGCCACACTAAAGGTGCTTTACTTTGACTTCTTCTTAGTACCTCTTATTTATTGAGGCATGTGATTCACTCAATGTGGTGGAGAAAAAGCAGCTCTCGCTCTACTGTAACCATCATTAAAAAGGTTTGCTACTGTAAACATCATTAAAAAGTTTGCTGCTATTTACTCTACGTGAAGCTTGACTGGCCCTGAGGGAGACTGATTCTCCTAAATTCTTTTCTAAATAGCATTGATTCTTAGATGCTTCAGATTATACTCAGATGGCACAAGAGATTGTGTTTTTCAGCTTGTGGCAGACTAACAGAATCTCCATCTCCCCCAAATCCCTACTCAATTAAGAATATTATTATATACTTGTTCAATCCCCCTTTTGTCTTCATCCCACCAATAGTAATCTTGTCCTCAAACCCACTATGCTTCCTCTGTCTCTAACATACTCATGTGCATACTCACTCGTGACTAATTCTGTAAAAGATCAATCTTTATTCCTTTATTCATTTGTAGTGTTTGAAAAGCCAATGTCTATTTTATTTTACTTTTACTCTAATTAGTATTAATATTATTATTATTACTATCCATCATCCCTTTGTCATATGGAAGATTTCATCCGACAGAAGATCGAAACAGATACAGAGACCCACAGCCAAATATCAGGCTGAGTTTATGGTGTCTTGTGGAAGAGTAGGGATAGGATTGAATAAGTCTGAGGGGTCAAAGACACCACAAGACTTACGGAGTCAACCAACCTGGATGGGGCTCACAGAGACTGAAACACTAACAGAGCAAGCACAGGCTAAAAGTAGGCTCCCTGCATATTTGGAGCAGGTCTGCAACTTGGTTTTCATGTGTGTGCCCTATTATTGGCACCAAGGCTGTTTTTGACTCTGTTGCCTGTCATTCGGTCCCCTTCCCCTAACTGGATGGTCTAGTCTGGCCTCATTGAGAGAAGCTGTGCGTAGTCCTGCAGAAACTTGATGTCCCAAGGTGAGGTGGTACTCAAGGGGGACTTCAGGGAAGGGGTAAAGTATGAGATATTTTTGAGGCTGGGACTGAGAGAAGGTGGGTGGTAGGACTAGGATATAAAGTGAAAAATAAATCAATGAAGAAATGAATTTTAGAAAATATAAATTAATAACTGTACTCTGTGGACATTGTGACCAAAATCCAAAATAATGGGCTAATCTTTCTAGAGCTGATACGTACATTACATTAATTTATTATTCAAGAGCAAGGTACGAGGACAGCGAAAATGGCTCATTGGGAAGAGTCAGTTGTCTCCAAGCCTGATGACTTGAGTTCATGCCTGGAAATACTCATGGTAGGAGAGAACCAACACTTGTAATTTATCTACTGAGGCCCGCCCTATATATACTACACATATAGAAAACAATGTTAAAAAAGTGAAAAATGAAAGAATGAAACAAGGAAGAAAAGAAGGAAGAAAAAAAGTAAAGGAAGAAAGGAAGTACAGTGTGTTTTATACATCTATGGTGCATTTTGTGATACATCAATCCATTTATCTAAGAAAAGCCGTCAAGGACTTTCTGGAGAGGGACAGGCAGTAACTAATTTAGAACTCATGGGTCATACGTCAGAAGTACTCAACTCGAACCTGCCATCTAAAAACAGCTACAGGTGACACATGCGCCAATAAGTGTTGGTATTCCATTACAAAAACGAGTGGATTATAAGTTAAACTGCTTGCTATTTCAAAATTGCTAGTTTTCCAATGATACCCTACACTGGCACACAAGGTATTTGGCTAGCCATGTGTGGTACCACTCACAAGCAATGCCAGCCCTCAAGACATCGAGGCAGGACTACTGCAAACCCAAGAGCAGCTTGGGCTACAAAGCAAGAGTGTGTCACAAACAAACAAACAAAACTATTTTCTGTATTTCTCCTTTTAAAAGTTTGTATTTGTTTTTGAAGTTTTATTGGATGTACATGTGTAGGGCTTTACATATTCCTCTTGTGCCTCTCCTTTCTATGTTGAAGTATGCTTTGTCTGATTTTGATGGGATGATCCTGGCCTTCTTGGAAAGGACTGGCGTGCTATGTTTTTCATGATGTTGTTTTCAAATTACCCACGTGTTTAGATCTAACAAACCTTTTGTTTATAAATAATTTGTTGTTTATCATTATTACTAATGTTTCTAAGAGAAGCATCCTTATAACATATTAATATTAGAACTCCTATTGCTACTAGTAAGCCTGTCCTCTTTAAGTCTGACTTACCGCATCTATATTTTGACCTTCTCAATTTCTCATGTTTGGATCTTTTCGCCGGTCAAGTCAAATGATGTTTTTCTAAATTTTGAATATTCATCTTTTTCATTTTAGAAGACTTTTATAATGATGCTCTTTCTTTCAGAATTCCTGTGGGTATTAGCATATTTACATCCATCGACATCTATTGTGATGTCAGACTTGTGTGATTGCTTACTACAGTGGCATTTGCTGAATCGCACAGTTCTATCAACTCAGCATGAGCATGTGGAGCCCGTTGTCATTTGAGGTACCAAAGCTGTTATTTGTCATGTGGTCATTGGGACCCAAAGCTGACTTATCTGTAAAGACAGCGGCAAACGATTTTAACCACAGACTTATCTCTCCTACGTCCTAATTTACTTTTTGTGCTAGTGCAGTATCAATACTACTACATTGAGATTTCGTCTACACCGGAAGTGATGCCATGAAGGCTAAGATCTAGAGAGCCGCTGACAGTGAACTCTGGGAAGGATGTGCGGAAACGAGAATCCTATTTTCTGTTGAGTGAATTTCAAACATGTGCAGCCACTGTGAAAATGGGAGAGGAGAAATCTCTAGGAACTAATGGGAATGTCCCACAAACTCACAGAGATCCTCCTGCCTCTGCCTCTTAAGTGCAGGGGTAAAGACTTGTGCCTCTATGACCCCGCTTCAACTTTGCTCTAATCCCATGTAGTTTTGCTTTCGGGGTCTAAGTGATCTTGTTAATAGGTTCACGAAAATATATTCTTTTAATAGCAGGAGATAGGGAAATTTTACCTCTTGGTTCCTAGAATATTGCATTTTTCTCTTTCTTAAAAGTTTTAACAGACTTCCATCTTAAAATATAAGCTGCATCTTATCTTTTTATCAGTGTAATTATCACAGGGGTTTGAGGTATTAGCTAGCTTTCTCATTTCATATTTTATGTCATGGGATTCAAAATAAAAGAAATTTCATATGACTTGGTAATATATTCAAAAGATGTGGTTATTCTAGAACAGAAATCTGTTAGCCCTTTTCTAAGGCGGGTTTCTCTCTTGCGTACTAAATGTGGTATTTTACTTTGAAGTATGATATCTTAAAATAAAAGTCATAACTACCTTAATAACATTCAGACATAAAAATGAAATAATACTAATAAACTCTCCGAGTCTTTGTTCATCACTTCTTCTACCTGCTTAGTTTTGTTCCAACTTGACAGAGATGGAGCCACTTGGAGGATGAAAGCTCAATTAATAAAATTCATCCACAATATGGACTTGTGCACAACTCTGCGGGACATGTTATTTTTATTAATAAGTATTTTTGGAAGGGCTCAGCTCTCAGTGAGGTTGTGCTACTTCTTGGAAGGTGGTCCTGAATTGTGAAAAAAGAAAAAAAAAACAGCCCAAGTAAGCCATGAAAATTAGAGGAATAATCAATATTCCTCCATGGTTTCTGCCTTCTATTCCTGCCTCCAGGTTCCTGCCTTGAATTTGTGCTCTAACATTCTTCAGGAATAGACTATGATCTGAGAGTGGTGAGATAAAATAAACAATCCTCCCCAAATTTCTTTTGAACATGGTATTTTCTTATAGCAATAATCCTAACTAATCCAACCTCAATATATAAAAAGTTTTTCAATTCCAGTGCACAATTCTTTGGTAGTCATATCAATTTAATATTTTAATCATAGCACTGAGTGATAGATGCAAAAATATAAATGAGACACTATCTTTAATTTTTCTACCTACAAAATGAAAAAAATCATAAAAAAACATGGGTGCACTTCATGAGCCACAAGCAAAAAATATTGGGAAATCCAGTAAAAATTAAGACAGCAGAAAGGGAAATAACACAGGGAAAAAGCCCCAAAGGTCACAGATAGAAATAAACCCCCAGTGCACACAAACTCAAAACTCAAAATGTCTTGAAGAAGAAGTACAAGGCAGAAAATCAGGAAATAGTCTGATATTGGTGAAGGAAAAGGAAGGTTTGCATATGTTAGCACCTAAAGTAGCCCATGTTTACATTAATATCAATGGAAATAAATAATAGAATATTCTTGTGAATACTAAGAAGACTTAATCACTCTCTAGCAGGGTCAAATGCTGGTGCTAACATTTAATTGATATGTGACAGACAAATTTCATGACGGTTTTAAATTATAGTTCCTCATCTATAAAATAAAATAATGTTAATAATAGCAATAGTAGTTGTTGTACTAGTACTAGTGATTTCTCTTCTTGAAGTTATTAAAATACACTTAACATGTTATATGTACATATATTATATATTTACTAAATAAATATTAATTTTCACTAGGATGGGAATATTGCTATTATTTTGTCACAGTGGTGCTCAAAAGAAACAGTGGATTCTAACACATAAATGTATTTCTAACCTTTTCTATGGTACTTGAGATTTCAAAATATAGAGCATGTATTGATCAGCTTCATATCCCCAGGGAAGAAATCATAAAAATTTACCCACAATAGTTAGAATACACTTTTTTAGAAATTATTTAGAAAATACACACAAAATTGTCATTTTCAGTAAAGTTCCCGGAAATTTATATTTAAGAAGGGGAAATTAATGTATAGGGCACAGTGTAATTTACTCACATATAATGTAAATGAATGGAGAGTTCTGAGAACAAAGAGTATGATATACTAAGAATGGATATACTCAAATTTTACATGCCTGTTACAAAAGAAAACCATATTTTGTCATTTTAGTTGAGTTAATGAGCATGGTATGAGTCAAGAGAAATTTTGATTTTCTCATTGAGAAAAGCCTTGGAAATAATTAAACACATAAAATAAAACCCAAATGCCTATTACCTTGTAGAGAAACCCAGTGACTTTTATGCTTACATTCACAGTGATGTCCTCATCAGTGACTCGGATACTTATTGAAAGTTAAATGTGTTAGTTTGGTTATAAAAACGCCACTGAAAACAGTGAGCATATAATATAGTTCCATCTTATGATTATAAAAGTTTATCATCTTAATTATCCTCCAATGCATCCAACATCTTCAATCTACCTAAGCCAAGGTCAATGCTATTCTTCAGTAGTGCTTAGCTACATTACATCCTGATGGCCTCCTTATGCACTTCAAGCAGGGAACACAAAACATAAAATGGTGTTCTCTAGTGTTGTTGTGGCCCTCCTATTTGAATCAAAATTTCTTAGTAACAGATGGTTGGTATATGCATATGAGATGATTTTACAGGTGATGTCACAAGGGTTGGGCACAGGGAAACCAAGGTTATTATGTGACATCATATTGCGAGGAGGCCCAGCCTGATATTCAGAGGCCTAAGGGCTTCAAAAAAAAGGAGAAGAAATGCAAATAAAAAGCAAAAACAAAACAAAACAAAACAAAACAAAAAAAAAAAAAAAAAAAAAACAAAAAAACCAAAAAAAAAAAAAACCAAAAAAACCAAACAAACAGAAATTAAGTCTCTACTTTGTGGGAGTTTCCTGGGAAATGAAGTAGGGGTAAGAGAGCTTATATAACCATGGAGGTTTGAGGGTAGGGACATAGTCTTAGTTGAACAGGGATTAAGATACCTGAATAAGAAAGAGATGGCCTACTGACAGAGGATAAAATTGTGTAATAGCAGATGTGGAGTTTTGCCAATCAGAAATCTGCAACCATGGACACAATGGTGTGCCCAGGGCGATAGGATGATGTCAGCTTCTAGAACTGTCATGAGAATGGCACAGAATTACATTATTCCATTTCATCTCTTGCTTCTAAATCGTGGAAAGATGTTTGGTTGCTAGTATCATTAAATCAAAGGATCCTAATCATTAATTTGTCAGATCAAAATTACATGTTTACCATTTTCAAAAACCTAGGCAGTATTTTATGGATAAGTTAGGTAGATGATAAAAAAAAATCAAAGAATTTAAATTACCTTTGCAGGCCTTTTGTGGGGGAGGAATGATATTTGTGGCTTTTATTTTATGTCATTTTTATTTTTTGCTGGTTATTTGTATTTGGGAATATTATAGAACTATAAACACAGATAGCCTTAACTGAATCCATTCTTAGCTTGACTTAAATTTCTCTGTACACTTTCTCCATAAAGTCTCATATCACTAACAAACTCTGCTTCCTTATTTTTATAATCTTGATAATCTTGCTTTTTCCCCTTTTGTTTCAACTCCCTGGCAAAACCTCAAGGTCATGTTGAAAAGATATTAGTCCCAGTTAGCAAGGTGATACCCATCACACCAAGCACCTTTGTCCTCTTATTGACTTACTGAAGAATTTTACTATTTTAATCTGTAAGATGTGACTTTAAACTTTGGTAAATATTTTTGCAACACTAATACAATGTTGAATGCTTACATACTTTTTTCTAGTGTTCCAAATTTACTGGTATGAAGCTTGTTGTTTTGTGGTAACATGGCATATTGTTCTCCTTCCCTTGAACTCTAAAAAGTATGCCACATGAGCAGTTGGTCCCTTAGGTTCCATTCACTCACCATTACATATTGGTTTCCAGAAAAGTTCTGAGACCTGTGCTTATTTGGGGACCTTCAGATACTATTATCTTAAAGAATGTCATATACTCTATTACATCATAATATTTTGTCTTTGCTATTGATGGCTTTCCTTTTATGACTCAGTATATTTGCTATTCTCTCTCTCTCTCTCTGTGTGTCTCTGTGTGTGTGTGTGTGTGTGTGTGTGTGTGTATGTGTGTGTGTGTTTATTTTCATGTGAGGGGGAACATGTGCGCAGGAGGATATAAAGAGCAGAACTTGACAGAGGTCTTTACCATTTGCCTTTCTACATTATTATTTCTTTTGAAACTCAATCTTACTTTGAACCTGACTCTCTCTAGCTACCAGTACTGGAATTATGTATACTTATTAGGACCCTTGTGTCTTAGCATGGGTGCTATTGATGGTAACTCAAATTCTTATACTTGTATAACAATCCTTTTCTACTTTCAGTTATCTTTGACATAGCATATTTTCTGATCTGTATCATAGTTTATTTAGACATAGCTTCTTTATTAACTCATTTCATGAAGTATATTTGAGCATAATTATTTTTCTTCTCCAACACCTTCTAGACCCTTCCTTCTCTTCTTCCCCAATCAAATTCATGTTATTTATGCCACTTAAAAAACGAACCAAAACTAAACCAAAGCAATCGCTGAAAAGAATACACAACACGCAAACAAAAAAAAAGAACAGAAAAAAACATGATGTTTATTTTGTGATAGGCATTTACTCATAGAGCTGAGGCCTGCCCTAGAGTATGATGATTCAGTGTAATTCTACTGAAATTGATTTCCCACTCTCAATAGCTTTCAGTGGCAAATTCTTGGTTAGGTGGGGTTTGTACACAATTATCTTCCATGCAGGATTTTGCCTGTCTTCGAATTATGCAGATCTTATTCATGCTGTCAGAGTCTCTATAAATCTACACATGCATCAGCCCTTTATGTCAGGATAAATGCTCTTTCCTTAGAATTATCCACTACCTATGGCTTTATCAATTTTTCTGAATCCTCTTTTCCCTTGAAGAGGTAAAACATACCTTGCTGAAAACATATCATTCAGGAGTGAGTAGTCTGAAGGCTCTCCTTTCTGTACAATGTCTGGTAGTATGTATCCATATAATTTACTATCTACTGAAGAAGCTCCTTATCTAATAAAAGTTGAACAATGTTCTGGTCTTTGGGTATAGCAGTATGCTATGAAGTCTCATTTTACTTCTATGTTCATTTAGCAGAATGATCATAGGAGGTTTCCCACTAGGGCCTATGACCTCTCTATTGTCAGGTTCTTGACCTTATTAAAAAGGTGTTCCATCTCATACAGCAGGCCTTAAACACATGATAAAAATGTAATTGATTTCTCCCACAGCCTTTATGCCACTATTGTGCAAATAGTTGTATCTTGCAGAAAGATTGCTCTTGTAGCTCATGGAGTTTATACTTGAATGAGGTCGATGGCTACTTTTCTCCTTCATTAGTATGTATATTAGCCTACACCATTATGAACATTAGTCATTGTGGATAAAGCTTCCAGTTGAGCCCCAGTTCCATTTCTTCTTGTTTAATGACACACAGATGAAGTGTTTTCAGTTACAAGTTCTTACTTTCAGGTTATGGAAGGAAAACAACAGTATTGGCACTAGCCTATAATATTACTCAGATGTCTGTGGGCCTCTTCAGACAACAACTCAAAAGATGTAACCCATTCCTGGCACTGAGGTTTTTATTTGGTTGTATGTGAAGCCTTATTGAGGTGCTGTTTACGCTAGTATATAATAACTCCATTTAAATTACTCTTACGAATATAAACATTTTAGGAAGCTGCTAGCAGGTTTCAATATAGATTTCCAAAAGGTCTTTAGTGATACTTACCCCTCCTCTAATCCTCTGCTCTACCTTTTTCTCCAAATTCTCTCCCTGCTTAATCTTATTCTAATTTCCCCTTTATCTCTCAATGAAAATAAATATATTCTATTTGTTCATTCTTAGATCAGTTCCTCCACTCAATTCTGGTCCCCTACGAATTATGTAACCCCTCAGTATATTGAATCACACACACACACACACACACACACACACACACACACACACACACACACACACACACATCTTAGTGTCTAATAGCCGTGTATAAGAGAATATAGGAGATATTTGTCTTTCTGGATAGGGATGATATCTTAGTGTGAGGAGACACCATGACCACTGCAACTCTTTTAAAGGAAAGTATTTTTACCCAAACCACCAGTTACCCCACTCAGGATGATTGTTTTTTGCCTTATCTAATTACCTGAAATTTTCATTTTGTTATTAACAGCTGAATAATATTACAATATGGTACATCTATAATTGTACGAGGATGTGAATATTGATAGAAGTCTAGTACAGCCAGATGTTGCCATAGATCTCTTCTCAGATTTTTGAGGAACCTCTACATTGATTTCCAAAGTTGCTGTGCCAATTCGGTACCCCCACAAGCAAGAATAAATATTCCCGCTTTTTTACATTCCTACCAGCTAATTCTTTTCATTTGTTTTATTGATTATAGTCATTCAGCCTGGGGTAAGAAGTACTCTCAAAGTAATTTTTATTTCCATTTTTCTAATGGCTAATTATATAAAAAATTAAATGTTTTGTGATTTTTTTTTATGCTTCATCTTTTGGGAAGTCTATGCTTAACTCTACACTGCCCATTTAATTGGGCTATTTGTTTTTCTGATGTTCAGTGTTTTGAATTCTTTGTGCAGTGTAGACTCTGTCCCATTTCAGTGTATTATATGCATTTATCAATAGTGAGGTTAAAGATTACTACTAGTATTTTTAAACCAACATGAAAGACTGAATAACTTTAATATATGCAACTGACTTTCATTTTAGTTTTTTTTTTCTGGAAATGAAGTGGTAGAAACAGATAACTTCTTCAACAATCAAGAGAAAACTCATCTTACTTATTTGAATGTATATTTTTATCTATTTTGGCAGTGTCAAGTCTAATTATACAATTTCTGAGCCAGTAGTCAGTGAAGTCGAGGCTAGAAACATACCAGTATGTATTTATATTTTCTATAGCTAATTGAAATTGTTTCATTCTATCATAACCACTGAACATTGCAAATACTTATTGATATGTTAGATTTTCTGAAAACTTGAATAAATAATAATGTAGATTGAATATTTTTCAATTACGTGGACATTTCCAAGTATAATATTGGAATCGCTATCTTATCTATGTACTATTAATATATCTATTGCTATCAGAGAGCTAATATTTATCTAATATCTAATATAGTGTCTAATATTTGAATGATTATATGCATGTTTATCTATATATGACAATGTTTTGGGGGTTGTACTCTAAATGGTAAAAATTAAAAATGCCTAATTACAACACATATACAAACAGAAAAATTCATCGATAATGTGTAAAAAACTAGCATTATGTATGACTGTCAAAGACTGGAGGTTACCTGTGAAGTAATACCCAAATTGATCAAAACCAAAATGGTCCTTTCAATAGAAAAAGGAGTCTAAAATAACAAGTAGTCTAGATAAGAACATGAAAGATATTTTTAGGATTCTTTGGGCTCATAAATAATTTTCAGATATAACACTTATATATCATAAATAAAAAATTATCAAATTGCATTTTAAGAGTCTTTGACACTCTTCCCTTTGAAGGATAATAATAAGCAAAAATGAGCTCTTTAATAAGGCAAAGACAATCCAATTTAATAAAGATGGAGAAAAAATAAATGTAAAAAGAAGTAATAAAAAATAAGGCAAAGACAAAAACACAGAAGACAAAAGCCACTAATAAAATAACAAACCCCAATAAAATGTCAAATTTTATTTGCCAAATATATAAGCTAATACAAAAACAGAACAAGATAACAAAAATGGTATTTAATTTGTGCTCTAAATAATTCCATTGTCCTGGAATACATACAGATGTTTCATAACCGTGTGAGATCTTATTAGACATTTGGAGAAATACCAGTAAAGTTGGAACACACGTCTACTTCATGACCTTTAGTATGCTGATAACAACAACATCAACAATAATATCTAGAGTATGAAGATTTGAAAATGATATGCAGCAACTAGTAACCTTAAGAATAGTAGAGAGTGAAAATGAATACAGACAAATGAAAATGATTTAGATGATTGTTTTAAAAAAAACATGCCATTTCCTACATAACTCAGTAACTTTTTTCTTAGATATTTAATCAAATGAAAAGAAAATGTCCATTCACTCAAAAACTATGCATCTTTATTTGTTCTACAATAAAGTTCCTCAAAAAATTCTTCTTTTAAAATTTTTATTACTTTATTTATTTGCATTTCAAATGTTATCCCCCTTACAGGTTTCCCCTCCATAAAAATCCCTATCCCACCTCCTCCCTCTACTTCTATGAGGGTGCTCCCCTACACACCATCCCCTCCCAACTCACTGCCTTGGCATAACCCTACCCTGGGGCATCAAGCCTTCACAGGACCAAGGGCCTCCCCTCTCATTGATGCCAGATAAGGCCATTCTCTGCTATATAAGCAAAATATTTCTTTTAAATCAAGTATGAAAATGTAATGCAGGAATGAGGTAGAATGTTACAGAGTAAATGAATAAGGTCATATACTATGGATGACTGTAACAAGATTAATAAACCGCAAGAGGTTCTGCTGCCTTACAGTCCTGAAATAGAATATTTTTGGAATGGTGTAATGCCATGTATAAAAGTAATGGTATTTAAGCATCAATGGAATATAATTTACAACTCAGACTCTGTCCATGGTACTTCCTTTTAACACAATCTCTCTATTATTTTATTGGCTTCCAAAATAATAAGTATTTGATAGCAACATCCTGTTTAGTTCTGATCTTGCAGGTCTTGGGAATGTTCTGAGGACTGTGCATTGCTGCTCAGCTAGAATGGCTGATTCTAAGTTATAATTTGGGATCCTCTCAACTGCACAAAAATCAGAGTAAGTTGCTTGCTGTTCCTGAGCCCTGAATTTCCTTGAGTAACAACAGGACCTACTGTGTAGCATTCCTGAGAAGATGCAATGATTTCGTGTACACAAAGTTCCTTAGACACCATCAAACATATTGCTAATTATAACTGATAATATTAAATATTAAAAACATAGGTAAGAATAGGGGCTATTGTTTCTTATCAGTTCTTAAACTCTGTGTATAAAAGACACTCTATTAAAAACTTGTTTTAGTTATTGGGAGCAGAAAGCATAGATTTGCATCATGTTGCTGTGGAATTTGATAAGGTGAACTTGATGTTTATGAATACTTTCTATCAATTGTAGTTGTTACACTTTTGTGACAAGCAGAGTTATAGAATCAAATGGAAGTTAATGCTGTAGAATCCGGTAGAATTTGGGAGAGGAGTGAAGTAATGGAGGGAGTTTCAGAGAGAGAGAACCCCAATATTTTACAACAATTCCAAACAGACTCTAAATGCAAAGAAACATTGCATGGAAACGATCTTCTGGAATGGCTGTGACCAAAGGGTGACTCAGGAGCGGTGAGCCGATGTCACAGGTTACTGGAAGATTATTTTAGAATCTGAAAGCTCAGAGAGAGATTATGAACACACTAATTAGCATTGAGACCACAAAATGGCAGCTATGTCTGGAGGGCACACTAACCATGGAATTGACTGAATGAAGCCTTAGTTTATAAGGCTATCATTTGTGGGACCTACTAGAAAGTCAACTTTATGTGAACAAAACAAAACAAACAAAAACCCACCTCAGTATACTTGAAGAAATATAGTAAAATAGTGAAATTTTATCATCAGGGTATCCTGTGTAGAGAAAATAATACTCCAGGTTTTACAGAGATTTCTGATCTAACCAAGAGAAAACTTTAAGTAATTGGCTTTTAACACACTAAAGAGTGAAGGAAGTTTTTTCTTCTGTAGATAAAGATAATAGTAGAAAATTTGCAAATATATGAAAGATAAATGCATGTTGGAGAGTAAACATTGAAGAAAATAATTAACATGCCTCCAACATTTTTTAATTGGAAGAGATATTAGCTTGTTTGAATTCAATTTGTAATGGCATTTGTGGATGAATATATATGAGAGACAAATACATAATAGTGTGTAACATCTGCAAAAGAATGAGATCACTACATCACATATGAGTTCATATAATGTTAACTTGGGGTACACTGGCATGCATTCAGACTACATAGTCTGACCCCTTGAGGAAAAGGAGTATGTCTCACAATGTGATAGGAAATCAATAACCTCCCTATAGAATATAAGTAAAAAGTGATACAGAACTAGTAACATAAAACAAATATGAAGTGTGACAAATCTATAAAAGGGACAATTTGAAAGATGAAAGGTCAAATCAATTATTATTCTGAGGAAAGCCAAAAAGTAACTTACAAGAGAAAAGAAAAATACTGCAAGATGAAAAATAATTTTGAATTGAAATTTTAAAAAATGTAAACCTTAGATTTTAACCAGCCATGATGTAAAATGACTTTAATTCTAGTACCTGCAAGGCAGAGACAGGAGGATCTCCATGAGTTTGAGGCCAGGCTCACCTACATAGTAAGTTCTAATTCAACCAATAATTCATGGATAGACTTTTAAAATTTGCAAAAAGTCAGAAATTGTTGAATGTTGCGGAGTGTGTATGCAGAGATACAGAATTTACAATTCTATCTGAGTGTAAAAATGATTTTTTTTTCTTTAGAATGTCAGTAAAGAGAGAAAATGGAAACACAGAAATAAGTTGGTGAATAGAAGAATAATAAAACAAAAACAAAAGTTCCCAGAAAAGAAAGTGGAAAAACAATAACTTAGAACATTCTGTTAAATAGCAATTATATTACAAAGATATTACCTAGAAAATCACACACAACATAAAAACAACCTGATACTGTGTACCTAGTCAACTATCCTGCCCAAAATAAGGCATGGAATTGGAAGAGAGTCTATAGCCACCATTTTACTAAGCCAGTATAATCTCCAACTGCATTCTAAACTGTGTCCTTTTATCTACAGATAAGTTCAGTCCTCACTCTTCATCAAGGAAACCTCCTTTGCAACAGAGAAAGACCATTGCTGTAATCTATATCCTGTATAAATGGAGAACTACATAGCACAGTGGCAATGGATACATCTATAAAGTACTCCCACACCTGAGGCTCAAAGTACAATGAGGAAGTGATGTGGTGATAAGATCTGGGAGTTTATTATGAGATTATATCAGCTAGTAATGTCAGGAGATACACATGTAAAGTCTCATCAACATGGCTGCCCAAATATGGGCTAAATAAGAACATCAGAAGTAGACATGCCAAAGAAGGTGAGAGAAAACCCAGGAGGTCCCAACCCTACACAAAGAACTAGAGGCTGCTAAGGAATGCTAAGAGAAAGAGAAGTTGTTTTGCCAGGAGAGAGCACACCAATTGGTTATCTGATGACAAATTGTCAGCCTTGAAAATATTCATAGAATTAACATTACACAGTGAACAGGCTATATTGTGGATTTTATAAGTACATGCATATAACTATGCAATAACAATGAAAAAAGGCATGAATTTGAAAAATAGCAAGTAGAGATATGTGGGAGGGTTTGGGGGAATAAAGAGAAGGAAAATGTACTGTAATTATATAAATAGCATCTTACAATTTATGATACAAACAATCTGTTATAGTTTCAATAATGGTGTTACTCTTGAGAGTAATGAAAAATAAATTATGAAGTTACATATTAAGAGTATGTCAATGTCATCTCAGAAAGAAATTGTGTGTGTGTGTGTGTGTGTGTGTGTGTGTGTGTTTCAAACTCACCTATATCTCATAGCCATGTTAATTCATTTTTCTTGTGGGGATCTACATTTATTCTTTAATGAAAGTAGTCAAAACATTTAATAAACATTTACTTACTTGGTCAACAATTTTAAATCTTGAGTTAATTTTGAGTATAAATATAAAACTGAACTGATTTAATTTTTATATTAAAGCAAATAAAACATTTTTCATTTTCATTATTTAACGATATAAACTAATGTATGTTATAGCAATAAGACACCGACTGAACCAGAAAATTAGATAAAATCAATAAAATTAAGATCTATAAGTTTGTTGATGGGCATGGAGTTTTGCGACAGATGACAATTTGGAAATGTTGACCTATGTTATTATATGAAAAATATCTAATATTTAGTGGATCAAGTATCGAGACATGCAGAGTCTATATTGTATTATCAGAAACTACCCTAATTTAAGATTCCTGTTATGTAAAGTTTAGAAACAAAATTGAGTGGGTACAAATCTTAATTAGATGGGTGATTATTTTAATTTACTATTAAACTAGGATATAAATCTTCATACAGTAATTAATGTCAACATCCAATTTACCAGTATGACTTTTACGAGAATAATATAATCTCATAAATTCAGACAGGGGCTATCATTAGCAAAAAAAGATGACTTCTAAACTAGTAAAATTACATATACTACATGTGTTGATATGATTACAAATCCAGTATTTGTAACATTTGTATTGATGAATTTAGGAGTGGAGTCAAGATTCTGCATCTCCAATAAATAGATCTCAAAATCTTCAAATCACATTCCATGTTTTGTTATTAAAACAGGTTAACAAAAGTGTAGAAATTTTATCTAATTTATATTGAAAAATAAAAGTAATTTTGCTAAATTAAACTTAAAAATGTCCATATTTATTTTAAATAAAAATATTTTAAACACATAATATTCTATTATTTCTAATGCTATCAGAAAGAATGCAAGTGCCCATTATAAATGACTAAAACATCCTGTAGAAGACTTTTACAAAGATGAGCCACATGAAAGATATGGAGATCACATATTGAGTCCTCGCTCCTGCTGGAATTCAGAGTTTTAGGTGCACCACTTAAAATTTCTAAGTCTGCTGACTCATCTGCAACAGGAATTATTCTATCTACGCGTTCTTCCTAAAAGGCCTAAAGGACCAAAAAAAAAGTTTGTTCTAAGCAAAAAACAAAGGAGAGTATTTAGTAAAGTGTTTGAACAAAAACGAGAAACACAAAAAAGCAAGCGTATGCATTCAAAGATCTGTCTGAGATAGTTTATTAGAAAAAAAAAAACTTCACAAAAAATTAGCATGTGGGGTTTGAGTAGTCCTGACTATCATCTGGAAAGTTTCAAATTAGTCAGAGTTGCTCAAAAAACAAAAACAAGAAAAAAAAAAAAACCTCCCAACTAATCCCCTTTTGGGGAATTAAGCTGTAAGTTATCACCAAGAAATGTTAGGTCATTACACTGATTTAGATCATAAGAAAAATGAAAGTAGAATCCTTTAGTGGTTCCTATAAGAGCAATAAAATAATAAAGGAAATTGAATGCTGTGATCAATATGAATGTGTGTAGGCAGGAAACAGTAAGATCAAACACATGCAGAATACTGGAAGCAATTAGTAGCAATTTTAGTAAGTATGTGGTCCCTGTGAACAAGAAAGTGAATTTAAATTATAAAAGAATGCTTCACAATTAATACAGTTTGTATGCCTTCTGTGACTTATTCCAAACATTAAATAAGGAAATTGGTATGCACCATACTGCTATAAATCTAATATGTAAAAAACAAAATGTGACTGAACTTTAATCAAAATGACAGCAGAAGATGGATTTTCAGTCTTCTGGATGCTTAGCTGGTTGAAAGCAATTGTTCCCTTGTTCTCTTAGACAACAGCATTCTTTTTCTGCCTCCAGTAACCCTGCACCCCTGTTCATCTTGTTTGCATTCCCTCTTAATTTGTCCTTCTTGATTTAGTTCTTCCCAATCCCTTCAACATCGGAAGTAGCACTTTTTACATTTTCTACTTGCATTCATTTAGGATTCCTCTTCAATGTTAATAACATATGTAGTTACATCTACTCTTATGTGCACCTGAGTATACACACACATACCCATACACAAATTTAATAAATTTTTAGAATTCATCTGTAATGTGGGACCCAGACTCTTTAAATTGACTGTTTATATATCTAACAGACAAAACAGCCCCTAAATAATTTCTCAATTTCCTTCTGTTTCACGTTCTCAATTCTCCCCTATTATATAAACAAAGTAATTTTCCAATTATATTAAAATTTCTCCTCTTTTACCCTAAATGTAATTTTCCACTTGATCAAGCTGTACTTTCACACCTGACTCTTTCCTAATTGCATTGATGACGATGTATTTACTGAAGATCCCAAAATGCACGGTGCATTCAATATGTGTTTATCTTTCAATAAATTAAGAATAATTATGGTATTTAGCATCACGTTAAATTTAATTGTTAAACTTTTACTACATCTTATAATAACCACAATAGCGTAATGCTGAACTTTTACAGGCTGTTACGAACTTCAATTTGCCCCTGGTTAAATAGTTACACAAGGCACAAGGCTGAAACACAAACTTGTTTAAACAGAGATTAGAACCCAAAGTCCTAATGGATGCTCAAGGTCAGATATCAAAATCAAAAACCACAATATTAGTTGGTCTACCATATTAAAATATTATATCAAGATATGTTAATGTGGAAGGGGAGATTTATTGTGAATTCTCATCCTTAGACGAAGAATTAAGATAATTATTGATTGCTGGGAGTAGGAGAATTAGCTTCTTCAAACTGATTCTTTGGTGTCCATTGCAGAAAATGGCATTGTTCTTTTTTTTTTTTTTGTTCTTCTCTCTCTCTCTCTCTCTCTCTCTCTCTCTCTCTCTCTCTCTCTCTCTCTGTGTGTGTGTGTGTGTGTGTGTGTGTGTGTGTGTGTGTGTGTGTGTGGACACCTCAAAGCTCCCAGAGACTAAGTCACCAACCAAAGAGCCTACATGTACATGGGCTGGTCAACACTGGTGAGCGCATATGTAGCAGAGGACTGCCTTGTGTATCCTCAGTGGAAGAGGATGCACCTAATATAAATATGTGTGCAAACATGTGAGTAACAAATAAAATTTAAAAATTGCAGACATCAACTTGAGATTGGTGCCATGAGAGTTTGAAGAAGGGTATCTGGAAAGGATTGGAGGGAGGAAAGGAAAGAGGATGTGATCCAATTCTATTCCCAAATGAGGATGCGTCAATCCCACTTAGAAGAAGTAGAAAATTATCACAGGAAGCAGAGGGAGGGAGGGAACTGGGTGGAAGAGCGGAGGGGAGGGGGAAAGGGAAGGCAGGATCAGGTATGTGAGGAGTCAGGAGACAAGCCCGGACAGCTAGGAGAATGAAAGAAAATAAGCAGCTGATGGGGTTGAGTGAAGGGGGAACCTCTAGAAATTCCCTGACACCTGGGATGTGAGATGCTCCCAGGACTCAATGGGAATGACCTTGGCCAAAATGTTCAATAGTAGGAAGACGGAACCTGAGGAGACTACTTCCAGTAGATAGACATGCAGTAGATAGTGGAGGAATGGTACCACCCACCTACCTTCAAATTTTTTGACTCAGAATTTTCCCTGCCTAAAAGAAACACAGGGAAAAAAGTGGAGTAGAGACTGAAGGGAAGGCCATCCAGTGACTGGAGTAACTTGGGATCTATCCCATGGGCAGGTACCAAACCCTGACACTATTACTGTTGCCGTGCAGTGCTTACAGACAGGAGCCTAGCATTGCTGTCCTTAGAAAGACTCTATAGCATTTGACTGAGAGAGATGTAAAAACTTACAGTCAACCATTGGACTGAAGTTGGAGACCCCTATGTAAGAGTTGGGGGAAAGATTCAAGGAGCTGAAGGAGATGGCAACCAAATAGAAAGGACAACAATATGAACTAACCTGGACCCCTCAGAGCTTCCAGAGACTGAGCCACAAACCAAGAGCATACATGGGCTGATCATGCTGCTTGGCACATATGGAGCAGAGGACTGCCTTGTCTGGCCTCAGTGGAGAGGATGAAACTATTCCTGTAGCCACTTAATGCCCCAGGGAAGGAGGATGCTGGGGGATGAGGTGGTGGGGTGGTGGGTGGAGGCACCTCTCAGAAAAAACAGGATGACAGTGAAGAAACTGAGAGGGGATGGGAGGAAAACACACTTGGAATGTAAATAAATAAAATAATTTAATTTTAAAAATTCAAAAAAATCTATTTCAATTGAAGTAATTATTTTAAAATGTATTTTTTAAATTCCCAAGTTACATTCACAAAAAAAGAAATTATATTCTCACTATACCAGCAGAAAGGTTGATGAGTTTTAAAGGGAGTGGGAACTCCTTCACTCAGCTAGTAGGAATCATTAAGTGATTAAATGCATTCACACAGCTAGTAGGGATCATTAAGTGATTACAAAGGGATTTGTAATGCGAATAAGAAGATGGTAAGAATAGTTTCTGAGCCATGCACAGGAATTCTTGGGAACCCTGAAAGAAGCTGTGTTCCCAGCTGGAAGACACCACAATATAAAGATGACATTTACATGAAACCAAGTGTAACCATCATTAGGTTCCCAGCAGGAAGTTTAATGAAATCTGATGGCTGATGATTAAGTTCATCCAGAAGAAAAACAATGCATAAATAGCGAAATGTTTCCTAGTCACAGGTCTCTACTAGTTGTAAGAATATCCTTTAATGCTATTATGTGCATCTAGATCAGTAATGCAGAATAGATATGAAAAAATTAAATACATTTGCTAGTGTATAATAGAAGCCCAATGATGGAAATGGACTACTCAGATTATGGTTCTATGGTATTAGAATCTATGGGCTGTCCATAAAGAGCATTAGATGGAATGAAAAACAAAGGGAAGGAGGAATGTATGGGGAGGGGTGGAGTAAGAGAAAATGAAGACAGTTCCCACCTAATGCTGTACACTGAAACGCAGGAAATTCCCAAATCTCTTTCTCCTACACTACTTAACAAATCATGTCACACGAATTTTTAATATGTTCAGTAGCTTGTATATTCATCCTAGGTCTAACACACATTATAATTTGCATGGAGGAAAGAGGTAGCAAGCACAAAGGCCTGAGACAATACAACTCCTGGATCTCTGAC
Organism: Rattus rattus; assembly: GCF_011064425.1. Classification (NCBI taxonomy): domain Eukaryota; kingdom Metazoa; phylum Chordata; class Mammalia; order Rodentia; family Muridae; genus Rattus; species Rattus rattus. Next base: position 49,466,742 of record NC_046166.1, on the reverse strand, counting down.
CATTGCACATACTGAATTCATTAGAGACAGGACAGCCAGCAGGAACCACAGAGTTACTCATCCACACCCTGGTATAGACAGTCAGGGACTCATCAGACCCACAGAAGACAGAGCACATCAGTCATGTTTCTCTTTCTGCTCAGTCTCTGTAACCCTGTTTAGAAACAACAATAAGAAGCTTTTGTTTTCCTTAAAAATTTAACCCGTCCGAACACTCAAATAGTATTGTTAAATGATTGGTTTTAAAATTTATAAACAATACAAAATTTATCTAAGTTTCTTGTAACTAATAATACCATTGAGCAATAGAATTAAAGTAAATTGTAAGATCAAAATGAAGATTGCAGACCCATATATATATGTGTGTGTGTGTGTGTATACATATACATACATACATACATATATATATATATATGAATTATTGAGAATGAGGGCCAAATTCACATGGAGAATAATTTCACAAAAAATTAGATCGTGATGACAACTACTTGTGTTTAGAAGAAAAGTATAAAGCATTTAAACAATCTGAGATATGATGATGTAATGTTGTTTGCTTCCTCTGAACCAAGGGACTTGGCAAGTAAGACTGAAAGCGAGCAGTGAACAGAGCCCCCAATACTTGTACTATTAGCTACTAGAAGGATAAGGCCAGCCGATCTCTAGAAAGCGTAGTGACAATTCCTCACAATGACCAATCACCAACCAGCAAACAACACTAAAGCTATTAAGTGACATAACAGTACAAATTTTCCTGACCTGCAAAATGAGAAATTCAAACACTTCTAGGCTCTCCAGACACGATATTACATCGTCAAGAGGAGAAGAGCATCAGGGCATTCTTCAACAGTTTATGACAATAGTCAGTGCTAAGTAGACAACTATTCGCTAGACAAATATTCTTATATCTGAAACAAATGAAAGTGCCATCCTTGCTACTCTCAGAAAACACCAAAAGCAATGATGACACAGGCTAGATATTTCAATAATTGACACACATGCACAAGGAGTCATCAGAGTACTGGATGTCTACACGATTGTGCACAGCAAAGAAAAGTTACTGATGGCTGGGCTACTGTCTACGGACAGAATCAAACCCACAGTGTCAGGTAGTAACCCAGCAAAGCAGAATGCAGACATTACTGACTATGACAAAGTTAAGGAGATATTGTTAATAAAAAAAGACTGAAAGTGAGGAGGGAGGAGAAGAGATTTGAGAGGAGATAATCATCTCAATTTACACTTCAGGGAGCTAACAAATGTGAGTCACATTAATTGTGAGGCTAATACATCTAGTTCCTCAATCATTTTCACAATCATTCACTCTTAATCATCAAGCCAGGCTTAAAACGCTATTATGCTAAGGGATGTGTTTGAGCTAGCAAGTTTTCAAGTGACTGTGTTTTTCTGTAAAATGCCATGTTAATTTAAAAGCATATGTATGATTCTCTTTATGAATACATTTTCTTTATCATTTATTTTTTCAGACATTTAATAATAATGCTTTGATGATGATAATTAGATGTTAGGATATTTTACTGTCATTCAATATAAAGATTTTGGAGATATGTATATATATAGATATAGATATAGATAGATAGAGATAGATATAGAGAGAGATAGAGATAGATATAGATGAGAGAAATTTGGCTTAAACAAACAATACAAACAGTACTATAAAATGTATCCCATTTTTAAAATCCAGCTTTAAAAGCATAATAATCATGATGATGACCATTTATTAAATTTTCAGGTAATTATTTGTATAAATAAATATGTATCCAGGAAAGTGTATCTGCACGGGGGGAAGGTGTTGATGTGGTCAGTGAGAGAGACAGAGAATGAACTTAACATGGTACTTCATAGGGGTAAAAGTCACTTGCTTGTGAGAGCCTTTCCAGTGGCTTCATGTATGAGTTCTATAAAAACTCCAACACACAAAGCACAGAACAAATACTAATTTAGTCATTGAGATAGGATCACAGGAGTGGACCCACATGCAAAGACAAGATGATTAGAGACTTGTTCATGTTCTGCTTACTCAGAAGTCAAGTCACTCAAGTCTATTGCCTTCCTGTCAATTCTCTGGAGTTAGAATTATTTGAGAGTAGCTACTTGGGAATAATTATTAGCTTGTCAAACAAAATCTGAGATTCCACTCAAATCATGTAGCAATTTAAGTAAATATCATAGTCTGGAAAAAATTTAAACAATTCATGTCATGGTTCAGTTAGTCGCAGATGCTTACAGTCTCAATAAAATAGGACAATGCAATTTTCATCGGTTACATTTAATTAAATTGTTTATTATTTAATCCCATTAATATCCTGCATACCAGCTACATTCATGTGTTGTCATCTTAATTTCCTGATATTCAAAGATTTTTTGTCATAACATTAGAATATAAGTCTTGAAGGTATATGTAGAATTCTTTTTTATAGTCACTGAAATTATACAGCTTTTGTGTTTTGCCAAGTTGAAGAAAATAATTCATTTAACTTCACAAACAAATTTCATAATTTATAATAGGGCATTGAATATAATCAGGGTAGAATATATACTACATATTTTTAAATACATTGTTTCACTGACTGCTTAGAAAGGCTTGATTTAAAAATGAGTATGATAGGGTTGGGGATTTTGCTCAGTGGTAGAGCGCTTGCCTAGCAAGCACAAGTCCCTGGGTTTGGTCCCCAGCTCCGAAAAAAAGAAAAAAAAATGAGTATGATAAAAAGTTGTTTTGATAATAGAATAAGGTACTTAAAGATTCTTGGTAGTAGTATTTGTATATATGGTGTGTGTGTGTGTGTGTGTGTGTGTGTGTGTGTGTGTGTGTGTGAGAGAGAGAGAGAGAGAGAGAGAGAGAGAGAGAGTAGTAGGTAACAGATGAGACAGTTTCCTGGAAAATTAAACCCACTCCATGTGTCATAGGGAAGGTTATATAATGTGTGTTTGTAGAGAGCTGTACTGCCTATTCAGAAAGAACCTTGCTTTCATGTGCTAGATTAAATTCATAAATAACTGTAAAACCCAGACCAGCCTGGGAGTCATCATGAACCCATTTTGGCCTTAAACCCCATGGCAACAATCTTGCAGCAGCCTGCTAAGTGCTGTCATTATGGACTTGAGCCACAATGTCCTGCTACTAGAAAGTGATTTTAAATACTATGTCTTGGCTAAATAGAGACAGCAGGTTGAAATTAAGAGGAGAAATGTATGTAAAAATCAAAATAATATGATATAACATTTTCAGCTAATTATGAAATTTTAAAATGGCTTTTGAATCTAATAAATTTCTTACCTGAATATTATAGGATTTTTGTAATTTTGTGTACATTTAAAGACATGAAAATGTATGAGGAGACTGACAAGAAGTCTTAGAAGGTAAAACAGTTATTGTCACACTAGACTATGTGTTAGAAAGAGAAAATTGACTCCCAAAGTATTTCTCCAAATTTTAGAGACACGAGAGTTCAGTGATGTACACACAAACACACACACACACACACACACACACACAATAAGCAAAACATTGAAGCAAAATAAAATGAAGTAAATATACGAAAAGATACCTACAGATATACATCTCAAATTTTTAACTAAAATTCCATTTCTAATATTATTAGTGACTTGTGTTTATCTTTTGATCCTAAGATATAAGCATCTAGAAACATTTTTGCCATTATTAACTCAAAAATTAAAGCTCAGAGAAATTGTGTACCTGTCTTCATCAGTGAAATAAATAAGCTTTACAACCAGAACAAACAGCTATATGTACTCAAGGGCAAGAAGGTCAAGTACTCATTGTCACACTGGGCTTTTCGTGTTCTATCCCCTCAGCCCCTCTTGGAGGAAGGAGAAAATTGATTCCTAAAAGCTGTCCTGAGACCTCCTAGTCACAGGAATTCAGTGATGGGCACTTTGATTGATCATAAAATAAATATTTCCTTTATATTTTTGTAGTATGTGTCTTTCAAGGAATAAGGCTACTTTGCTACTTTGTATTCTGTTCAGATGTCCTCACTGAGGTCACTCTCTCTCATGCTGCACTTTTCTTACTAATTACTAGCAGGCAAAACTATGGGACATACAGATGACCAGTAGCAAAGAATGGAGATAGGACAGAGTCGTGGTGGTGGTGGTGGTGGTGGTGGTGGTGGTGGTGGTGGTGGTGGTGGTGGTGGTGGTGGTGGATGGTAGCTCTCAATCAATATAGCAGAGTTTGGATAATTGTGCAGCAGAGATCAGCTAGTCTGCATAGAAAGATTTTGATGTCCAACTGCCACTACCTAATATACTCAGGTTACAATGTTGATATACTCTGTAGTATTTGGGCCAGAGATAAAATCAGTTCTTATCGGTTCTTTTCAGAGATTACTTTGGTTATACTCTCATAAGTGCCCACCTCAGAAGATAAAATTTTAACCTCCTCAGTGGCCAAGGTCTTCACCACCTGTAACTTGTGTTCCCAGATAGACACTACATCAGCCTTCGGTAACTTTAGAGGGAATTTACTGCCCTTTACTGCCAACTGGGCTTTCCAGCAGGCTGCATTTAAATGAGAAACAACAGCAAGAACCAGTCCCTGTGTCACCACATTCATTTCTTATCTAGGGGAAGTGTGTTTCTCATTTCTATCTACTGAAAGTTTCTTTAATTCCACTAAACTAGTTAATAATGCCAAGCACAGGGGAAATTTGGAAAGTGAGTGAATCGTGCAACACCTTGTTATATCTAAATATTTTGGATTCAACAAAACTATATCAAATATTTAAAAAATTATTGTTTTTAAAGTTTAATCATGCACATCAGCTATAAATACATGTTCCTTTTGTTTCTTATCTGACTAAAATCTGGGAAGTAATGTTAAACTTAATGTATGCTATTAAAAGTATATTAATGAAGTATAGTCAATATTCTGTACAGCTCACATATTAAAATACATTGATGCAAATATCATAATTAAATTTTTAAAAATAAATCCTCTTCATTCTATTTTGATATTAGTGGAAAAATACTTAAGAGAAATTATTTAAATGTAATTTTACTGTGTAAATTTTCTAATATGTTGGTAACATTAAACATTATTTTAATATACAACAAGTTTATATGAAGCAACTTCATTTCTGTCACTTTTAAATCATAATGTTTTCATTCTATTCTAATAAATAAATTTCCATGGATACATATAAAAAATTCTGATAGATTGGAAAAATGCTGATACCAGAGACTACTTTCTACCTTCTAAGTAACCGTCTTCAGTCAAAATGAGCAATCACTGAGATTCAGCCTGATTTCCTTTTAGCATGCAGCTAAGTGATAAAATATATAGTATAAATCCATTTTCCAAAGGATAAATATTCTGGCATTAGTTAAAATAATGTATTTAATTTTTATATTCAAACTTTTTTTTCTTGGAAATGAATTTTATGTTTAAGGTGAAAATGTAAGATACTTTAAATGGATAATTTATCCACATGTATGCTTCTTGAGAAAATCATTTAAAACTCATATATAGCACTTTTTCAAAGCTGACCATTGTGTTTAACTTCAGGTGATTAAGAGGAACACGATTCCTAGACTAAAAGCATCCAAGAGCTTCAGATCAAGTGCTTTCTGATTTGTCAATTAAAACTAACTTTCTATTGTTCTTTAATTGATTCTTTTAGTTTCTTCAAATACCTCTTTAGCTTAAAGAAATTGAATGCAAAAGGAAGGAGACAAGGAAATTTTATGCTCCTCTGTTGAGTGAAAACATGAATTCTAAATTATGTTAGAGTAAGCCGAAGCCATATCACATACCTTTCGGGAATGAATTTCTTTCACATACAATGGCAGTAGAAACTCAGATATACCTTCAAGTCGGATTCCCTTCTTGGTGACTCTCAGATTCCCCATACCATCCTACAAGCAATGAAATATAGTTCACTTTTAGGTTAATTAGAGAATGCGTATCTGGCCAAAATTTTCTTAGGGCTAAATTGAAAAAACAGTGAGTTCAAATCCATGATGATTTAAGAAAAAAACAAGAGATCGGAAAGATCACAGCATTTTGTATCCAATAGAGGACACTACTTTGCATGCTAAAGGGAGGGGAGCTAAAGAACCTGATAGGTCATCTAAATTTTATATGAAACTATTATTTATTTGTGAATAAATATTTTCCTCATGTATTAGTTCAACTCTTGGTTAGATGTGGCATTAGTTATATGATTATTAGCAAACATTTGTAGAGTCCTAATGATATTGTTAAAAGTATAAGGCTTACCCAACATTTCCATTTGTATAATTTTCACCACTAATTAATAATTGGCATTAGAAAATCTGGTTCATTTGAACAAAAAAACATGATGACATACATGTTCTACCTGACAAACATTTGATTCTGAGGAGCTTGATATAGTTAAAAATAATGTCGATGAGATAGAATTAAATCTGGGTTGAATTGGATTGAAAAATGCACCCCATCTATAGTAAACAAGTAAGAAACCAGCTATATAACAATATAGAAAACAGGAAGCTACTTTTTGGGGAGGGACAGTGGCCATTTTATGACATTTGCTTCTGGCTGATGTTTGGGATGTCTAATTAGGAATATTTGGAGAGGAAACAGCTAGGAATATATGGTGTTGAGAACATTCCCTGGAAGGAAACAGTGACGGCGATGCTAAATATGCCATTCATAAATGAAATTAAGAAAAAAGGAAATATAAATAGTAATTAAATAGCTCACTGAGATAATTTATAATATGTTTTAGAACAGTATATCCAGCAGAATTATTGTAAAGGGCTAAAACCTGTTAATAACATAGGACTTCTGATAACTATGTGATGTGGCATGAAAGAAACATGTATAGACCTGATGAGTAATTTTATTTGATGACTCAGAAAAATATTACTTATCATGTATTCCAGCCTTCAAAATCGTGAGTAAAATCTTATAACAAGGAATAGTAAGATCGTAGGTAAATGTCATGAGTAGCTTTGCTAACTTTCTGGATAATCAACCAGTACATCTGTAGAAATCAATTTGGAAGTGATACATGATTAAGGCACATGTGAATCTATCAAGAGGATAACTATTAGGTAAAATGTACATATATATATATATATATTAAAATTAGAGAGAATTTTTGAATAAGGATTAGTTCTGCAGGCAGGGAAAGATGTTGCATACATCTAGACAAGTATTTATTTTGCCTGCAAATATGTGTGTGTGTGTGTGTGTGTGTGTGTGTGTGTGTGTGTGTGTGTGTGTGTGTGTGCATATGTGTATATGCATATACACATATGTTGGCACATCTTTGTACCATTTCTCTTTTCGGTGACACTGGAACTTACAGAATCTGGCTATAGTAGAATTTGCCTAAGACTCCTCTGTTTCAACTTCCAGATTGCTGGGATTAGGGTAAAACACTCTGCATACCTGGCCTTTGTACAGATTCTTGGGATGCAAACACTACTCTTTACACTTCTGAATCACACATTTTGACTAATTTATCTGGTGGGCTATCTCCTTCCCCTGCTCTATCATAGAAGAAAAATCAAGAGAGAGCATAGTGACATAAACTTTTACCTTCTAGAAGTAGAAAAAAGACAAATGGGGTAGTACAACCTTGTGATTTTAGTAGCAGAAAGTAATCCCCTAGGAATAGAGTAAGGAAGAATGAATTAAAGACAATGGTGAGGGAAAGTGAAAGAGGGAGATGTGTTAGAAGAGGGAAGGAGGAAGAGGGAATTTTATGAAGTGATTGTGAAATGGTAAACTTCAGTATTCCCGTGAAAGGAGAAATAGTTCCTTAATGAATTAAACTAAAACTTTCTAGGCAGGAACGAATTCACTGAGCTAAGTGTAGAAACAGAGCTAGGACACCCGTGCCTTGCATGGAAACCAACTAAACACGAGTAACTTTATATGAAAAATTATCAGTGAGAAATTATTATGATGACAATACACTTCCTGTTTAACTGAGACAGGAGACATTTTACATTAAAAAATAAAGAATAAAAAGAAAAAGAAAAAGAAAGAAAGCCGTAAGGATGTAGTATTCGTAAGTAGTAAAAGAATTATTTTCCTCGAAAAAGTCTATTTCTCCTTAATAAATGAATGACACTTTCTGTTTATTTCTCATTGAAGTGCTAAAGCAGATGTCTTTAGGGTGAGAGAAAGAAAAGGAAACACAGCAAGTGGAGATTTAAAAATAGTAACATAGTAATATTATGGGTAAGTTAAATGTGAGAATTGTGAAGAAAACTTTATCAATAGAAAATCCAACTTTGTCTTTTATGTTGTTCAAGGTGAGGGAATTTAAGGGGATTTCTGTAGCTATAATGATGCTTAAGAAGACACTAATACTATTTGCAAAACTAAGACGACAGGAAGAATTCTCTGGAATCCAGAGAGATAAGATAGCTAGAATAACTACCATAAAAATATTTTAAATCAGGGATTTTCTTGGCTAAACCTCACTGACAGTATCTATATATATTCTCAAATGCCTGCTGAAAAAGATGTGTTCGGAAATGCTCTCCACCATTTCTGTGGAAATATCAAATGTACTTTCTGCAACTTCTAAGGACAAAAGAAGCAAATCCTATCACAAATGTAATTCTTATTCTAAATTTATTTTAAAATTCTTCAATAATAATCATTATAAATTTAATACATAATGAAAAAGAGAAAACTGGACATGTAACGTTAAACATTACACTGCTATTTATGACATATGTGTTTAATTGTAGAAAGCTTTCAACTTTAATTTGAGTATGTTTTCTCTTTTGTGATAAAATTATGATCCTAGGCATTTAACTAATTATATCATGTAAATTACTCCAAACGGAATTCCCCTGTGTGAATTTGTACTAATTCTTACAGAATGCTGTAGTTCTAACAGATTATACCACCATATCTTTATTTATCTCACTTTATATTTATTTTGTCTGCTCTTAAAATTGAATAATTTGGTTGGGGATTTAGCTCAGTGGTAGAGTGCTTGCCTAGCAAGCGCAAGGCCCTGGGTTCGGTCCCCAGCTCCTAAAAAAAGAAAAAAAGAAAAAAAATTGAATAATTTTTCACTTTTCGTATCATCTACAAGGTTGAATTTAAACTCTCTATTATATATCCATGTTCAGCATATGATGGATTGCCTGATCCTCAATCTTCTATTAAGTCCAATAATATTTATGAAATGCTAAGAAAATCTACTTGCCCTTCTCCCCACTATCAGAAATTCTGTATATACTTACTGCCAAGTTTCTGATTCACTATCATTTTGGTTCTTTCAACACCTTATGGCAAATAATGTAAAAAATTTCTCTTGAGGATGACATTGCCAAACACCAGAGTATAATAGAAGCTAGCATACCTCTCTTGTATGCTTCTAGCTTGGTTTTGTTACATTCATGCAACTCAGCCATCTTTGTACTTTAAATTTTCATCTCTTCATCGTACATGTTTATTCTTCCCACTATTAAATTGGTATATGTTCGTTATATAAGTGATGAGTTTCATAAAAACATTTTTGTTCACAAAAACCCAAGTAGTATATAGCCATATTAATCAAACGTCATTTCCTCTTTGTCCACCTGGCCCTTGGTGTTGCTTGTCTGGTTCCTTTGCTCAGATATTGCTCCTACTTTTATGTCATGTATAGTTTCATATTTGAGAGAAAATGCAATATTTGGTTTTCTAAGTCTATCTTTTGTGACAATACGATGTACCACACTTAGCCACTTTCATTGAAAAGATTTCATTATTCTTTAGGACAAAATAAAACTATTATGTGTATACGAGTCATATTTTGTTTATATCTCTCTGCTAACAGATATCTATAATAATACAATAAGTTGGCATTGCACATATTACTACAAAACATGGTTGTGCAGATAACTCTGTGTTAAACATACTTAGATTACATTTGTAATAGTCTATGGGATAGTAAAATAGATAGATATCTTATAGATAAAATAGGTCATATGGGAGATCTATGGAGAAACTCTGGCAGATGCCAGTGGAGCTGCTTTGAGCGTGTGAGTTTCCTGAAGATGTCCCATTGCTTTGTATGATTGTGATGGGTGACTCGTGGAGAGACAGAGACCCCAAGGCTTCATCCCAGGATTTCTTCTTGCTTCCACTACGCATTTTCATGGTTTTCATTGATGTATTCCTAATTTTTCTGACATTGTGTGATTGGGTAAAGAAAGATCTTTTCTGCCCATAGTGTGTTATGATTAACTCCTGAGTATTAGCCCACTCTATTTGAAAACTTTCTTACAAATCAACATGAAGATGAACTTTCATGAAATAAGGCTGCTAAGATAATTCGATGATTTTATAATTCTTGGTAATGATTTGATAGAATTCCTAATCTGATTAAAATAAATTTAAGAAATTAAGATAGTGGATAGAAAGTTGAAAATTAGAATCAAGCGTAGAATATACCTCCTCTTTGCATAGTAGTAAAGGCTGTATAGGATTAGAAAAATAGTTCAACAAGCTTTCATATATTACAAGCATGTAAACTGCACTAGGAAGAAAAATGGGCTTGGAACAAATTAATGGTCAAACATTCATTCTAGACTAGGTACAGGGAGGAAGCCACAGGCCTTGGTATGCAAGGTCAAGAACACAGAGTGGGTAATTTAATTTTATAAAAACTATCGCTTTAATTTATAATGAGCTTATGGAATGATAAATTAAATACTACTTCTTTAACCTTATAATCAAGAATCCTGTGGTAACTCTCCTTTGCGTAATATTTTATCTATTTTTAAAAATGAGTTAATTATTTCTCTTACATAAAGAACCTTGTCTTAGGGGATATAAAATGACTAAAGGAAAAAATTAAAGTTGTTGCAGCTTGTTTGGCTTCATCCACTAAGTTTGCATGTGAGAGAGTATGAATTTTCTCTTTTTTTCCTCACAAGCACTTAGAGAGTTTAAAGAGTTAAGAATTTCTTGTAGGTTACAGGCTGTGCCAGCCCCAGATAATTAAGTTTTACTCTTGTTAGCACTACCTGTGTTGGTCCTGTAAACCACCTGCTGCTATTTGATGACTGCTGTTTTGATTGGAGAGTCCAGAGTATCAATATATTTTGAATTTACAAATGGCTAAGTACATCAAGAACATTTTGAGATAACTATTGGAAACCATAATTTTTTCCCTTTCCTATTGTTTTCCAATTTGAGGTAATTTCTGGTTTAGGGATGGGTGGTTGTGCCCTCTTTCTCTTTCAGCAGCGACACACCATCTGACAGACCTGTGTAGGCTTCCTGCTTACTGCCACAATGTCTGTAAGTTCATATGTGCATCAGTCTCATTGAATTTAGAGGCCTTGTTATCTTGATGCCTTTCATCACTGGCTCTTATCCTCCACCTTTTTCTCATAGATTCCCTAAACTATGAGAAGAGGGAATTGATGAAGATGTTATATTTAGGATTCAGTGTGTTCATTGCTCATTTGTGAGTCTCTGTATTTGTTCAATCTACTTCAGGAGGAAACATCTTTGATGGTGTCTGAACAAGATATTGATCTCCAGGTACAGCAAAATATAATGATGAGTTACTCTTTGGCAATGTTCCTTTCAGAAGACCATGAGTTGGTTTTCTCTTATGATTTCTATTTTCATTAAGTTTACATACATTTTATCTCTTCTGAAAAGGTAATGGTCAGTTTGTTCATGGCCTCTTACCTTGCATACACTTTTTAACAGTTAAGTTTACAGGACAAAAGCTAAGAAATTTCCTAAGTATTTAAATGTTCAGCAAACTGTAGCTCTTTTTTCTTGAAAACAACAAAAAAATAAAAATGCTAATTTTAAGTCACTCTTACAAATTTCATATTATTGACCTCAAGCACTAAGTGACCTAAATTTTTTGTTTTCTTTATTGCAACACACACACATATGTAGTTTTTTCTACATATGCGCATTACATGTCTGCCTGTACAAAGGTACAGTGGTCAGAGGAGGTGTTAATTCCTCTGAATATAAATTCATGGATAGTTATGAATCAATGTGTAAGTTGAAGCCAAGTCCTATGGAAGGCCATTCGGTGTTCTTAATCATTAAACAATTTCTATAGTACCCTTTAATCTTTAGCACAATTTTCACGTTCTGATTTTTAAAGTTCCGATTTTCATGTATTTTTAAATTTTTTAAATTAATAGGCCATGTCTTGCAATAAAATACTGTTTGGAGAATTTTTTTTATGAGAGAGCAGCAAAACTGTATCCTACACGGGACTATCAAAAGGAGAATATTTTAATTACATGAGTTATACTTAAAAATTACATCCAAAACTGTGTAATAATTTCATAACAACTTTTCCTGTCCACAACATCCTTAATCTCTTTGTCCAGTCTGGTTTAAAGGGTCCTTAGTGCCTCAGTAGAGTTAAAACATGACAAAACATTAAGAGTGAGACAGTAACGTAAGCATGGCCAGTTTGTTGATAGGGTGCTTTAAACAAAACCTGTGTCTATTAATCAAATATGCACATACAATAATAGGCTATTTATTAACACTTTCTTATTTTATGATTGCTTGCATGTATTGTTTTTGTATTTTTAATTGGGAATATTTCTTTATTTACATTTCAAATGCTATTCCCTTTCCCATCCATAAGCCCCCTATCCCCTCTCCCTCCCCCATAAGGGTGTTCCTCCTCCCCATCCACCTTCTCTTACCCCTCCCCCCTGAGTTGGGGGGAAGCCCTTGGTTCTGCCAAGGTTGAACCCCCAGTGCAGGGGATTATTAGCACTTTCAAAGAGAGTTGAGAGAAAGAGCAATTACAAAAAATGAATTACAGATTTTAGACTTTTTTTTTAAAAGCAAACATTGTCTTTTAAATAACTAGTATTATACATTTCATAACAAGGCTAGAAGGGAGGTAATTATCCAACTTATGGTTTTGATACACTAATGGTATCATTCATTGCAACCTTCAGTGAAGAAGTAAGCTTGTAAGTGATAATAGATTGAAATCAGAGCCTAATTTGGTAGTTATTTGTGAAATACTAAAAAATGATAATAAACTGAATTTTAATAAACTGAAAGATAATTCATGGTAAAGGAAATATCAAGCTTTATTAGAGGAAAATAAAAATCACATTTGAACTTTCGCTATGCATTCATGAATGTAAACTCTATTGATAAAGTACATTCCATTTCTAGTTCCTAATTAAAGGAGAAATAACCTATCAGAAGGGTAAGCATTTTCTTTTTCTCACCTATTTTTGCTGATGTTATTTATACATTATAATGAGCTGTTTTGCTGCAAGCACAGGAGGGAAAACAAACAGAAGTTGACAGCTGCTTTATAAGAATGTTTTTATGATGCTGTTTGCTGTATGCATGTACTTTTCTTCAGTTCAATTGGCTTACATATTTTTACATATAATTAAGAAATAAATAGTATTGTGCTAGCAAATTGATACATATGGAAATTTGAAATTTGTCCTCCAGTTCTTTTGCATTCAAACATTGCTAAAGGGTATTGTAGATCTCTATCATCCAAAATATCATTTTTTCTTTTCCAAAATGTTCTTGCTCAAACTAAACAGTTTATTGATCTCTTGTGTTGATTTATAAAAGAATATATAAGATATATTTGTGTGTTAAAATATGACAATATTTATTGTGGTGAGTTCACATGACTTAATTTTAGCAACATTCCTTCAGGTACATGAATTACTTTTTCTTAACGTGCAATCACTTTAAAATACTGAAATATCAATTGGAATAGCTTCTGTGTTAGGGATGTATGTAAGCTTTAGTCCATTTCCCTACTCAGCATTGGGACCCATAAGTTCAAGAGCTGTGCAGGCTCTGTGCAAACTGCCATAGTCTCTCTGAGTTCATATGCGCAATGGTTTTACAGTGTTTCGAAGACCTTGATTAATCAGTGGGCTTCATCCCTCTTACTTTAAAAATCTTTTTCTGTCCACTTTGATGACTGCTCACAAATGAAAGAAAAGTTTTCTCCAATGTCCTCTCACTGGGTATACAAACCACTTGAGAACCAGGATCCACGTCCAGTAGTAGACAGACAAGAGAAAATAACTCAATGGAAGTTTTAGAGGTTCTTTGTCTCATAATTCTTTTATATGTCTTTTTTCTGCCCTTATATGTTACTTACATAGGTATTACGGTTTCCAGGCTTTGTGTTTGGAGGATTTCTGTATGGGTAATATGTCTCTTTCTGCTTCTGGATGTGTTTTTTAAGCTTTGAATGCAGCTCTTTTACTTTTGTTTGCTCATTTTTGTTGTTGAAATCCTGTCCTATAGTGGTTTGTTTGCTTTTATTTTTATTGAATTTTATATGATTATTATTAAATGTCTGTTTGCATCCTAATGACAGAGGAAAGGAAATGTGTCAATTTGTGTGAGTAGGGAAGTTGGGGATCTCTGGAAGTAGTTGGGGATGGAAATCCTAATAGGAATATATTAAAATCTATTTTCAAAAGTATTGAATATTTATCCAACTACTCTATGATGCATTTTCTTTCTTTATTGTGAAATAATTAATATTAACATGGTAAACATAGCTGCTTAATAGAAAAACTTTTAAGAAATGGAAATTTGACAAACCATTTAGAGTCACAATCATCTAACACAGTATAAAATGATGTTCTTAGTGCATTCTATGAGATAGATGTAAAGAACCAAAAATGTTCTCAAAAATTGGCATATACTTGACAGAGTTAGAAAATTAAATTATTATAAATGGAACATTGTGCATATAAAAATCTATATAAAATAATTCTGATATGCCCCAGCAGGAATAGTTAGAATAAATAATATAATACCTTTGCAAATGTGTTTTAACAGTAAGACATCTTTAGAAGACTCCATTAGGAAAATATTTTCTTTGTGAAACTCTAATATGTGTTATATAGTAGAATTTGTAATCCACATGAAAGTTATGCCTTGGATTAAGGTTGCATCCTAGAAATGACCAGTGGTCTTGGTAGAGACAGATTATGGAAGAATAAATTAGGTTAGATGTAATGGTATCAAAATGAACATTGTAGTATTAAATAGGGCATCTACAAAGGGTTTCTGGGATTTCATGTAAGTAAATAATAATGCTATATTACCTGAAAATTGTCATCGCCAAATGAGTGACTGAAGGATTTCCACATGTTAATATTTCAATAAGTGTGTGCAGCCCAAAGGCTTCCTATTATAAGTGTCTCTTCCAACTGTGTTTAATAGAATGCCAGAATTGTATTCAGTGATAAGAAAGACCCATTTTCAAACCAATTTAAGAAACCATTGCTTGAATTCTCACTTGGAAACTCATAATATGCATTACCATATTGAACATGCTGTAGAATAAAGCAGTACTTTCCAGCAAAGGCCCAAGAAAGAAGAGAATAAAAGAGTGCTTAATTCCTATATCTCCTTAAGTCTTGCTGTAGAGGGTATAAACAGTCTTCCATTCTGCTCAGTTCAGTCTCCCTCAAGCCTTGGAATAGGCTAAAAAAATTACACAAACATTGCCTATTAAATAGGTGTTACTTCTTATTGTCAAAAAAGGTCAGAGGGGGTGTGGTCCTGAGGATGCTTCTGGTTGTGTACTGTATATCTGTCTTCCTGTTAGCATATACACGTGTATATGCTTGCACATGTATCAGTGATCACATTTTGTTAGGTAAAAGGAGAATCACATCTTACCTTGAGCAAAATTTTGTGCATTCATATGTAGATGTTGATTCTTGAACGCCAATGTTTTATATACACTAAGTTCTCATGCTACCTCCTGGCCCCATTCCTAGGACTTTAAATTAAGAGCAAGACCTTAAGCAACAGATGCTCCAGATAACAATAGTTACTAAATCATTGTCTCAGAATTCCTTCAGGTTTCCTGAAGAAACCTTTTTAAGTTCTGAACCAATCGTTTTCCTCACTGTATTTGAATCACCAAAGCAAGGTTTAATGTTTCAATCTTTAATGTTAAGGAGTGGCTAAGCTGATGATTGAGAAGAAGACTGCCTCCTCTATTTCACTTAACCACTTTAGGACAGGACTAGAAGTTGTAAGCGGAATCTAATTACATAACTCTACATAAGAATCTGAATGGTCGTCCTTGTGATTCATGTTTTTAATGATATCTCTTATTCCTTCCATTATTTCACTCATATCTATTCCTTTTTAACTAACTCATTTGCTACCATATACTTCTTTGGTTTAGACCTGTTTCTCAAAGCAATGGAAAGATCGTAGAGTATTTCCAGAACACAAAACCTTTAAGCAACTGATTATTATTCATATACTCATAGACTAATTTAAAGGAGTTTATTTTTTTCACTTGGGAAAGCTTTTGTCCTATACATTCTTCAGATAAGTTGTATATTAGGATATTCTTCATAATCAGAAGGATGGGTGAAGACGAGATGAAGGAAGAGGAGTAGACTTGAGCAGCAAAAGAATGTAAGACGAGGCACTTAAATTAAAGGTGTTCAACTCTTTTGTGATGTTGCTGAGGGAACAGTATGTGAGTGACATTAGAGAAAGGTCAGGAGAGACCTCTCTGTATCAGGTCACAGACAACATGCTCATCCTCTCTCTTTCCATCTCCTCAATTTCTTTCTAGATACTCTCTCTCCTCTCTTTTGATCTCTTCCCCTTCTTTTATCCTTGTTCTGTCTTTTCTTCTTTTTTAGTTAGATACAATATTAGAGTTTATTCTCAAAGGTTGATTATAGATTAACACTACCTCTTGAAAACATTGCCTCCTGGCTAATATTCAAGCTCTTGTCACAGGCTCATTGCACAACTCTTTCTTTAGATATTTTCTTCTTCCTTTGATTATCCCCCTCATATTTAACTTGTGGATTGAGATAATGACATCACATTTCACAAAAACACTTTTAGAAGACCCTGAGCCCACAATTCCTTCAAGACCTTTTGTAGGGAGGGTGATAGACTGTGTTGTTCGGTCAGTCTTTGCTTACATGTGCCGTCTGATCGGAAGCAAATGTGCAGCCTTTATAGTATTTAGCCCATCTTGATGCCTATATATATCAAGTGTCTCAACTACTCAATATCCACTCCCAGAATATCACAGAACAATATTCCAGATAAAAAGATGCCTCAACTTGAATGACTTTACAGTATATTCCATAGCTGGCATTTATCATTCTATAATCTTCATTTGAATAGTCAAAAGAAAATATCTACTACAGAGATATATCATATAATAATATTCAACTTTATCCTTCATAACTGTAACTGATTTAGTATAGCTTTTTATAATTTTGATACTATAAGTCTCATAACATGCATCCTGATACAAAGCAAGAAATATTTTAACGGTGATCAAGCATAAACATATGTAATGGTTTCACACTAAGAACCATGCTTGGATAAGTTATGAAAAATATAATAATTAATAACAAATAATAATAAATCTATTATTTTACAAACATTTCCATAATATATCTTCTTCTCTTTAAAAATTTGGAGTTGGATTGGTGGGGAGATAGGGAGGATCTGCGAAGATATGATGAAAGAGAATCCATGATCACAGTATATTGTATAAAAAATATTAAAATGAATTTGAAACATCCACAAAATTAACTTGTGTGTGTATGTGTGTGTGTGTGTGTGTGTGTGTGTGATTATGTGAACATGAGTGCAGATACCCAAAGGGACCAGAGGAGTGTTGGGATCTGGACATAGAGAAAATTGTGATCTGCCTACCTTGAGCATGGAGACCTAGATTCAGGACTTCTGCAAGGCCAGCGCATGCTTCTAACCACTGAGCACACTCTGCAGCCTCCTACTTTACTGGAAATGTCCTGTTTGTCTACGTTTAATACACTTACTGCCATGAGTCCCACTTCATGATCATTAACTACTTGATTTTTTTGTCATTTAATGTCATTGAGAAAAAGGATGAGCTAGTACTTTTTTTCTATCATACCAAGATATAATTTACGACAAGTATTTTTAATAATGCTTTATAAATATCAAACCAGGTCAAAAAAAATGTTAGGTCTTGCAGTACAAAAAAATTTCAGGGAAGAATACAGAAGTATGTAGATAGAATGAAAGAAAAGAATTAGAAAGTGCAGTGAAACTCTCTAGCCAGCATGGCACAACTAAGGCAATCCCAGTAGAAATGTCTGCCTACAATGTGCCTGTGAGAGGGAGAAATTGCCAGAATCATCCCCAACCCTGCCTGCTGATATATGGGCTACTCATGGGAAGACTGCAGACAATGTTTTCAGATATATACCTGTTAATGTGATCATATTGTTCCAATGAATAGTTTCAAATCCATGGTCAAACAGATAGCACTGGTTAAATTAATTGGGTCACAATAACTAAATAAACAAATAAGATATGGATGTTTGGAAGGTCCTCATGTGATAAAGGAGAATGAAAGCAAGTGAGGATGATATATATGTATATATCTATATATCTCTATATGTTTGTTTGTATAATCAGACATTATATATTTTATCTATAATAATATATTATATAATATATTGTATAGGTAACATACACATTTTGTATTAATATAATACATTATTATATAGAATACATAAGCAAATATTTAAATATATATATATAATTTTCAAATAGCAATTTAATGAAATATTTTTAAAGTAATTTGTACACATGGCACAGTAGGTTATAGCAGTGTCATGTATACAAGGCGAATAGCTATCAAATTTACAGACATTAAAAAAAGCAAATTAAATTTGAAAGTAAGGTCATGACTTCATTGTCATTTAGACTAATTTCATTATTGTAATAAATTATACAATTAATCAAGAACCGCCATTTTAACTGCTTTTGAGTATCCACCTTTGGCACCAGGTCCATTCGTTTTGCTGAGGAAGCAATACCACTCAACATCTTCTGAGTATTTTGTCATTCCTCTAGTATCTCTAATCACCCCCCCCCCTTCTTCTGCCTTTTGTTTGCCTAAATTAACTCAAGGAGGAAAGCTCTTAGTGGGACCACATATCAGGGTTCTTCCTTCCTAAGCCCCTAAGAAGATTTGAGATATTGATGCCCTGTGGTTCTAGAAAGTCCTTTGCTGAGACAGTAGATACACTCCAGAGAGCAGTACTCCACCGTGTAGTTGACCACACAAAAGAGGCCATGCTCATATCAGAAGTATTTACAGAAATGAGGACCTAGAGAGATGACTCAAGAACTGAGAAAGCATTTACTGCTCTTGCAGGAAATCATAATCCTTTGTTGCCTAATGCCTACATGAGACATATAATTGAAGTTGTAGGATCTTACACACTCTTCTTGCAACTTCAGGCACCTGCAGAACCACATCATGCATGTAAGCTAGTGTGCGTGTGTGCTTACATGTTTATAAGATCAAATATATTAGTAAAAACTAAGTAGTACAATGCAGAGAGGATTAGTACTTTAAAGAAAAAAGAAAGTAACTTCAAAGCTACAGTTTAAAACAAATGAAAAGTAAGTCTTCGTAATTAAGACAGAAATTTTGAAAGATCACATTTTTATGAGGATGAAAAGATTTGGTATCTTTGTTATATTGTTCTTTATATAAAACCCACTAAAGTCAAGTACATTGCCGAAATGAATAGTGACTTCACCTGTTTCTAGGTAAAATAGTCTATTAATCTTAGAGATAACTACACAAACCAGATGGAACCACTAAAACTACATGGTCATGTCCACCACTTGAAACTCATTCCTCACTAATGGGAATATAATGTTATTGATAAGTATACATGTTTGAACAGTCACACACAGAAATATATCTAGAATGCATAAAGAATTCTTCAAAGTCAGTGCAAGCCAACATGATGAGAACAAATGTTTTAGACAGGAATCTAACATTCAGAACAAAAACATCAAACTGGAAATTACCACTCTGTTTCCTATTCATGAACATGAGAACACTTAAATGGAATGGAAGAACTGGATTTGGTAAGAACATGGTGCACCCAGATTCTCATTTGCTAAGAGCTGGGAATTATATCTGCTCATCAGCTGGGGAAGGGATGAGGGGACACTAATAGTTTACTAGTCCACACATACTG
The DNA here is from genome assembly GCF_011064425.1 of Rattus rattus. Taxonomy (NCBI): domain Eukaryota; kingdom Metazoa; phylum Chordata; class Mammalia; order Rodentia; family Muridae; genus Rattus; species Rattus rattus. The sequence continues at coordinate 49,446,702 of NC_046166.1, read as the reverse complement.
AATTATGTGCAGGCTAGTCTTAGGTCAACTTATGTCAACACTATAGAATCAAACGAAATTGAGAAGTTTATATATACATATTTTGGAATATATTTGTATCACATGCATGTAATAATATAAAAAGGTCATGAATTTGAAAGAAGGCAAAATGGGTATAGGGAGGATTTGAATGAAGGTGAAGCAAGGAGAGATGATATAATTATGTTAAAATATCAAAATGTACAAAAAGTCAGGTATATGTTACATACAACCTAAATTATGTTGTATAAATATATACTACATAACATAATTATAAACAATTATTTATATATTTAATGTAAGTATAAAGATTTTAATAAACAAATCAATATTTATATGGGTATAACTAAATAATAATTATATACATGCACACACACACACATATATATACACATACACACACACACATATGTATAAAACAGGCTGAGCAAACAAGCAAACAGCACCCCTCCATGCCCTCTGCATGAGGTTGCACTTCATGATTCCTGCTTTGCTTGAGCTCCTGCCCAGAATTCTTAGAATGATGGAGTATTACATGAAATTATAAGGAAAAATAAACCCCTTTCTTCTCAAGTTGCCTATATAGTAATTGTATTTTATCACAATAATTAAAAGCCCTAAATTAGTGAATACCCTGATATTTACTCATATCTAAAATTCTGCCCCTAGAAAAGGATGTTTAATGGTGTCATATAGATAGTAAAATTATAAACATATATTATCCTGAAAACTACAAACAAATCCAAGCAAAAACAATAATACTTTTGGTTATTCATCACTGTTCTTGTGCGAAGAGATCTCAGTGACCCACCCTTCTTTTTGTGTGTGTGTGTGTGAGATCCACCCTTCTTAATCTGAGGATTTATTTGAATTCAGCCTGATGGTAGCCAATGATGTTTTCTTTGATGTGTTCCCAGAGTTTCCTTACACAGTTCCTAAGAATTTGTAGTAATTGAGAAAATATTCTAAATCTGTCATCGATACAGTTGATATCTTAATATTCAATATTATCGTGGAAAGACAAACATTCCTGATGTCTTGGTTTCCCAAGATTCTAGAAAAAGCACTCAACTCCACTCCTAGTGTGTGACTGGATGAAATCTTGTTGAACTAAGGGTTGTTTACTAGCTCTTCCGATGACAGGGGTAAGGACTTTCCAGGTGCTTTCGTAACTACCCGTGGATGCAGGATTTGCTTTTCTGAATCACTACTCTTGTTCTTCAAATGATGAAAACATCTTTCAAGTAAATCATGTCCATATGTACGTCCCAGTACCGACAACCAACATAGTACAAGTTCTAGCATAGATGATAAACTGTGTTATGCATTCTATTTCGATAGAATATATTAAAATATAATATTAAAATGCAGTATTTAAAATGTAAATATAGGATAAGGGAGTGTGCAGTAAATCTCTACATAGCATACTAAATTTTCTGTATAATTAAACATTGCTCAAATTAAAATACAGTAATGAAATATTCCATTATTGTATTTCAATATTCGTGAGATGAAAAAAGTTACACTGGGGGATTTATTTAATTCTTTAATAGAAATGTAATCTTCTTCAGTGATAAAGACATGTCATTGAATCAGTGTTCACCAATTTACAATCTTTGATTGAATAACACCTTGAAATCTGAAGATATTGGAATACAAGTATTTATGAGTGAGAATTAGCATATTAGGGACACTTGTTTAAGTGAATACAATCATGCCCTCAAAATATTGGATTCTACATTTGTTTTATGGAAAATATTTTAACAAGCTGTACGTCAAATTTTGATAACAAGTAAACTATAACTCATCTTTCAACAAAATATATTATCATATAAAATGTTAAGATAGTAAAACTAAAACCAGAATTGCTTTAAGCAATAATAATAATTCAATACCAAATTCACTAATAGATTAACTAGCCAAAATAGCAGTAACTTACTCTTTGTCTCAGGCATATGCATCTACCCCGGTATACATAAGAATATAAAATTTGAAACTAAACATTTAAACTGCCTCCTTGTTTATCTTCTATCTAATAACAGTCTGATTAAATGTCATTGTTTCCAACAATAGTGTTTGATTTCATCTTTGTAGATAAGTTTTTCATTTAGTTTCTCCACTTTTCATAATAAATGCTTATCTTAACACCTGCTCAAATAAACAAAAACATCTCATCTTCATCAAAGAGAATACTAACCCTAGCTGTTTTCCAGAGGCTGCAGTTTGCCATCAAAATTCTGCTGAGAAAGATTGCATTATTATAAAAAAAAGCAGTCTAGAGAAAAATTAGCCATTTTTCCTTTTTTTTAAAGAAGCCTACGTTGTAGCATTTGATGAAGCCTGGTACCAGAGAGGCTCCACATTGAGATAATATGAGGACAGCCACAGGCTATATATTCTTGCACACAGGAGTGCTTCAATGCTGCGCCAAAAGTTTTATTGAGGATTCCTATAATAGCCAGCTACATGGGTTCTACCTACTTTTTGAATTTTTCATAAAACTTATATTGAGAATATCTGTTTGTCACACATTCACTGTGCTCTGTGGAAGAGTAATTTTCTTACCACTTAGTAACAGGATCCAAACGTTGTACTCCCAAGAAAACTAGTGTCCAATTTTTTCTTATAATGCTCATAACTGTGTTTTCTTCCTCTTTCGGCTTACCATAGTTAGTGTTTTGCTTAGTCAGAAAGTGACCATAGTCTTCATAGTAAACATTTTCTCCCACACAACTCATCGTCTGCTGTGATGATCCAAGTATAGACATTTTATAAACAAACAATTTTATATTATTTTTGTAATAGAAGAATATAGACATGCAGCCCCCACTTAGGGGGTGGATTCCAACACCGCATTTTCAGTTCATTGCATCTGTTAAGAGACATCACACAGACGACAGAAAATTACTTTTGGGAGCATGGGAGGGAAACTCCGTGAAATAGGACATTTTCCTCTCATTTTATAGCAATGTGGGCCACCTTCTCACCATACGCTTAGGAGAATATGTTCCTCTAGGGTACACTGTGGGAGCCAGGCCCACCCCAAACAAAAATACCTCATTTGATATAGAAAGAACATTGGCTGATGCTTAAGATCCTGCTATTTTTCATACCTTATCAATAATGGCACATCATTCTAAACCGGTAATGACTACCAAAACTTTAACACAGAAGAATGACATATACTATAGACTATATAGTTTGTTAAAAAACAATTGGAGGATTAATATAAAGTAATTTAATAAAAATGGTTTGAGCTAATTCATAATAGAGAATGTATTTACTCTTTGTGAATGGGGGTAACATTTCTAAAATAGTAGGGATTCATATTAGAAATAATTTATTGACTGCTTTCTTAAGCTGGGAGCATCTGTCCCTGGTAAATCCTAATGAATATCGTTCCTAGGTACTTAACTGAGATGGTCATTTATGTTAGTCTTCCTTTTGAAAACTATTCTACCTTAGCTTTCTTTTGGCTTCTCTTTATTCAACCAAGTGGATGCTTCTCCAAGTTCATCCCCTCTCTCCTCATCAACAGCCACATCCTCCGGATCCCACATACATGCTTAAGTTCACACCCAAGACCTCTTTTATTTCCTAGATCGAATAAATAAAGATTTTGCTGAATAGTTACAATTAAGTAGTAATGGTTTCTAGTTTATAGGAAACATTTTGCCTTAATGTTTTAAATATCATGAAAGGGATTAAAAGACATGTGTTTAGGTTTATTGAAGAAGAGCCAAATCTATTAGGGAAAATTCTTTTACAAGAATTTTACAAGAACTACTCTTGTTGCATTGTTAAGGGGAGAACCTGCTACTATTATTATGCTAAACAAACATACAATTAAATGAACTTCTGGTGTCTTATCCCAACACATATATACGAGTTCGTCTCTAAATCCTCATCAGAGAAGTTTTTTTTTCTTGAAATAGATGGCAATCAATACAGATACCAGCACTTGGTCAGCGTGCAGAGAACCAGAGACCGAGAAGTGCTAACTCCTGTTATACCTGAGTATAACATCCATCCTGCTAAGAGTTGGATTCACTAGGGAAGAGGGATTGAATGACCTGAAGAGCAGGAAGCTGTAGGTCACGATGAGAAGTCAGTAACATCTGAACTCAATAGGGAAATTGCGCTTGCAAGCTCACAGAGGTTTTCCAGCAGGCCTGAGACTGTGAAGTTGGACAAATACAGACACAGAGCAAAGAGGTAGGTACTAGTTCCACTCCAGTTCACGAACTATTGGTAAGAGATTGGTGTTATGGGGGGAAAAGTATCACTTTAAGGCAGTGACCATTGATAAGTGGAGCAAGGTTCAGGAAATAGCACCATATCCAAGACTCTTTGAGCAATGCAACTGTAACTCAGTGCATGTGGGAATGTACCTTGAGGAATTAAAGAAGTGAGAAGAAAATGATCAAAACACACCAAAAAATACTCAACTCTAGCCAGGGAAGTGGATAAGCCAAATGCAGATACTCATGCTTTCAATGATCTACCATATGCTGCTTAACACTTGCTGAAGCCCTACCCTGCCCCTTTTCGCCCCCGCCCCCACCCCACAACCCACAGCCCCAGAGCTATCTCCAATCAATCACATCCCAATGGCAATGGACACATACACTTCTGGAACTATAAATCCAAGTCAACTCTTAGTTATATATGCTGCATTGGTCCTAGTAGTTTTTTGCAACAAGAGAAAAGTAAGTAATGCATCACTATATAAAAACCCATGATGCTTTTTATCCAATAACACAGGAGATACTGTTGGCAGTGTATTCAGATCTTGGCTATTAAAAATATCACTACAGTTGGACATGATGGCTCACATCTGTAATATTTGTATTTAGAAAGCTAAGTATCAAGGATAGCCAATGGAGTCAACCTCTTGGATCTTTGGGGTTCGCAGAGACAGAATAACCAGCCAAAGAGCATACACGGGTGGTGGGTTGAATATGCTTGGCACAGGGAGTGGCATTATTAGGAAATGTGGCCTTGTTGGGGTAGGAGTGGCCCTACTGAAGGAAATGTATCACTGTATGGGTGGGCTTTGAAACTTCTCTTAACTGCCTGAAAGAGAGAAGTCTTCTTCAGTTTGCCTTTGGAACAAGATGCAGAACTTTTACCTCCTCTAGCACCATGCCTGACTAGACACTGCCATGATGATAATGAACTGAACCTCTGAATATGTAAGACAGCCCCAATTAAATTTTGTCCTGTATAAGAGTAGTCTTGGTCATGGTCTCCCTTCACAGTAACAGAAACCCTAAGACAGGAGTAGGTACCAGGAACTGGGGTGTTACTGTGAGAAGCTTGAGCATATTTTTATTGGGAGAAATGTGGATTTTGGTACTTTGGATTTGAAAGCTATGGAAGGCTTTAAGTGGGACTTAATGGGCCATTCCAGTAGAAATATGGAAGACATTTGTGCTGAGGGTGATTTAAACTCTGGAGACTATTCTTAGGATGTTTTGGTGAAGAATGTAGCCCCGTTTATGCCCTTGTTTGAAGAGTCTGCCTGAGGCTAAGGTGAAGAGACTCAGTTTAATTGCATTGACAAAGGAAGTCTCAGAGGTGCCTAGCATAGACTTTGTCTCCTGGTTTATTCTCATAAAGCATTTTTGAAAGAGTAGCAAATTTAGAAAGGAAAAATACAAAATATCTGGTTCAAAGTGTAAAGAGGCACCAGGAAGTAGAATGAAGTTGAAAATTTGTTCAAAAATATTAACTGGAATTAAGAGAGTGGGACTTTGGAGGAAGATCCCGCCAAGCTAAGCTTATTGTTTATGCTTTTGCAGTTGGACAAGGGATAGTTATTTCAAGACATTATTATCTGTTTACTGTTTTCATTGGGACTTTTGATCTGGAATGAACTACAATTCAGAATGAGGGGCACACTTCTGATCTAGATTTTGACACTGGAGGAAACAGAATTTTGATCCAGATCTTGAGGAATAGTGGCCATTAAAAAAAAAAAAAAAAAAAAAAGCTTTTGGCCTAGGCATTGTGATACACAGTTTTAATCTTAGAAGACAAAGTCTAACAGATCTCTGAGTTCAAGACCTGCTGGGGACAGAGCAAGTTCCAGGTGAAGAAAAGCTCATGGTGTTACATACCTTTAATCCCAGCATTCAGGAGACAGAGCCATGCAGCTCTCTGAGTTCAAGGATAATTAAGATTAGGTAAAGAATGAATCCATTGAAAAGAGAAAGGTGTCAATAATGTAATAGAAAAAGGGGGCCATGTGCCAGCTCCAGCAAGCAGCAGGACTTGGCAGCTTTGGACATGTGGCTCTGGCTTTAGAGTAAAGAATAGAAAGAATTGCTAGGATAAATGATGCTGGTTAGCTGGAGCTAAGAAGTTAGCACAGGTTAAGACGAAACCAGCATTGCTGAGGTGAAAATCCGGGAAGTGTTTTCTAAGAGCTCAAAAGAAACTGTCTTCCATAAATAGCCAAGGTTGTATCCCGTGTTGCAGTTAGACTTAGTAATGGGTAAGAATCACAGAGGTGGTGCTCGTTTTGAAGGTAGGGCTCATAGAGAGAGCAGCTGAGGCCTAGCAGTGAATGAGGCTAGGGGAGGCCATTTGTGAAGGTGCTGCCTCAATTGAAGTTGATGGCCCAGGCCTAAAGAGGTCATGCAAAAATTTTTAGGCATGGTCCCTATGAAACACTATTGGTGAAGCCTAGTGCAGCAGAAGATCCCAGTGTATTGGAGAGGTCAGTACCATGGCATGATCACCAAGAACAGCAGCAGTGATGGAGTAGAGTCACCCAGGCCCTAGAGTGCTATGTAAGGTAGAGCTGAGATGTGATCTAAGATGAGAAGCCAAGATTATGTGTGGATCTCAGATATACTGGCATAAGAATCTGTGAAGTTGAGGTTACCGTGAAGACTACAAGATGTAGGAGACGCCAGAGTCTTGGGATACCTGTCAAGGAAAGTTGCTAACCTTTTGTAAAACCAAAGAGAAAGAATTGTATTGTAGTCAACACAGGAGAAAGAAGTGGGCAATCTAAAGAGGACTTTGACATTAGGCATAGAGAGAGATGCAGAATTTGGAGTTTGCCTAGCTGGTGCCCTGTCTTGCTTTGATGAGTATTTCCTTACTATGACATCTTGAAATAGCAATGCATATCCTGTCCATGATATGTTGGTAGTATGTAATCTCCTTTTTTCATTTTAACTTTGCAAAAGATTACAGGTAATGGAAATCCTAAGTAAAACACACTGGACCTGGCACGCATGTGCAAACACACACACACACACACACACACACACACACACACACACACACACACACACACGTACCATAACACTTCCCAGCATGTATATCTCAAATGTGGAATTTGTCTTCATGTGCAGTCTTCAGCAAGTGGAGAGGTGGCTTACCCTTATTCTGTTGCCTGCCTAAGGACCTTGTTCCCTTACATGGGCTGCCTTGGCTGACCTCCATGGAAGATGTGCCTGTAGGAAGTTGAGGTGTTAGAGTTGGTGCCCAGGTTGGATCTCCCTCTTCTTAGAGGAGAAGGGAAGGGGAACATGGGGGTGATATTGGGGGATTGGAAAGAAATGGGGGTCGCAATCAGAATGTAAAGTGAATAGATAAATTAATGGAAAAAAAGGACAGCTTCAATAAGTGATAATTGGACAAAGAAAGGAAAGAATGACCCATGAAAAGTAACACTATAGTTACAATAGAATATTTTAATTCATAGAAATAGTAATAGTTGGAAATGTGTATTTACAAATAATAACAATATCCATACCAATCATCATATATTTGCTCAATCATATGGGGAAGGCTTCTTCTCACACCGTCTCCAGCTAGGAATAGAAAAAAGACATAGCCAGCTCCCAAGCTGGTCCCTGGTAACCTGCATCATCCATCCCTTCCCACTAGTGAATGAAGATAGTAGTGATTCTTATTCATATGGTTTCTGATTACTTTTATACCCTCTATTGTCAGTCATTTCATCTCATAAATTGTATCTCACATATTTATGAGTATGACTTATTTCCATCATAGTTTCAAACTTTATTTTCTCCAGGTATAAAAAATAGAAAAAATATTATTTTAAACTTTTGTAATTCCTGCCCTAATTTTTATTTCATTTTTCCATTAATTAATTTATTTATTTTACATTCTCATCGCTGTCCCCCTTACTGCTTAGTCCCTCCCTAACAGAGTCCCCTTTCCCCTGCCTTTCTCCTTTGAGATAGTGGGGTCTTACACTGGGTATCCCCCAGCCTCACCCATCAAGTTTCTGAAGGGTTAGGTGCATCCTCTCCCACTGAGGCCAGACAAGGCAGCCTAGATGGGGACCAGGTTCCACAGACATTGTTTAAGTTTTTAATGTCTATGAGTTCCTGATTTTATGAGCATCATATCTGGACCTGATGTTCACAGAAGCAAGCGGAAGATGTAAGATGCTTTTGGTCTGGAAAATTAGGATGGTTGAGAGACACCATTTGGAATTTATAACCGAATCTGGGTCCTCTGAATGGGCAAGTGGCACCAGTTAGCCATCTCTCTAGGACCCTTCCTTTGTTGTTACAAATTTTTAGTGAACGTGTTCTCAGGGTGTTTATGCTTACCAAATTTTGCTAGATTTACTTATGAACTCATTTTTACCGCTATAGGGGCATGATTACAACATTCTAGGGTCATATCCTGAATTAAAAATAATCAATGTACAGCTATATATAGATTCTGCTCTATTGGCAGAAAATTCAGCTAACATGTATCTTTTAAGGACCATATTATACATATATAAAGTTATTACAATTCTGCTGTGATGTGTCTAATCTTTAAATTGTGTTTTATTGGGCAATTTTAAAAACTGTTTATCAATTAAATCCTTACCATATACTATATACCACTATGTATATATTGTTTATGTAATGGAAATTGTATGGTCTTGTTTTATAGGGTTACGTTTTAAAATTGCCTTTTATGTTTAAATCTTTTTTTAAAAAAAGACCCTTTTCAAACATATGGTCTGCCCAAAGCTGTAGAAAAGTTTATATAAACAATGTCAAGCATTATTTTGGTTAATTTTTTTTATAAATCATAAATAAAACGAAGAAGAGATTTGGAAATTTATAAATTAATATTCTAAATATAATACTATCAAAGCAATATCTGGTTACTAATCTGTATTTTTAAAATATAAGTATGGGTCTAATGGCATATAAAATTAATTTACATCCAATAGCAAAACAAGTACCAAATCTTTGTTAGGGAACTCAGATTCTATATTGACGTGGTTTTATGAATACAAGTGAGGGTTCTTCTGTCAATCTCTTCCTAACTCTGGACTACAGATCTGTCACCAGTAAAAATGCAGAAGCAACATAAATATGTAAAATTCCACTCTGTCCAGTGTCTGGACAGAATCCAGCAGATGCTGAAGTTCCAGTTGAACACTTACACTTACGTAGAGGGAAAAGGGCCAGAGCCACCAGAAGATGATACAATCTCACATCTATGTAGACTACTGAGGAGAAATGTAAACAGCAATCTCATTCCGCTGGAACTCTGTGAGTATCAGAAATATCCTGGCAAGATCTGCCCAATGTTTCAACAATGGTGTGAATACAAAGGGGAAAACCATCTACTCTCTGTTTGGCTTTAAAAGCCTGCTCCATAATACGGTATTCACATCTGCTACTGGGAACAGAATCATGAAATCTGTGACTTTCTATTTCATAGGCCTTGACTGGCGTCTAATACTATTATTCTGCTAAATTAATATGATTTTATACTGCCTCATTAATTCCTATCTTCATATCTATAGATTCGTACATCTCTCCCTCATCAGAGAAACTCCTTATAGTAGGTTAATACAAATATGCACAATTGTTCATCATACAGAAAGAGGCTATAGAATGAACCGTTCTAAATATGGTTAATATATCACACCCTCTTTCAGTATTGTCCAGGGGTCATCATGGAACAAGAACAGAAAAAAAACTGAAACAGCAAGAAGTAATGAATGTCTGAATATTAAAAGTATTTGCTGTATATGTCAGGCACATTAACTCATAGTACTAGTCATTGCATGTAGTAAAGGATAAGGTTAAAGTTAAGGTTAAAGGTTAAGGTTAAAGGTTAAGGCTAAGGGATAAGCTCATCAAGTCCTATGTTAGCTGAGGAGCTGTCAGTCATTTATGGCTGTTCTGGAAAGAGAAAGTAGCTAGGAGGCTACCTATGTTCCAGAAGATCCTCCTACAGCCAATAGGTTTAAAAGAACACAAATGAAGGTGGAAGAGAAAACAGGGGATGAAGTGTTGGAGGGGAGGTAATGGCATGTGTATTTGATCAAACTAAGTTATATGCATCTATGAAATTCTAAAACCATTATGATCTCAGAAGTATTTGCCAAATTTATTCTGCAAAAATGATGATAAATCATGGAATTAATTATATTCTGCAAAAGGATTTATTTTAATATATATGTAAGCAGTAAATTAATCTGGCAGCTGTATTTCTTTACCTTTTCTAGTACCAATAATCACACAGAGAAACCAAGATATATTTCAAGCTGCACCTCAATCCCGAGGAGTTAAATGATCTATAATAGTATCTAAGTTAATATGGCTACTTCCCAGCACAACCTCATGATACTTGAATATTATTTGATCTGGCTCTTTGGGCTTCAGGTTTTTTCTCATGCTGTCTTCTCATGCCCTCTCTTATTCATGGCAATCTGAAACTCCCATTTGCTTTCTCTTTCTTCCCCAAGATCTGAAGAAAGCTTCTGATCTATTCTCTGTTCTGGTCAGCTGTTGGGTGGTTATCATTCATTGACAAGGCAGAAAATAAATGGTAAGAACCATGTACACAAACTTGGGACAGGTGATTCTTGACCTAAGTATTACAATGACATGTCCGTATTGAAACAAATTATGGGGGCAAGGAAATCAGCATTTGAATAACACAAAGATTACCTTTACACATTGCACAAAAACATTGTAGCTACAGTTATTCTTTCCAGGAAAAGGCTGTAATGGATTTAGAGTCCAGTTAATGTTTTTGAACCTGGTACAGGTTGAAGGCAAATGAAGTAAGAACCTTAAACAAAAATTTAGACCCCTAAATGTTCCCCTCTCCATGATAGCTCAAGAGTTGAAATGGCATTTGCCATGGGGTTTGTGTCTGTCTGAGAATTGGCTGTTGAGTTTATGTTCAGGTCAGCCAGCCTCCTTATCTCTAAGTTCTGTGCCTGTGAATTCATTCAAACAAGGAAAGGCTAAATAATACAGCAAATTTTTTCCTCTGACCTAAGAACATACAGAAATTTGCCTTTGTTCATTAAAAAATGCATGGTAACAATTTTTTTTACCTATCTGTTTACATTTTATTAATTTTAACAAGTAAATCGAGAGGTCATCTAAGGTATATTGTGTACAAGAGCCATGCATTACACTTGCAGGAATTAATCCATCATGGTTTATATATGGTCTCTGATAAAAATTATAAGATGTAGAGGGACAAATGCATGTGTAAATTATAGGAGAATATAGTCATATTAATTATGGCCAGGCTGTGAGCTTATCATTACTGTCCAATGTTTTACCTTGCAAGATTCACTGCACTATTTCTTGTCCCCTCTTCTGGTAGCTTTCATGGTTTCTCCTTGCACGCTGAAGATGGCCTTCCTAGGAATCTCATTGTAAGCAATGCTGTTTGTTCCAACCTGCTATTTCACAGCCTCTCCAGTTGTCTGGTGGGGTCAAAGGTTCAAGAGCTTTGCTTTTATTTCTTTTCAGAATGTCCTTCCTTCACTCATGCCATAGTGGTTATCTGAATGTCCTTCAAGATCGTCTTCCATTCTATTCTTATAGTTTAGAGATCATAATTTTCATCTTATTTTATCATACTGAAACCTTTTCCACATTTTACTACTGAAGTATTTTCAGTTGACAGAGATAGTATTTCTTCACCACATGTGACCACTGCAGTTGAATTAGCATTATTGGACATCTTGTAAGATCGCTATCATATTTTATGAGTATTAGAGGAAGGTAGAGTGTGATAAACTCTTCCAAATGCCAGCTTGCATCCAAGAATCTTTTATTTGTTTTATCTGCCTTTCGTGTGTTTTCTTGTTTGGAGCCCAAGTCTCCCTATGTAGCTCAAGGTAGCCTCAGACAGAATCCTCTTGCACCTGTCTCTAAAGTGCTAGCATTACATATGGGTATCATCATGCCCATAGTATTTAATAATCTTAATTATTGACATGCTTCTTTCTCCACTTTGATTTTAAAAGGTGTTTGTTTAGGGTCATCCAGACCACTAAGAACCAAATCATGCTTTTCCCTACTACTGGCATGATAGTGGTTGTTGATTCTCAGATGATTCTCTCTCCAGTTTTGCTCTTCTCAGGAGATTGTATGTTCCGTGCATTATGAGAGGTGTAATCAGAGAACTCTGTACTTGGCCCGTTTCCTAAAGTCCCGTGCTGCAGAATCCCAGGCTCAAATGCTCATTAAGGGATAGCAATTCCTTCACAGCAATTATCTAAAATCACCTATCTGTTCTTTCTTATTATTCTGTTCTTTTTCCTATGGCTATCAGTATTGAACTTGACTGTATTCTGAGAGCAATACTCCTGCCCAGAAAGTTCCGTCCCATTATACTGCTATTAGTCACACAACTCAAACTTCTTTCCATCCAATGATCTATTGATAAAGATCATATGTTTAAAGGTACCAATATATTAGAGAATTTTTCTATGCTTTTTAAGCTTGAAGATTCTTTATCACAATTGGCATGTGGTAGTCAAGTCTCACAAGTTTTGCTCTGAATCTTTACTCTGAGACAATCTCTCATTCAACCCCAAGGAACTTGTTGAAGATTTTATCATTTTCTTGTTTTTAAACTTTCACTAATACCTATTACTTTAAGGCCTAGGAAATGTGCCTATTAAAATGAATGTGTTATATCTGAATAAATTAAATAAATCCAGTTACATTTCCATTTTGATTTACTGGAACCAAATTTAAACCTCGCTGTCATCTCTCTCTCTCTCTCTCTCTCTCTCTCTCTCTCTCTCTCTCTCTCTCTCTCTTCGTGTGTGTCTGTGTAAGTAAAGGTAACTATTATATATATATATACATATATATATATACACATACATACACAATACATACATGTGTGTATAGCAATTAGGTGAATTTATTTTTAACATCTAACTTTATTTATTATTGAAAATGTATTTACATACAATGTATTCTAATTATAGCTTACCTTCTGAACATCTTCTGTTTATCCTTTGGCTTCTTTTCTTTTGATTTAATTTATGTGATTTTATTTTTTCCTATTAAGGTGGAATTTTTATGGCTACTGTATTTCATGGAAACTGTCATATGACTTATTTGAATGAATTATTAGAAATCTATATCAATAGCTAGGCTAAGTATATATAAGACCTGTAATAAATCTCAGCCCTCTTTTTATCTTTTCTTGCCTCGTTTTTTGACAGCATATCAATTTTAAATGTTTACTTTAACTTGCTATATCATTTCCCTTTATAGTCAAGAAAAAATTACTGCAGAAAATAGTTGGTCGATGCATATATGATTACATAAGAAATAAGAACTAAATTCAGAATAATATATCATTTGCGTAACTTCACAACAAATACAAAAAGAAAATATGATAATGTAAAGGAATTTAGGTTATTTTCATAGGACAGAATTTGAGGGATTATCCAACAATTTCTGTACAATATTGATTTAACTCAATGACTAATTTAGTTTTATTCTGCACTGTGGTCCAAAATGGCTGGTTTTATGGCTTGTTTTGCTCTTTGTTTTGTGTTCAGAATAGGCATGACCTTAACAAACTCAAACTTTTAAGAGACGCAAGAGAGAAATTTCCTACCCACTCACTAGTTTCTATTTGAACATGGACAAGTTGTTCAGTAGTTTTTTTACATACACAAAAGTGCATACTGCCCTCAAAACAGGCTGATTGCAACAATTACTTGGAAAACATGCCCCAAATTGATAGTCTAACTATGTAAAATCACTGCAAAGAGTAGCATCGTTTTCTATATGACATTCTTTAAAATTTGTCTGTTAGTTATTAATATTAGCAATTCAGATCTCAGGAATGCTTTTTTCTTTTTTAAATAATTTTGATTTTCTTGGATATTTTACGTATTTACATTTCAAATGTTATCTCCTTTCCCCCCTGTCTCACAACAGCCCTCCCAGTCTTCCTGCTTCTATGAGGATGCTTCCATTTCCACGCACACACTTCAACATTCACTCACTGGGATTAACCTATATTGGGGAAACAAGCCTTCACAGGACCAAGGGTTTTTCCTCCCATTGTTGTTGGACAATGCCATCCTCTGCCACATATGTGGCTGGAGTTATGGGTCCCTCCCTGTGTACTCAGTGATTGGTGGTTTAATCCCTGGGAGTTCTGATGGGATTTGGTTGGTTGATATTGTTCTTCCAAGGGTGTTGCAAACACCTTCAGCTGTTGTGAAGTTATCTGTATTTTGATGCTAATTTCACTGCCGCAAGGACAGCTTCCTACTCTCATACTCAGGAATCAGGTGACTTCACCAGAACCTTCTCCCCATTGAATTTGTAAAGTACAGGTGAAGGGCAGGTACAGGATAGGAGGAGGCCTGTCATTGGAGGAGAAGGAAGGATGGGCGGGAGAGAAGTTTGAAGGAAGAGGAGGAGATGAGACAAGAGGAGAAAGGAGATGGAGAGGGGGGGAGAAGCCATGGCAGGTGATGTTAAGATTCTGCTCTGTGTATTTACAGGTTGTTATCAATGTTCCTAAGGGATGAATGGTACCAGGCTTTGTATGTTTAAGTGGGCAATTATATCTTACCAATTGGATCTAAGATTATTGTGTTGTGTGTCTTTTATGTGAGGGTTTGAGTGTAGGAAAGTGTGCGGCTGGGATGTGTTTCTGCCAAGATATCTATCAGATATCTTGGGGCACCTCGGTGTGGACCTAGAAGGGTAAAAGACCACAATACTTTTTTATTTTTATATTTTTACAACATATGGCACCCAACGTGGGGCAAGAATCCACTAGTAATCCTAAGAGTTGAGAGAAAGTTTTTATTTTCTAAGTAAGAGGAGGCTGGTGCCATGTTAAGTCATGTGATATCTTAAGTGCAGGAATTCAAATAAAGAAATGGGAAAGCCACTAGAGCTGGCAGGCTGTAGGTCCCCTGCTGTGTGAGAAGTAATGGCAGATCAGAGAGTTAGAGATTACAAGCTGCTTTTTACAGAAAGTTGTTTGGAAAGTCTTTCAGGTTACTCATATTCTTTTTAACGTGGGCTCCATGCAAATTTTGGGTTGAAATCCTAGTTAGACAAGCTACTTCTTAATTACAGGTATTATTAAAAGGTGATTGAGTTTGTTTTTAGAAAGAAGAGAGTAAAGAGATTACCTGAATCAGGTGGGGATTTTCATCCACAGTTCAGAACTTAAATAGGGAAAAATTAGTTACTAACTCCAAGTAGAGAGTTGTGATGAATGTCTGTAACACCAGGCAGAGTGAATGCAGGTATATATTGCAGAAGTTATTAAGGTTAAATAAAAATCTGTGGCTCCGGGTAGAGAACTTAACAGATTGAGGTATTTTGGGCAAAAGTCCTGATTTGATGTGCTGCGTATTGATACTGGAATTGATAAAAGGTATTTGGTTTGTTTTATGAATTACCCCTCTAAAGGCCATATGGCTCGTTGATGCTGGCTAGCGAGGGTTTGTGGTTACTTTTGATATTTACCACAACAGGAAGCTCGAATTCTCTTAACGTGGGCCCAAGGGGAATTTTGGGTTAATTTCCTGATATCACAGAGTACAAAAGCCTATCAGGCTCATTGTTTAGCTTACTTCCTTTTCAAAAATATTGTTTAGTCTTCATGATGGGTGTGACTTTTGAGTTTTATGGTTATATTATTACTCTGGGAGAGAGTGCAAGATACCAGCTTTTCTGGTTTCAGACTAAGGAACACAGTATTTTGGGAAAAAGATTTTGTCTTTGTGCTTTTAAAAAGTGTGATTAGGCTCTGGAAACCTCACAGAGTCATACTGATCAGATTTGATAGAGGTAGACCACCTGAAAAATTTATTCAAGAGAATCAAACAAAAAGATATCTCGATTCTAAACCTTTGTCTTGAGAATTGTATTTTGCAGAGTGTGCCTACTTGGAATCCTGGTCTCAAGGATTTTCAGCTGGGTCCAGTCAGGACATATCGGCTATAGCATTTGCTTCATTCTTCCTACCTCCTACCCCTAAGGATATTTCAACGCCCATGTACAGCTTGAAGAAGTTATGGAGGAGTCGTCGTCCCAATTCCCTGGACTTTGCAGGGGGCTGGAAGTGGTTATTCTAAAGTTGTTTTTATGAGGAATTTAAAATTTGTTGTAATTTAGCAGGGAGGAATTAGCTACATTGAGTTATACAGTCATAATCGCACTTGGTAACTAAGCTTAATCGTATCTTTGTTTGGGTATAGAATTTATTTGACAAAAAATTTTAGAAGTACAAGGTTTAGAGCCAGTCCTAATATTGTTGTCATTACAAACTTCTGAGTTGATTACACCTGTGAGTTAAGATTCAAATAGCAAAGTCATGGCTCTGACTTTGTGAGAGTACATTCAGGACAATATTAAGATATAAAGACAACAGTCCAGATTGTCTTAGATCGATAGATGGCTTTCAAAAACGTCAAAAATCCACAAAATTTGAGATTTAAAGTTATTATTTATTTTTGTTGAATCATATCTGCTCCTAACAGTTCCCCTTTGGCAGATTTAATGAAGAATTTGAACATCTTCTGCCATTATTGTTGTTATTGAAGGCCAGCCTTAGTCTGTGGTGACCTGATAGGATGCATGGGATTATTTCTATCTCCTTTTATCTATTGAGGCCTGTTTTGTGACCAATTATAGGGTCAATTTTTGAGGAGGTACCATTAGATGCTGAGAAGAAGCTATATTCTTTTGTTTTATGATGAAATGTTCTATAGATGTCTGTTAAATCCATTTGGTTGATTATTTTGGTTAGTTTCACTCTGTCTTCATTGAGATTCTGTTTTCATGATTTCTTCAATAACAAGAGTGGTGTATTGAAGTCTCCTACTGTTATTGTATATGGTGCAATGTGTGCTTTGAGCTTTAGTAAAGTTTCTTTTATGAAGTGGGTACTCATGCATTTGGAGCACAGATGTTCAGAATTGAGAGTTCATCTTGGTAGATTTTTCCTTTAATGAATATAAAGTGTCCCCCTTCATCATTTTTGATAACTTTTGGTGGAAAGTCGATTTTATTTCATATTGGAATGGCTACTCCAGCCTGTTTCTTGGGAACATTTGCTTGGAAAATTGCTTCCCAGCCTTTTACTCTAAGGTAGTGTCTTTGTCATTGAGGTGTGCTTCCTGTATGCAACAAAATGCTGGGTTCTATTTACGAATCCAGTTTGTTAGTCTATGTCTTTTCATTGGGGAATTGAGTCCATTGATATTAAGAGATATTAAGGAATAGTGATTGTTGTTTCCTGTTATTTTTGTTGTTAGATGTGAAATTATGTTTGGTGGCTGTCTTCTTTTGGGTTTGTTGCAAGAAGATTGCTTTCTTGCTTTTTCTAGGGTGAAGTTTCCTTCCTGTGTTGGAGTTTTCCATCTATTATCCTTTGTAGGGCTGGATTTGTGGAAAGATATTGTGTAAAATTGGTTTTGTCATGGAATATTTTCGTTTCTCTCTGTTAATTGCGAGTTTTGCTGGATATAGTAGCCTGGGCTGGCATTTGTGTTCTGTTAGGGTCTATATGACACCAGTCCAGGTTCTACTGGCTTTTAAAATTCTTTCTTTGTTTTGTGTATTTGATGTTTGGACTATTATTTGATGGGAGGAATTTCTCTTCTGGTCCAATCTGTTCAGAGTTGTATAGTCTTGTGTGTTCTTGGGCATCTCTTTCTTTAATTTGGGAAGTTTCCTTCTATAATTTTGTTGAAGATATTTACTAGCCCTTTTAGTTGGGAATATTTACTTTCTTCTATACCTAATATTCTTAGGTTTGGTTTTCTCATTGTGTCCTGGATTTCCTGAATGTTTTGGGTTAGGAGCTTTTTGCTTTTTGAATTTCCTTTGACTCTGGTATCAATGTTTGCTATAGAATCTTCTGCCCCGAGATTCTCTCTTCATTCTCTTGTATTCTGTTGCTGATGCTTGTGTCTTTGACTCCTCATCTCTTTTCTAGGTTTTCTATGTCCTGGGTTGTCTCCCTTTGTGATTTCTTTATTATTTCCATTTCCATTTTTAGATCTTGGATGGTTTTGTTCAATTCCTTCACCTGTTTGGTTGTGTTTTCCTGTAATTCTTTAAGGGATTTTTCTGTTTCCTCTTTAGGAGCTTCTACCTGTTTACTTGTTTTTTCCTGAATTTCCTTTTTCTTTCTTTCTTTCTTTCTTTCTTTCTTTCTTTCTTTCTTTCTTTTAAATTGGATATATTGTCTTGTATTTCTTTAATGGAGTTTTTATGTCCTTCTTAATGTCCTCTATCATCACCATGATATGTGATTTTAATCCAAAACTTGCTTTTCTGGTGTGTTGAGATATCCAGGGCTTGCTGGAGTGGGAGAACTGGGTTCTGATGATGCCAAGTAGTCTTGAGTTTTGTTGCTTAGGTTCTTGTTCTTGCCTCTCACCATCTGGTTATCTCTGATGTTAGGTAGTCTTACTTTCTCTGACTGAAGCTAGTCTCTCCTGTGGTCCTGTGAGCCTGTGAGTCTGTGATCTTTAGAGTGAGAGGGCTCCTGGCAGACCAGATCTCTGTTGGCAAGATTTTTTTCTGAGAGCTGTGGGAGAGCCCCTATACTGGCCACAAATGGAGAATGGAAGGGTCCTGTCCTAGGCTGCTCTGTGACTCCAGAGCCCTATATACTCCCTAGGTATCTCTCCCTGGACAGTCAAGTTAATGCAATGCAAAATGCAAACACACAGACATCTACAGATTAGATTAGGCAAGCACCAAAGGTCAAGGTAATTATATTCGATTTTTATTTTTTCACTTTCTGGAATAATAATTTGTAATTATGTTGTTATTATTAAAATTCACTTATAATGCATTCTTGTTCTTAGTTATAAAGTAGTCACTAATTACAGTATTAGATACTAATTTAAAATTATAATACATGAGGCTACATTTATTTATGTATTCAAAGTAGAATTTGTGTACAATGTACCTTAAAGTTAAAATTTATTTTGAGTCAGTAATATTTATATTTTTTGTTAATTGGGAAAGGGACCTATGCTGCTTGTATACTAAAACCTTAAAAATTACAATGTTGGTTTTCTGTATAAAGAAAGTAATTAGGGAATTAGAAATGCTTATATAAATTTTTCTAGGACCAGTTATTTTGGTACATAACTATGTATACACATGATGAAATGAAATGTCCCATTTTTCAAAAGGGACTCTTAAACAGTGGCTAATATTCATGTAACCATGTAACTGATCTTTTTATGTTAACATAGACATTGCCAACTGTACCAAAGCTGTGTATACAAAAGTAAATGTAAGGGTTGGAGAGAAGGCTCATTGGTTAAGAGCACTGACTGCTCTTCCAGAGGTCCTGAGTTCAATTGCCAGCAACCACATGGTGGCTCACAACCATCTGTAATGAGATCTGATGCCCTCTTCTGGTGTGTCTGAAGACAGTGTCAGTGTACTCACATACATAAAATAAATAAATCTTAAAAAAAATTGAAAAAAGTAAATGTAAGTAATAACTTATATACATGCACATGTAAAACAGTATGCTTTATGTATATTTTTAAAATATAATTGATGGATAACCTACAAACTCATTGCATCTTCCTTTTGGTCGGGAACATAATATGTAAGAATAGCTTCATTGAAGCAAAATGATAAGCTTTCAAACAACATCTGTATGCATGTGGATAAAGCAGGCTCTATTGAAGTTGTTGAAACAGAAATTTATAAAAGAAACAGTTCAAGGTTATTCTTCTGTCTCATATGAAAACAGATAGAATATACTAGGCTTGAATGACCTCTGTCTAAAGCGATAACCCAATTAGGTTAATGTTCCCAAACAAAAGTCAATCAAGGTCCTAAACCTATGAATTCTGTATTGGCAATGAAAGCTAATTCTACAAGTCTATGACTTTCATATTTGAATATATAGTCTTCTGTTCACATCTCTGTGTTAGCTATGCTATTCCACCATATAAATGTGCTATTAGCAGCAATAGTCTAATTTAATATATAACTTGAGAGAGAGAGTTTTTTGTTTTGTTTTGTTTTGTTTTTTCTCTTTTTTCGGAGCTGGGGACCGAACCCAGGGCCTTGCGCTTGCTAGGCAAGTGCTCTACCACTGAGCTAAATCTCCAACCCCAAGAGATAGAGTTTTAAACTAGCTCAAAACTCAGCAACAGTATCTGACTCAGGAAGACAGATGGTTAAAAATGCAGGAGGACTGGTGCAGACTCACTGACCCTCCGGATGTCAATGGACACGAGTAAATGAGGGTTCTGTTCTGTCCCTGTGATGCTTGCTCAAGCCCCCACTGTTCCCTACAGATAATGTTCCAGCCACTTTGTCCTGCAGATAGTATTCCAGGAAACGGGGGCCGAAGCCTAACCAGATGTGTATCAGATGCAGATGCTTCGTCAACTCTGACAAACATTTACCCTAAAGGACAATCAAGATCTGTTCTCAGGCTTGACATTTCCCCTGAGTTAAACCCTACAGTTTTAAGAACAGTCCTGTGACTTTGA
This sequence comes from Rattus rattus, assembly GCF_011064425.1. NCBI lineage: Eukaryota > Metazoa > Chordata > Mammalia > Rodentia > Muridae > Rattus > Rattus rattus. The sequence goes on along the minus strand of NC_046166.1, from coordinate 49,425,890 downwards.
GAGTTTCCCCTTGTGACATTTTTGGTATTTCCTTTTGACATCCCCTCATCTCCTGGGGCTTGTGACTTCTTCCTTTAAATAGCCCTTCTCCCAGCCACTCAGGGTCGACACCTCTGTCTCCTGCGTGGGATACGTGTTGGCCCAGAGCTCGCCTCTGCTTATTACATCAAGATTGGTCTCTCGTGTGTCTGGGGTCTGCGACTTCCTGAGACTTGAGTGAGGGTCTCCCTTCAGGGATCTTTCAGACTTACTTCTAACATAATTGAATAATTGTACATATAATTTGATATTTAACATATTATTTGATATTTAGCCTGTATAACTAAATACTTGGCTTCTGCCAAACAAAACAAAACAAAACTTTTAATATGCGCTAACATTTCTAGACAACTTGGGATCATTTTTACTTCCATGAACCCTTCAAAGATAATGTTTTATATGCAATATTTTACAGACTGAGGAAGTTATAATTAGGTATATATATCTATGACAGTTAGTTTTAAAAAAGTAGACCTGAATTTAAAAGAGAGCAAGGAAAGGAAAATGGAAGAATTTGGAGAGAAAATGGAGGACAATGTAATTCCATTTTAATATCAAAAAGAGAATAACTTTCTTTTTATTTATACTTTAATCTTTTTTTACAGTTTAGACTTTTTCTCCCTCCCAGTTCACCCTCTGACTATTCAACATCTCATACCTCCTCTTACCTCCCCCCACCCCCATCTCCATGAGGATGTTCTCACTCCCAATCCACCAGACCTCTCCATTCCCTGATGCCTGCAGTCTCTAGAGGGTTAGATGTATCTTCTCTGACTTAGTCCAGACACAGGAGTGCTCTGCTGTATGTGTGTTGGGGGCCCTCATAATCAGCAGGTATATGCTGCCTCGTTGGTGGCTCAATGTCTGAGAGATCTCAGGGGTCCAGGTTAGTTGAGACTGCTGGTCTTCCTATAAGGTCATCATCCTCCTCAGCTACTTTCAGCTTTTCTGTAATTCAACTACATGGGTCAACAGATTCTATATGTTGGTTGGGTTTAAATATCTGCATCTGACTCTCTCAGCTACTTGTTGGGTCTTTCAGAGGGCAGTCATGATAGGCCCCTGTTTGTGAGCACACCATAGCTTCAGTAATAGTGTCAGGCCTTGGGGCATCCCCTTGAGCTGGATCCCACTTGGGGCCTGTCATTGGAATGTCTTTTCCCTCAGGCTCTTCTCCATTTTTGTCCCTGCAGTTATTTCAGATGTGAACAATTCTGGTCAGAGTTTTTGACTGTGGAATGGCAACCCCATCCCACCACTTGATGCCCTGTCTTTTTACTGAGGGTGGGCTCTAAAAGTTCTCTCTTTACACTGTAGGGCATTTTATATTTCAGTCCTGAGAGTCTCTCACCTCCTAGGCCTCTGTGACATTCTGGAGGTTCCATCCACCTCCTCCCTCCCAAGGTTGTCTGTTTTGATTCTTTCTGCTGGCCCTCAGGGCTTCAGTCCTGTTTCCCCTCACCCAATAACTGATCGTGTTTCCTTCTTCCCCTCCCTGTTCCCTTTTCAACACAGGACCCCCCCCATTCTGTGATTGTTTTCTTCTCCCTTCTAAGTGGGATTGAGACATCCTAACTTATGCCCTTCAGCTTGTATGTGCATGTAGAGGTCCAGATTCAGCATTTGCTGATTTCTCTATTTCTCTCCATCTTCCTTTTTGAGACAGACCCCATCACAGAATCCAGTGCTCACCGACTGTTTAGGCACTAGTTCATGAACTCTGCAGAGCTCACACACATATATATATAACCTTGCTGTGAGCTTTCATGTGTGTGCTGAGGATTGGTACTCAGGTTCTTAATGCTTGTGCAACAGAAATTCTACCATCTAATCTTAAAATAAAAGTTTGATGAAAAATATCTGTTTCTCAGTGTGGCTTGGAATCTTTCTTGTGTAATATTTATTTATTTATTTGTTTATTTATTTATTTATTTATTTTTTAACCTTACTTATTGACAAATCTATAAATATTAATATAGGTTAAATATATGCAGGTAATGTATTTATTTCAAGACAATAGTGTGCTTATCTTTTAGTAGCTGTAATTCTGATTTATTAAAAATCTCTTTCTCAAAATAAAATATGTAAAATTTTACTATTAATGAGAATATCCACTTATTAGTGGGTACATACCATGCTTGTCCTATGAGGTCAGAGTTACCTCACTCAGGATGATATTTTCTAGTTCCATCCATTTGCCTGTAAAACTCATGATGTCCTTGTCCTTAATAACTGAGTAGTAGTCCTTTGTGTAAATGAACCATATTTTCTGTATCCATTCTTCTGTTGTGGGACATTGAGGTTGTTTCCAGCTTCTGGGTATAACAAATAAGGCTGCTATAAACTTAGTGGAACACAGGCTCCTGTGGCCTGGTGGGGCATCTTTTGGGTTGTTGTCCAAGAGTGGTATAGCTGAGTCTTCAGTTAGATCTACTTCCAATTTTCTGAGGAACCTCCAGATTGATTTCCAGAGTGGTTGTACCAGTTTGCAATCCCACCAGCAACAGAAGAGTGTTCCTCTTTTTTCACATTCTTGCCAACATGTGCTGTCACCTGAGGTTTTAATCTTAGACATTGTGGTTTGATGTAAGGTGAAATCTTAGGGTCATTTTGATTTACATTTCATTGATTACTAAGGACTTTGAACATTTCTTTAGGTGCTTTTCAGACATTTGAGATTCCTCTGTTGTGAATTCTCTGTTTAGTTCTATACCCGACTTTTTTTTGATTGGGTTGTTTGATTTCTTTGTTAGCTCTTGAGTTCTTTATACACTGTGGATATTAGTTCTCTATTAGATGTGGGGTTAGTGAAGTGTTTTTCCCAATCTGTAGGTTGCTGATTTGTCCTATTGGCCATGTCCCTTACCTTACAGAAGCTTTCCAGTTTCATGAGGTCCAATTTATCAATTCTTGATTGTAGAGCCCGAGCCACTGGAATTCTATTTATGAAATTTCCCCCTGTACCAATGAGTTCAAGACTCTTTCCACTTTCTCTTCTATTAGATCCAGTGTACCTGATTTTATGTTCAGGTTCTTGATCCACTTGGACTTGAGCGTTGTGCAAGGTGACAAATATGGGTCTATTTTCATTTTTCTACAGACAGCCAGTTAGACCAGCACCATTTATTGAAGATGCTTTCTTTTTTTCCATTGTATATTTTTGGCTTCTTTTTCAAAGATCAAATGCTGGTAAGTGTGTGGTTTTTATTTCTGGGTCCTCAATTCTATTCCATTGAGCAACATGCCTGTCTCTGTAACCTTACCATGCAGTTTTTATCATTATTGCTTTGTAGTATAGCTTGAGGTCAGGTGTAGATTGCTGTCTGTAAGTAGGTGAGGTAGATGAAAGATAAGGCAAGAGCATGTGATTGGACAGTAGAAAGAGAGGGCAGGACTGAGGAGTTTTTGAATGGCAGGAGAGGAAAGAGGAGAGAAGGTAGGAAGATGGAGGATAAGAAGGACAGCCCAGATCCGTGTGGCTTTAAATAACCACAGGTAGCTATGAATATCTTATAAGGGATGGTTAACTACAGGACATTTTTCTTATCTAGGTACATAGTTTACATCAATATCAATTGGCTTTGAGCTTATTGTCTGGATATTTTGTGGAGTGAAAATTTACTGATAAAAATCTTACTGACGAATTGCAAACCTCTAGTGTTTTGTTCTTGCAGGGATACAGGAATTTGTGACAGCTAACCAAAAGATGGGCACTTGTTACATGGGGACCTGCCATGGGAACTTAGCAAGATGGGCAGTTGCTGCTGGGGTTAGCCAGGAGGCAGTGAGACCAGAGACCACTGCTGGCACTAGAGAGTAACCAGCAGTAGTATGGGATGAAAAATCCTTTTTATTATTTCCTTCTATAGTCAGGGATGGTGATTCCCCCAGAAGTCCTTTTATTGTTAATTGTTTTTGCTATTCTGAGTTTTTTGCTTTTCCAGTTGAATTTGATAATTGCTCTTTCCACGGCTCCAAATAATTGTGTTGGAATTTTTGTGGGGATTGTGTTGAACCTGTAGATTGTTTTTGGTAGAATGGCCGTTTTTACTATGTTAATTCTCTTAATCTATGTGCATCCTATCAGATCACCAGGCTGGTCTACAATAACAACAAAAAGAAAAGAAAGCCCCCATACCCATGGAAACAGAGCAACTCTACTCAATAATGACTTTGTCCCGGGGTTGGGGGGGGGGAGAAATTAAAGACTTCCTGTGACTCAATGTAAATGATGACAGAGCATCCCCAAAGGCATGGGACACAATGAGAGCAGTGCTAAATGGAAAGTTCATAACACTAAGTGCCCTGGTAAAGAAATTGGAGTGATCCTACACTAGTAACTTAACAGCACACCTGAGAGCTCTAGAACAAAAGAAGCAAACTCACCCAAGAGGAGCAATGGCAGGAAATAGTCAAACTCAGGACTGAAGTCAGCCAAAAGAAACAAAGAGAATCATACAGAGAATCAACAAAACCAAAGCTGGTTCTTTGAGAAAATCAAGAAGACAGATAAACCCTTAGCCAAACTAACTAAAGGGCCAGAGACAGTATGCAAATTAATCAAATCTGAAATGAAAATAGCACAGCTTTGATCACTTAAAGTAGCTCATCAAAATCAGCCCAGTTAATGCCACCCCTCCTCAAACTATTCAATGAAATAAAAACAGAAGGAAAACTACTTAATTCATTCTATGAAGCCACAATTACACTTATACCTAAACCACCCAAGTGCCCAATAAAAAAGAACTTCAGATCGATGTCACTTATGAATATTGATGTAAAAATACTCAATAAAATTCTCAAAAACTGATTCCAAAATCACATCAAAACCATCATTCCCCCATGATTATGTAGACTTCATCCCAGGGATGCAAGGTTGGTTCAATATATGAAAATCTATTAATGTAATCCATTATATTAACAAACTCAAAGAAAAAAATCACATGATCAGCTCTTCATATGTTTTAAAAGCTATTGACAAAATACAACAGCCCTTCCTGTTAAAAGTATTGGAGATATCAGGAATTCAAGGCCCATACCTAAACATAATAAAAGCAATTTACAACAAACCAACAGCCAATATCAAATTAAATAGAGATGCTTAAATCAATCCCACTAAAACCAGGGACAAGACAAGGATGCCCACTCTCCCCTCTTACATATGATATTGGTGACCATGGCACCAAACTAAAGGTCCTAAACTGGCATTTACGTTTGCAGGAACTTGTGTTATAGATGGTTGTGAGCCATGTGTCTTTGGGTGCTACAAACAGATCTTCGGTCTTCTGAAACAGTTAAATGCCCTTACCTGCCAACTCTTTCTAGCCACAGTGCTCAGAGGGACCATCGAACTCTTTGAAAAGCACAGTACTATTTTCATTTCAATTAGATCCATACTGATTTCTTATAGGTATCGATAGCTTGAAGAACACTATTTGCTTGTACATCAAGCATTAGCATTGTCAATAACACAGCTCTGATCACTTAAAGAAGCTCATCAAGATCAGCCCAGTTGATGCTTTCTCAGAGGAGAGTATGTAGAAGGTCATAAAACCTTCACTTGAAATCTCACTCACTTTTTCCTATATCTTCCTTCTACCTGAATTTAATTCAGTTTAAGCTGCACTTGATATTGTCATCTTACGAGGTGACAGAGTACACAGAATATTGAGGGTAAACTGAAGAGGATGGACTCCACTACACAGCTAAAGGAAAGACATCTTCCACTCTGAGACATTCTAGTGGGGCAGATATCTTAGATTACTGATTTACTGTGAATAACAGTGGACCCTTGTGCTATACATAAGCCCAGTAAATTCATTTATTCTTCATGGTGGACTTTGACAGAATTTTTTTTTACGATCTCTCCTTAATATGGAAGGTGTGTGGAGGAAGAATTTTGTTAGCATCTCTTCAGGGAACGTTTAGGCAAGAAACAATTCAACATTTCTGAAATAGGTCATGTCTTTCACATCCTGATTGACAGTAGTCATATTCTCAGTGAAAATGCACAGGAGGCAAAGAACATTTCAATTCTCAACCGGGGTCTAATTTTTACCATGTTGCTCTTCCTGCGTATTTCTCTAGAAGGTCTTACTAGTGTTGATTTCAGTCTGCACACCAGTCAGTCATTGAACTTGTGATCCACCTGTCTCAGCCCCAACAGGATCTACAATTATTATCATACACCACAAGGCATGACTCAGCATATACCTTCAAATTTCTGTAAAATACCATATAATCCATGAAGGAGACATAATAGCCAGAGTCAGTTAGACAGAATAAGGAATAACTCAGATTATACCTACATAATCTCTTTGAATAAAGAATTGAGCTGGATCCCACTTAGAGCCTTCACCCTTACTAACTGTAATTTCTTAAGACTTGTCATGAATACTTTGTTGCAAAAATAACCTACGTTTGAAGTTATTTCCAAATGGCGAAATAGTTTCAGCATATGACTAATGGAAATCATATACAGCTGGAAATACTTCTCAGCAGCTTTTTACTTACTTATGTAGCATAAGAAGCTTGGGTTACAGTGTATTTGTAGAAGCCAGAGGACAACTTTGAGGAATAGGGTTTCTCCTTCTAATGTGTGACATTTAGGACTGAACTCATTTATAAGGCTTGATGGCAAATGTATTTTAGCTCTAGAGTCATCTTGCTGTGTGGTTACTCTGTGTTGCTTTTTTGGTAGTGCAGTATTCAAAATGAATATTTACTAAGTGTTTTACAGTTATTGTTGCATTTCAATTTCAGCAATGAAAAGCTAACATAGCTACAGCTACAGGTGACATATTTGCCCTAGCTGTCCTTGAATCCAAATACGTTATTATTTCATCTAACATAGGATGTCAAGATCGTCCATCTTTATTGCACGTTTTATTCATCCCCACAACGTGTGTACACTTTGGTGGTTTATAAGCCAGAAGCAGATGTTTTGCTATAACCGTGTCAGGAACACAAGATAATTTATACCATCAATCAGCAGTAAAACAGAGACACAATTTTATTTGTACTTTAAATTCAGAGTATATTCTCCATTCTCCTGACTTCAGAGGAATTCAAAACTTAATTTTAAGCCATGACAACCTAGTAGCACGGCCGATTTTTCTTCCCTGTGAGGATGAAGTCTGTTGCTCTGAGAGAGCAGTGACTTATTCCTTCAACAAACACTGGATTGTTTTCTTTGGATTTCATGATATTTTATATATACATATATATGTATATATATGTATGTATATATATTTATAATGTGTCATATAGAGTAAAATTTACTAAACCAAAATTTTATTTGTTTTAGTAAAACCAAATAAGCATATATGTGTCATTTAACAGAGAGATACAAGAAATACATAAAATGGGGGAATAACGATCTTTAGAAATTACAACATACTGCAAAACTTTATGACTAATGATAAATGGAGATTTCGAGTGCCATTTTTTAGTATATGTGCTGCCGAAGCGAGCACTCGAGTGCCATTTTTTAAATATCATCATTTAAGCTCCCTTGAGAGCTTTAGGATCACTCTAGCAATGTCTTAAACACCATGTTTGTCTATTTGATTCAGAACAGAAGAAAGTAAACATTCCAAATATAAAAAATAAACTATCTGAGGAGATGAGATCTAAATTTTTTGAGACAATTGAAAGTTCTTAAAAGTTTCTTAGTAACTAGGTGGTAAACTACCCTGTTTTCCTTTATAAGCCCATGATATTTTTCAACAGAGTAAGTTTTTTAAAATTAGGAATAACCTACTAAAATCCCTAGTACCTGGAGTAAAAGAACAGATTAAAGATATAAGCACAAACACATCTAAATGTTGTATATGGAAAAATAAAAGATGTAACATAAGGTGGGCTATAAATTGAAAGGTTAAATGAAATTTCTTAAAAAATGAAATAAAATTTATTTAACCAGCAATCAAAGGCAAGCTGGGTTTATAACTCCTGGGATGATTTCTCTCATGTTCAACAAGCTTCAAGTCTACTTGGTGATTGGTTACCATAAAGATAAGTGTACTATAACACCCTCGGGGTCATCATGCTATGTTGGGTTTTTTTGTACTTCATAGGTATCACAGGTTGACTGAATGAATTGTTGTTTTTTCCCTTTTAATCTTGCGTGGATCTTCTGATACCATGAAAGGTAGTCTTAAGGATGGAATTTTTATGGCTAAATCTAGCTAGATTCGTCTAAGTCACATGTCTCAAATGCATGGTGCCTTCAGCAACAGGAATTGACTTTCAAACTCCAGAGGTTTCCAGACCCATCTGATCCTCTTTAACACAACCTGTCTTCCTAAGGCTCCAGGGATGTATAGAAATACTGTGAGAGTCAAAGAAAAAGTATGTATGGTGCAAGACTGTGTCTCCTAGAAATGCCAGGAAAGGAATGCCTATACAAGACCTAAACAAGGATAATACCAATAATCTTGCTAAAGTCGACAGAAGAAATTTCACATGGCCCCAATACTAGACAAAGGACTACAGACATTTAAGGCATGATGAAAGTGGGAGGTAGGTTCTTATCCGGGGGAAGCCCTTGCAAATGTTAATCCAGTAAGAATATATATATATATATTTATATATACACACGTGTGTGTGTGTGTGTGTGTGTGTATGTGTGTGTAAAATAAGGACTGAAGAATTTGTTTCTATGTACATATAACAACAATTAAAATTGAGGCCATATATTTGAGAGAAACTTAGGGTAGGGGTAGGAAGAACCATGGAAGGGGTGGAGGGAATATAGAGGGAGGAGAAAATGGTGTACTTACACTTTCGTTTTAAGAAATTAAAAATAAATATAACAAGAAAAAGTAATTTAGGAAAATCATCTAGCACTTATAACATAGAAATATAGATTCCTTGATGAAAGTCTGTTAAACAAATGTTCCCCTCAAGATTAAATGAAAATAATTTAGAAAATGTGAAAAGTTTGTTTTTATGCACAAAATAAAAACATGACTTAAATACTTGATAGAATTTGAAAAAATAATTCTCATTAATAGTAAAATTTTACATATTTTATTTTGAGAAATAGATTTTTAATAAATCAGAATTACAGATACTAAGAGATGAGCACACTATTGTCTTGAAAGAAATACATTACCTGCATATATTTAACCTATATTAATATTTATAGATTTGTCAATAAGTAAGGTTAAAAAATAAATAAATAAATATTACACAAGAAAGGTTCCAAGTCACACTGAGAAACAGATATTTTCCTCAAACTTTTATTTTAGGATTAGATGGTATAATCTCTGTTGCACAAGCATTAAGAACCTGAGTACCAATCCTTAGCACACACATGAAAGCTCACAGCGAGGTTATACATGTGTGTGAGCTCTCCAGGAGTAGAACAAAGACACAGAGTTCATGAACTAGTGTCTAAACAATCGGTGAGCACTGGATTCTGTCATGGGGCCTGTCTCAAAAAGGAAGTTGAAGAGAAATAGAGGAATTAGCAAATGTTGAATCTGGACCTCTACATGCACATACAAAAATTCACACCTGTAGGCACACATGAACATGAACACACACACACACACACACACACACACACACACACACACACACCCCACAGGCACACATGCCCTCATGCACACATGCATGCACATAAAACTGGCTCTTTATTTGACCCATATCTCAATTTCTCAGTCAGCTATACTAATATATAAATTTTGGACATTTAAATAAAAAATCTTAAAAAGCAATTTGGTAATAGACTGAACAATGACCCAAAATCATAGGCAAACCAAACCTTAAAATATAATGTCGCCAATTGATACTGACAGCTCACCCTGTGTTTATCAACCTCTTTCTCTACTAAACTGTACAGGCACACTGTCTGTGGAAGTGTGTCCTCATTTCCTCTCATCTGACAGTGACAGATATGACTTGATTTTGTCTACACCAATTGTGCCAAATAATATATGAATATTCATTTTACATTATCATATTTTACACTATCATTTCCATAATAGTGCTTTTATTCCAAAGAAGTAAAACAAGAAATGTTTTGTAAATTTCAGCTATAATGCACAGATGATGAATGCCATCAATAGGCAACCTGTCAGTGAGAGAATTCAGTCTTTGGTAGCCAATCACATAACAATCTACATTCTCCTTAATAATATTCTTCAATTACCAGGTGAACAATCATCATGTTGTATTTATTGGTGTTGAGGGAATGAATGCATAGTAATCAATTCAGAAAAAAAAACTTTTTGTGTGTATGATAGCGTTTTTGTGTCTTTGCCTCTCCAGTGCTGATAATTGTGTAACACATGGCCAAACTCTCGCAATAGGAATGTAGCATAGGTCCAATGGATATGCAGCTTTGTGATTAATAATAGGATGTCAAAAACATGTTTGGGGCTGAAGTTCAGTGGTTGAATCCTTGTCTAAAATGTGTGACAAGCTGGATTCAAAACAAAGAACTACAGGAAAAAAAAACAAAAAAAATACATATATGTTAAATAACATGAGTATATAAGTGATTAGAAAATATCATGTAAGGTAATCTTTTAAAAAGCTGAAAATGCTTCCTGTGGTCACAGATTTTTGTCTTGATTTTAAACTTTTAGAAGTTAGCATACTTTATGATGAAGGAGAAATACTATTACATACATGTACATTATATGAAATGAGCAGGTTCTACTTATGAACACATGTGTAAATATATGTGTGCATGAAATAACAATTTAACGGAAGAAAAAGCTGTCAAGTATAAAGATAGAAATTGGGGGTATACTGGAGGCTTTGGATTGAGAAAAAGATTGCGAAAATATTAGTATAATAATCTAATTATTTTATGTCAGAAATAAAAGATTAAAGAAGTAAATATAGTTCTCAAATTGCATGTCATTTTTTTAAATTTGAATTTGTAACTATTTTATAAATTCATTGTTAATTATTTATACTTATAATTTTAAAGATAATCATATAGGTTTTCCATATAAGTAAATATTTTAATGCCTTTTGATCATTAAATTATGACTATCAATAATTTCAAAGACAACAAATATATGCTTAGTGTAGTTTTAATAATGTTATTCATAGGAAACACATAATACTAAATATTCATGTGTTTAAGCTTCGATTGAAAATATCAGATCTCTCATACCCTCTGAATGTGACAATGTCACAGTGAATAATTTATTTTTCATTGCTAAATAGTTTTCGTGTTGTGAATGCTAAGCAGGTAATTTAGTGTGTTGTACTCTGCTAAAAAGAAATCTAGGTGGTTTTCCATATTGGGGTTAATATTAAGAAACTTCATTATTTCCTATGCTTCTTTGTGTGCAACACCGTTTACTGCTCTGGAATAAATGTCTTACGTGCATTATTAGGCACAGCTTTTATGTAAGAAACTGTCGAACTATTTTCAGGCTGGTGACACACTTCCCAGTTGTCAACAATCATGCAGTCTCCCCATCCTCACTGGCATTTGATGTTAACTGAGGTTTGATTACGTGTGCCATTGTTTCTTAGGAGTGCCTGCACAACAGGAAGTCTCTATTGTGTGTTGTTATATTTCCCTGACAGCTACTGAGTCTGAACATTTTTTCCATAACCCTATTTATCATTGTCACACCCTCTGGATTATCTCCTCATCTTTTATACGTTATATTTTATACGTGTATAATCAGAGTGTGCGTTTAGTTTCGGACTCTTGAGAGATTTCCCAATACTGAAATCGGTTGATTTCTAAGTTACAGTTGTTTCTTTGACCATGTGTGTTTCCGCCTCAAAGATAGTCCCATATCACAAATGCACACACATCATCTGTCTGCCTCCAGTGGTTTGCAGATCTATATGTCACATTCTAGTTCACGATTGGGTTTGATCTGCTATTTATCTGGTATGAGAATTGGGCCAAGGTTTGTTCATTGCTGGGTCAAAGAGAAAAGTTTGTCTTTCCTCCATCAAATTGCTTCTGTAGCTTTTTAGACAGGCAGGCAATCATACCTTTGTAGCTTTTCTTAGACGCCTCTTATCTCCTCATACAATTTTTACATATCTTTTACTGATATTTTCTATATCTTATATAAGATTTCTAGAGCATTATGAGTATAGTATATGCTATATAATAATCTGTACACAATAGATAGTATGTAGAGATTATATACAATTTTCTCTCTTATAGCATATATTAAATAGTGTTATTTCTTTCATTGTATGAATTTTTTAGAGTTCTTTTAGGTATTATAGATCATGGTAGATTTTATAAAATTTAGAGTAACCATGTCATTTCTCTAATAATCTCAATCAGGTTCTTCTTCGTAAAAAATTATACTAAATTGGCACAAAGCTAGTGAGAATAATCAACCTAGCAAATTTGAATAAGGACCAGTTTCTGAGATGGAACTATGTCCCAGGCACATAGGGTTAAACCAAATACTACTAGATAGTACTAGCCTAAACAACCCTGCAGACAAACAAAACATGGTGGTATACTGACTTCTAATGATGTGCTGCTGTAGCCATAAATAAGGGTATTGCTCTTCTTCATCTGAAAAGCTTCTCCCTACAGAAGATGGGAACAAATACAGAGGTCCACAGGCAGACTTTACATAGAGAACGAAAGACCTTGGAACACTGGATCTTAAAGAGGATATTTCTTTCTCTTTTTTTGGCATTTTAAATGTACATTTTAAATGTTATCCCATTTCCCAGTCCTCCCACCCCCTGCCAGAAACCAGCTATCACACTCCCCCTGCTTCTGTGAGGGTACTCCCTCACCCACTCATTTACTTCCTCCCACCTCCCCGACCTGACATTCCCTTACACTGGGGTATCATCAAGCCTTGACAGGACCAAGGGCCTCTCCTCCCGTTGATGCCCGACAAGGCCATCCTCTGCTACATATGCTGCTGTAGCCATAGGTCCATCCCTGTGTTCTCTTGGGATGGTGATTTAGTCTCTGGGAGCTCAGAGGGGTCTGGTTGGTTGATATTGTGTTCTTCCTATGGGGTTGCAAACCCCTTCAGCTAATTCAATTTTCTCTAACTCCTCCATTGGGGACCATGGTTGGCCGTGAGCATCTGCCTCTGCATTTGTCAGGCTCTGGCAGAGCCTCTCAGCAGACAGCTCTATCAGGCTCCTGTCAGCTTACACATTTTGGCATCAGCAATATTGTCCGGGTTTAGTGGCCATATATGGGTTGCATCCCCATGTAGGGCAGTTTCTGATGGCCTTCCAATCTCTGCTCCACATTTTGTCTCCATATTTCCTCCTGTATTTTTGTTCCCCCATATAAGAAGGTCTGAAACATACACACCTTGGTCTGCCTTCTTGAGCTTCATGTGGTCTGTGAATTGTATCTTGGATATTATGAGCTTTGGAGCTAATATCCACTTATCAATGAGTGCCTACCATGTGTGTTCTTCTGTAGTTGGGTTAACTCACTCAGGATGATATTTTCTAGTTCCATCCATTTGCCTAAGAATTTCACGAAGTCATTGTTTTTAATAGTTGAATAATATTCCATTGGGTAGATGTACCACATTTTCTGTATCCATTCCTCTGTTGAAGAACATCTGGGTTCTTTCCAGCTTCTGGCTATTATAAATAAGGCTGCTATGAACATAGTGGAGCATGTGTCCTAGTTTTATGTTGGAGCATCTTTTGGGTATATGCCCAGGAGTTGTATAGCTGGGTCCTCAGGTAATAAGTACTGTGTCCAATTTTCTCAGGAATCTCCAGACTTATTTCCACAGTGGTTGTACCAGCTTGCAATCCCACCAACAATGGAGTAGTGTTCCTCTTTCTCCACATCCTCCCCAGCATCTGCTGTCACCTGAGTTTTTGATCTTAGTCATTCTTACCTGGTATGAGGTGGAATCTCATGGTTGTTTTGATTTGCATTTCCCTGATGACTAAGAATGTTGAACATTTCTTTAGGTGCTTCTCACCTCAGTTGAGAATTCTTTGTTTAGTTCTGTAGCCCATTTTTTAAATGGGTTATTTGGTTCTCTGGAGTCTAAGTTCTTGAGTTCTTTATATATGTTGAATATTAGCCCTCTCTATCAGTAATACCCTTCCCTCGGAGCTCAGTAATCCCTGAGGAAATGTAGGTAGCAAGAGTATAAGTGCCAGAGAGGATGGAGGACACCTACAAAACACAGTATTCTCAATCCACATGAACAAAACTCGTCAGACACACAGAGTACAAGTACCACCCACAGCGACTTCCTAGAACTGTACCCATTCTTCTGTGTTTATATTTCTGGCTTCCTGTTTAGTGTATTTATGAGATTATTGAGTCTCCAAACAAGTGGGTCTCTAATCCTTGTTCCTTCTCCTGGGCTCTTTCCCTTCTCTTGATTTATCCTGGTAAACTTTGCTGTGATAATTTTCGTTTCATCTTATTATACTTTGTTGCACTAAAAAAATAGATTTTGAAGGAAAATGATTAAACTGAATCTATAGATTAATATAACCTCCTCATGTGAGACATACAAGCAGTGTTTCAATCTAGCATCTTTAGTTTTGTGAAATAAGGGGGAAAAAAAACAGTTCAGCTTTGTTCCCATGCTTAACATGTCACATTAGCTGTCACCTGGTGTTTCTTTCCACTGCACCAGGAACTTAGGTTAGGTTAAATAGTATTATCCTTCCTCTTACATTTCCAAGAAACTTCCTGGGGATGTGCTACTTTTTAAAGTTGGATCAAGAACCAAACCAAGAAACTACATAGTCTTCCCATAAATATTCTAACTAAGATTGCTTCACATGCACACAGGTTTCACCTCATGAAATACAACCCATCCTAAGGACAACCTGCCCATCTCTGCCTTCTCCCTCTGACTCTATAGGGTGCTCCTCCACCCTTCTACCCACTCCCACCTCAGTGCACTAGTATTCCCCTACGCTGGGTCATCGAGCTGCCACAGGCCCAAGGGGCTCCCCTCCCATTGATGCCAGATAAGACAATGCTAGCTGCATAGCCAGCTGGACAGGAAACTGGGGAAGAGGGATAACATTTGAAATACACATAAATAAAATAACCAGAAAAAAAAATAAAGAATTAATTCTACCCTTGAGTATACTTGCATATCTCTCTCTCTCTCTCTCTCTCTCTCTCTCACGCACACACAGACACACACATTTTCTACACCTTTTACTTTTCTATTTTTATCAAGTTTTGCTCTACCATACAACTTCTTAGTTGTTGAATTGAAAATATTTTTCTGATAGATCAAACAGTTATTATTGTCTTCTTACATTTTTGCATATGAAAATTAATAGAAACGTGATATACAGTTTCTCTGAGAGGCAAAGTATATTTCAATGCGAATATAAAAATATGTTGATAGTATATACTTAAAATGGAGCTATCTAGTTATACACAGCACAGTATTGTATACAGGCACTTTTAAAAATAATTTTATAGGTACTTTTGTTTTTATATAACTTGAAATGTAAGTACTCATTTTTCATATAATCTTCAAGGCCACTTTCAAAAGGACAAAGAATGAGATACACTATCTCTAACCTGATATCAAATGCAAAACTATTTTTACTACCATTCTACTTTCACAGCACTAAAGATAGCTGAAAAATAGTGAGGTGAATGGTAGTTGACATATTGCACCCCTGATGGAGACAGGCTCTACAATCACATCTGTAATATACGAGACCTTTCATGTCGCACGCTTTTGCTCCCCTTCTTTATTTACTGACATGTTTTATACGCTGTATGTTTACAGACAGGCAATAAGGAAAAAATATTGACTTTCAGAGTGGAACTAAGATCCCATCATCACATACCAGAGCCGACACCTTTCAAATTCAAGAGCTACAATCCTGTACTCTTTAATTCTGCGTTAGCTGCAAGCCATTGGCTTTTTCCTCTTTAATACCCACAGGTAATGAGCCCAAGACAAACCAGAATAGCAAACGTGTCCAGATGGCATCTTCTTTGCGTTTTCCCAAGCAGAAGTTTGTTTTTGACAATAAAGACGACCTGATACCTTTGTACTTCCTTTTTGGTCATTTCTGGAATAAAAACTCGCTAACAACACATAGAAGATATTTAATCCTTCGATTACTCTCCGTGGTCCATTTATGGTTGTGCACCTGTCACCTCGGGTTTTTGCAAATGCCATTGTGCTCACTCTTTCTCGGGCATTTCCACCGAGAGACACTTCCAGGAGGATTCCTGGACCGATTTCTCACACTGGTTTATTTTGAAAGATTTCTTTCTTCAGTACTGTTTGTTTAGAATGTTTAATTAAGCAGCTCACATATCACTGTTTCTGCTTTTGTTGTTTACTTCAAAAAGAAAAAAAAAAAAGAAAAACCTCCCTGCTGCAAGTGAAAGTGTTCCTAAGCTGTCTTCATTGCTTTTCCACTTGTGTTTCTGAATTCTGTTTTCAACATAAACTCTACTTTCTAATTATCATTTCAAATTCAATAGCATTTACATTAAAAAATCCGAATTAATACAAATAATACAATGAGATATGGAGAAGGAGATAGTGCAATAGATACTAATGAAATTCAAAAAAATCATAAGAACATACCTTAAAATCCTTTCATGTATTCTATGAAGACAAAGTAAGGTAAGATATTATATATTCGGTCAATAGTTATTATAATTCATGAGTGCTGAGTAGGAAATTCTCCTTATAGCAATATCTTGATTTAAACAACTCCAGTTTTCTTGAAGACTGGCTCAGATTTTCAATAATACAGTATTATTTAAACGTGCAATGCTATTTTTACTTAAATATATTTGATAAGTTATTACCATTCCCTGAATCAAACCACACTGTCATACGCCACGTATATTAAGGGAATGTATCTTAAGAACATTTCTGCTCTCAGATAAAAGGTTAAACAATTGAGATTGGAAGATATAAAGCAAAATAACTAAGTATATTAAAATAAAGATTTCTCAGACACTGAGCCACCAACCAGGCAGCATACATGAGTTGGTCTGAGGCTTCTGAGGACTGTCTGGTCTGGCCTTAATGAGAGAAGATGTATGTAACCCTCAAGAGACTTGAGGCCCCAGGGCTTAGGGAGGTCTGGTGGAGTGGGGATGGGGGCATCCTCTTGGAGACAGGGGCAAGGGGAGGAGGAATGGGATAAGAAACACTCAGAGGGCAGACTGGGAGGGACATAACAACTGGACTGTAAGAAAAGATTAAAGAATAATAATAAAAAAGAAAGAAAGAAAAGAAACCATGTTCCACTAAACTGGAAAATCCAAAAGAATGGCTGAGTTTGTAGATGTGTGTCATCTACCAAATTTAAATCAAGATGAATTAAGTTTAAAATTGTGGATGAAATTAAACATGTATGAAGTATTTCATTTTTTGAATTCAGAATGCTAAGTTGCTAGGGTTTCTCTGTGTAACAGCCCTGGCTGTCCTAGAATTCATTTTGTAGACCAGGCTGGTTTTGAACTCACAAAGCTCCACCTGTCTCTGCCTCCATGATGTTGGAATCAAAGGTTTGGCTTAATTTCCAACTTTTTATATTGTGTTTATAACATGGTTATTGTCCATCATAAACTCTATTCTTGGACAGTTAGTTACAGACAAATGGCAAGTAACAAGTCAGGTCCTTTGTAAGATTAAGGTGGGCATTTGTTTATTGTCCTCTATGGAAAGTTCAAAATACAAAGGAGAGGACAAGTCCCTATGTCCCACTGTGTCTTCATCCATCACACATCTCCCCATAGAGAACATTCAGAAACACCCCAAGTTAACAACTATAAAGATAATTTAATGGAGGAAAATAAGTTTGTATAACTAGAATGTATGTTCAAAATGGATTAATTGTTGTCCAATGTTGGTATAGCATAAAACAAAACAATATTGAAAAAATTGATTATCTTTTAAAAAAAATTCCATGGAGAAGCCAAACTGAGAAAAGTGATTAGAAAACAAAAGCAAAAACCTAAAGAACTGGTGATTCTATGTGGTGAAGTAAGTTTGATTCTTTACTTGCATCTAATAGTCATTCCAGTCTTCATTTCCATCACCATTATAACCACCAGACAAAGCTTAACAATCGAATTCTCTGTTAAGAGACAGTAGGCCACACGGCAAACTACCCAGTTTCCTATATAATAGAAATACATATGATTCTGATAATGACAGATTAGTATAGAGTATTGTAATGTAGAATATATCTCAATCATAGGATATTTGACTAGCATACAAAGGCACCTGAGTTAGAGAGAAGAAGGAGAGAGAGAGAGAGAGAGCGAGAGAGAGAGAGAGAGGAAGCAAATTAGCTGTGTACTTCACTTTAAGTTTTCTGATGCCTTTTGATATAACATCCCTACTGTGTGTTAAATATCCTAATTTCTAAATGTTCATAATATAGCCAGTCTTCATATAAACTTTTGTTTATTTCTATGCTTTCAGTATTATTAATTTGTAGATATTTCCCTTCATGTATTACCAATCATACTTCTAAAATGCCACATTCAAATACTGAAATATTTGTATTAGTATTTATAGGTAATATACATGTGATAAATAAAAATCTACATAAAGACATGATAATGTGTAATTAGTTGCTTATAATGTTTTCAGGGTATTTATCACTTTAGACTTAGTTTATTTTTTAATCAGTCTTAAAAATCTTATCTTAATAATTCTACCATGTTTAGGCACCATTTCCTTTTTGTATATAAGACACTCCAAAACTTATCTGAATTTTTTTTTTTACAGATTTCATGGCATTTAATTTATTGCATCAGGAAGAATTGGCATTGTATGGAGGCTTCTTGTTCTGCGGGAAAAAAAAATGTTCTTTGCTCATCAGGCTAAGTCAAGTTATGTGTCTTTAAAATAACCTTGAAGATATATCTCATGTAAATTTCACCTATTTCAGACTTTTTTAAAAATTGGCATTTGAAGAGCTAGATTCATGGTTTAGCAGTTAGAAGAAGGGGCTGTTCTTGCAGAGTATCCAGGTTCAGTTCCCATCATTCTCATCTTGGCTGACGCCGTGTAGTGCAGAGTATAGCACTCTTTGGTAGGGGATTCTAGACTGGATAACACAGAGAACATTAGCTGAAAAGGAGCGAGTGTATAGCTATCAGTCTTTGTACCTGATTGTGGATGCAATAGGGCCAGGGTTTTACAGGCTGCTGTTGCATTGACCATAACAGACGATATGTTGAATTCCATACTAAAATAAGCCTCTTTCCCCTTTAACTATTGTTATTAAGGTGTTTTATCACACCAACAGGAGAGGTAACTAAGGCATATATATTGAATCTGGTTAATGACAAAGGAGAAATATTCACTATTCCAATTCATTTTTCTTAATAAAGCCTTTACATTCTCTTTGAGATGTTATCAATACCGACAATAGTAGCAGCAGTAACTACCTAAAATGAAAACAATCAAACCACTGGGTATAGATTCCACCCATTTGCATTATTTACATTTAGAAAGGTATTGTGTTCTTGTCAGATAATTTGGGTGCTATTTAATGTTAACCAGGTTTATTTTAAAAGATATCATCTGCTGTTAATTCAAAACATATCACATTGCCATAATATAGAATTCATATCATATGTAACATATGAACTAATATGTGTTTAAATAGAAGAGACATCTATTTTATATCTACTACTCTTTTGGTTCAGGGATCATCATAGATGATGAAGAGAAAGAATATATAAACTAGAAGGAGTAGTTGAGTGCATGGATACAGTGAGATTAAGACAAATAGGAAAGATGTATATGTAAACCCATGCTGTGATTCAGATACATAGGACACATGCATATATAAACTCATAGGAAAACAATTTTGACAGAACAAGGCCTGTGCAAATTCAAGCCAGATAAAAGTCCCACCGTGGAGAGAGGAGGTGGGTGTAAATTCCCACCTTTAGATGAGCAGCTCTTAACTCAGTTGATAGCTGGTAGAGAAGAAGAATCTTTCTCTTTAAAGGTGTGACCCCTGAGATGTAATCACAATCCAGTGGATGGCACATACCCAAATTATAAAGGCAACACAAACTTCTTTATTTTTAAAGAAGATACAAAGTTGACTTCACAGGGTAAGTGGGCGAGTTTGGGAGGAGAAAGGGGAGAGCTATGTGTATCTGATTAAAAAAATAAGTTGGCTAAAATTCTCCAAAACCCAGTAATTTTGTCTAATCCCTGTAATACAATTTTTCAAGTATTCTCTTCATTAGAAATTTAAGGCACTAAAAAGAAGAACAAATTCCTACAGATTTAGGAAGTAATTTTTTTCTAGATCAAGGTCAGATTATAAACCAACATTTACTAAGAACACACATGAACATGTGCTCAGGTTTAATTAACACTTCCCACTAATACAAGACCTTAATTCCTGTCATTGTGACCAAAAATATAATTGCAGAGCTCAGTTCCTTAGTTACATTAAAAAAAAGTCTTTTTGATGAGGTGACAAGCCCAACATTTTCAATGGTCATTGACACAGAAGCACAATCTACTCAGCTTCCTAAAGCTGAACTAAACTCAGAACATCATAGACAAAGGCATTTTGAATTTTGAGTAGCTCATAAAAAGAAGAGGGCTGTCTGAAACTTCTTGGTAGACACTCTTACAGTATATAATTCTAACTGGCTTAATATTTTATAAATGTTAAAAGCTACCAAAAATCCAATGCTCTGAAAAGGGTAATCAGGTAACTATTCAAGGATTCTTAATTAGAAGATAGGAAAAATGTTTGTAGAGCAGACTGGGCTCTATCAGGTGTTGGAGAGAGATAAGAGAAAGTATAGAATTCATCATATCCATTTGTAAAAATATCAAAAACAAATTTAATTGCTAAGAAAATGGATTAACAAACCATTATCTAAACCAAAATTTTTAATTGATATAATAAGCAAAGCAGAAATAGTAGTAAAGAATTAAATATGTCCACACCTGCCCCCTCAACTTGTTGTTTTGTCACAATCCCCAACCCCATCAGGCACCTCTTGTTAACCAAAGGGCCATTCTTCCCAGGGCAAGAAGTAGACAGAATGTGGACCACACCTCTCCTACTGCTCTGAAAAATCCATCACTCATCCCTGGTCTTATCCCTGCTTCGTAGCAGGAAACCTATTGCAGGATCTCTTCTCTCTCTGACTGCATCACCAATGAAGCACAAAAATCTTCTCCCCCAACATTCCTGACTCCAAACCTTCCCATTTTCCCATCCTCCAGCACCAGTGGGCATTTACTGGGAAAACGCCCAGAGAGGAGTTTTAATCAGGCACCATAACATGGCTCTTCTGACAGGGGATCACATCCAAAGAACTTCTAAGGTTATATGATTTGGCAAGGATGCAGACATATCCTGGAATACAGTCTGATCTGGCTGGAATACAAACATGCCTTTGGTATACACCTTTAATCTCTAACAATGAAGGGACACAGCCATGTCTGAAAGTGGCATCTAATTGAGGGGCAGACAAAGTGGTGAATCAGATAAGGATTTGACATAATGAGTCAGACATAGGATACACCAAAAAATCATGAGAACCCACAGGAAAGAAAAGTTACTTAAAAGCAGTAAGGGGAGAGAGACATGGTTTAATTTAGTCAAGTTCAGTGTAGTGCAGTTTGGTGCAGTTCAGTTCATGGAGATCAGAGGCAGTTTTTCCAAGCTCGAGCAATTCAGTCAGAAGCTGAGACAAGCCAATTTGAATTATTCAGCTTGGAGAGGAGTTTGAGCCAGAAGAGCTGAGTTGAACCAGCCAGCCAGAGTGTATAAAGACCTAGAAAGGTGTGCTTACTCAGCAGTAAGTCTTGGAGGCTGAAAGATTCTAGGCCTAGGTTATCAGATGGAGTCCGGAAGCTGAAGTCTTCAAGCTCCAGGCTTACAGATTGGATTGTATGGAGGCAAGACCTAGGCCTTGAGATAGTTACATAGAAATACTCGGGGTTCAGCTGAAGCCATGGATTCATAAAGCTTGGGTAAAATTCTTATCACATAGCATCATTTGAGGAAATAAATAGGCTAAGAAGAATGGGGAAACCAATTGAAAACCCTTGCCACTCCCTTCTCCCATCCAAATCTGCGGTCTTGCCCTAGCATTGCTATAGAACTCAAGCTTCAATCTTCATCCTCCCGCTGGCCCCTGCCCACATTCCTTGCGGTTTCCACTCACTATCCCTTCCTAACCCCCATCCCATCACTGGGTTACTGTATGCAAAGGCCCAACTCTGGCAGGCAACCTCCTGCAGAAGGCCACATCTACCAGAAAACCAGGTAATCTGCCTACAGACTTTCATCTCTCTCCGTTCCCCAGAACAGATCCCCCAGTCTTATCCTCAGTTCTGTCACAGAACAACCTGTGTTCTGCTCCCAATCTGTGGATCTCACACATCTTCCTTATTCTACTCTTCCTCCCCTGATTTGCTGTTTTGTCCCAGATCCCAAACTCAGCAGACACCCCCCCACTAATGCAAGGACTAGTTCATCCGGGACAGTAAGTAGACAGTAAGGCAGATCCACACCTCTCCTGTTGCTGCTGAGATCCATTGATTGGGGTCTCCTACCCAGATCTGTATCAGAATACCTGCTGTAGTCTCCATTTCTTTTCTGATTACATGCCCAAGGAACAGGAAGACCTTCTCCTCCAACTTTTGCTGTCCCAAATAATCCCAGTATCGTAGCCTCCCACACCAGCAGACATTCCCTGTGATAAAGCAGCTGAGGAGGCCAGAAAAACAGTCAACACAACCATCACACTCCTCAAAATCCATAGAGGAAATATGTCCCTCCCAACCAAGAGTATTCTAGCTATTAGCTTAGACCCATAATGCATGGATGCCAAACAGAGCCCAGATGGCTAGATGCCAGAGTAAAAGCAGAAGCAATGTCAGCAGGGAAATATGTCTTCACTAGAGCTCACCTATATTCTACCACAGCAAGCCCTGAATCTTTCCAACACAGCTGAAAAATAAGAAACGTTTCTTACAATAAAGAAAATAGGGAGATGACAGTGGTCTCCAACACAGAAATGAAGAATCCATGAATGAATTCAGGGGGGAAGAAAGACTAACAAAACATGGAGAAGATGAATAAATTACTTAGAGAAAAACAAGAAAACAGAAAAAAAGTTAAAGAAAAAAATATAAAATTTTGAAGACCTAAAAATGCAACAAAACAAATCAAAACAAAATAAAATACCAACAACAACAACCACAACTACAACAAAAAACAAACCCAAACCTCCAATTGAGAGAATTCTGGAAATGAATCATTTTCAAATTTGGACACGAGCTCCAGAAACAAACTTCACCAATGGAGTTCAAGACATGAAGGGGAAAATATCTGGCATTGAAGATATGATAGAAGAAAATGTACTGGGTTCCATTCAGTTGAGCTATTGGCCAAGAGGGACCCATGGAAATCCCCAAATAGCCAGGCCCTGGCTAAATCCAAGTGCTGCTCTCCACAAATGGATAGGGGGGCTCCATTGACAAGGACAATACCCTCTCAACTCATTGAACATGGAGATGTTGAGTTCATGCCTACATAGAACCTTCACTCCTACATTCCAGTGTCTTGGGTGAGAGAAAATATTTGGCTGGCTACCAAAAGAGCAAAATAGAAAACAATGCAGCCACAATCCCTTTGACTTGTTACCTGTCCTGCTTTGAAAATATGCTAAGACAATGGTGGCCCAGTGCTTGTGGGGATAGCTAACCAATGACTGATTTAACTTGAGTTACACTCTATAAGAAGGAGCCTAAAAATGACACTGTTTGTGTTATCAAGAACCAGAGACTAGATACCTCAGGATTGCATGTGAATCCCACCCTCTCTCTCTCTCTCTCTCTCTCTCTCTCTCTCTCTCTCTCTCTCTCTCTCTCTCTCTCTCTCTCTCTCTCTCTCTGTGTATGACTCCTAATGATATTCTGCTGTACCCATAGATCAGTGCCTTATCCAGTCTTCAGACAGGCTTCCTCTGGCAGAAGGAAACAGTTCCAGAGACTGACAGTCAAGCTTTATGTAGAGGGAAGGGCTAAATGGGAGATTTCCATCAAATCCCTTCCCGCAGAGCTCAGGGAATCCTGGGGAGATTTTAAGAGCCAGAAGGAATGGATCTTACCAGGAGACATAGACCTCTAAATCTACTAAGTAAGGTGCAAATAGGCTCACAGAGACAGGAGCAGCAAGCACAGTTCCCTCGCAGATCTGCAGCATGTCCTTTGCATATATATTATGGCTATTATGCTAATATTTTATGGGACTCTTGACTGTGAAGAATAAGTGGGTCTCTGATTCATGTACTTGCTTTTAGGACTTGTTTTCTCTTGTTGGCTTGCTGTTTCTGACTTAGATATGACAGTTTTTGCTTTATCTTATTGTATTTCATTTTGTCGTGTTTAGTTATAATCTCTTAGAAGCCTTTCTTTCTTTCTTTCTTTCTTTCTTTCTTTCTTTTTTGCTAAAAAAACAGAAAATGATTGAGTCTGGAAGGGAGGGAAGGTGGGGAGGAACTGAATGGACAGGAGAAAGGAGAAACCATAATCTGGGTATATTGCATGAGATAATAGTCTATTTTCAATAAAAGAAAAATAATTGAATATGCAGATCTTTCTATTAATAGTCAAGTCACCTTTTCATCATTATGACATCTTTTACCTACATTTCCATTGAGAACACAAGCCATTTGTTTAAAAATTATATAACTTTCTAGTGAAAAGCACCTTGGAAACTCTATAAGACATAACTGTTTTAACTGCAATGAATTTTATGAACATTAAGTAAATATGTGGTGGGGTTGGTGTTTAGTGGAGTGTATGAATATGTAAACATGGAATATGTGTAATTACTAATTAATAAAGCTCATGTTTACTGGTGAAACATGCAACATGCAAATTAATTGATGGAAATGAAAGTTCCCTGTTTCTTACTGAGCATGTAATACAAGTGTGTTAAGCAAATCATAGAGAGAAACTTCAGTGCACACATAAGCATGTTGTCACTCACAAACATGAATATATTATTCAATAGGCTACAAAAGCAACCCATAGGTAAACAAGTTAGCATTGTAAAGGAGGTCTATAAATATTACTGAGTGGAAACCAATAAAATTATTCTTGCTGTCTGTTATAAAGGAAGGTGTTTTAAATATTCAAAGAAATAATTTTGTTCCCAGATGGTAGACACCTTCAGCAAATCTTTGGCATTTGTTAAACTTCAAATTTAAAGTAAACTTTGTCTTCAAAGAATCCAGATGTCCACAGAGGAGAATGCTTTGCTATAACACTCTCATGAGACAATTAGTGACTAAGGCTCCTGAATAAATTATCAGAAACAAGTGTCATTAAAATCATTAACCTGTCTTTTTATAAGAAGTCAGTTCAGTTTAATGAAAACACATCTGGCTCAAGAAATAAAATTTGGGTACTGAAATAATGTTTTTATTGTTGAACATGTCAATCAAAATTCTAAGTTTAGATAGCAGTTTATTTTCCTGAATTTCTGGAATGAGTATCAAGAGTAACACTCTTATCCACTATTCCTGGCACGTTGTTTATTTAGATTTCCAGTGTGTTAATTTGGACTTTTATAGCTTTAGCATGAAGGTTGGCTTTTAGAGATCTCAACTATATGCTTAGAATGTTAGAATGTTCAGGCAATTTCTGAGCATCCAATGAGAAATGAGAGCCAACATTCTGAATAGATTACCACTGGTAAACAACTTAATCAACATTTCTCCTAATATGACTTGCATAAAAACTTAAAAAGATAATACTGAAAAGTATTTAAAGTTTGAACCACATGTCATATGTGTACCCTGTCCATTTCTTTCATTTGTTTGTTTTATAGTTCTTACTTCTTCAAAATGAAATACTAAATAAATCCCTATACTGAGTTCCTCAAGTTACTGGAGAAAATCATGGTACTTATGAAGGGACCTGTGATTTACATGTGTCTCATTAAAGACAGAGATCTCTTTGGGATGGTTACTGGAAAGATCCTTGGGTATAGTTTGTGACACTGACCCTTTAGCTTATGGGATATGACTCTAATTCTGGGTACAAGCTGTCAGAATTTAATTAAATTTTACAGAATCTAGCCAATGACCAGGAATTAGCTGATATAACAAAATATTCTCAAACTCTTGATTAAAAATATGCTGTGAATAAATTTAGGTCATGCATATTAATAGCCATAAGAAAACTATCACTACTTCATAAACTAAACAGGCCTTTTACAATCACAATAATGTTTCTTTCATTGTGGAGACCATAGCCCCTAGGGCAGATATTGTTAT
Source organism: Rattus rattus (assembly GCF_011064425.1). Classification (NCBI taxonomy): domain Eukaryota; kingdom Metazoa; phylum Chordata; class Mammalia; order Rodentia; family Muridae; genus Rattus; species Rattus rattus. The sequence continues at coordinate 49,399,591 of NC_046166.1, read as the reverse complement.
TGTTATTTTGTTAAATGGTCAGGCCATCAAATTGCTTTCTAAATACTTATGTGTTTATCCATGAAGCTGTGACGAACTCATACATCTCATTGTGTGATGGACACCATAATATAATGAGCAAAACTACTTTTCAGACACTAAATTCTAATCTCCTTGGACAATCATTTCTTTGGTTTGCATCAGGATTGAATGTATGTCTCTGAGGTAAATGAATTGGTAGCCATGATTCTCAGTGTATGAATGTGAGAGGTGAGGAGACTTTTAAGACATTGGGGATAGTGTGACAGTGACAGAGAGTCCGTAAGAAGGGCTTAATGTGACTATTAAGGGAATATCTGAGCCCCAAAGAGTGGTTCTGGAAACCTGAACTTATCCCTGAATGTCTACCTTGTTTTTATGCATATTCTCTTTGTGAAACCATAATGATACACAGTGAACAACATAGTAAATAGAATCATTTTATGTGCCTACAGCTATTAGCTAAATAGAACTAGGTTTTTATACAACTGCATAGCTTCAGGTATTTCATATTACCAACCAAATTGGGCTACTATACCATTTTAAATATTTTGGAGGTTTCTCTAATGATTTCGAGTGTTATTTTCTAATTAATCAAGAAATCTTTCTAGAACCAGGGTTATGCTAGGTTAAAGGTAACTGTTTATGAAGATAAGAGAGGTTGGATTTGTATCACTGATTAATTTCTGTACATACCTCCAGAAACGGCAATTTTAGATTATGTAAATTCAGTGACCATGTACTCTGCGATAATGGCTACTGCACTTAGGATCCTGTATTAGCTTACTCCTATATAAACTGGGCAAAACTCTCATCTGAGTCCCTTAAGGATGTGGTTCGGAAAAGTCTAGTTCAAAAGTCTGTCAGACGTGTATTCATAGTGGTCTTATTTGTGATAGCCAAAAGATGGAAACAACCTAGATATTACACAACAGAAGAATGGATACAGAAAACGTGGCTCATTTACACAATGGAATACTTCTCAGCCATTAAGAACAAGAGCTTCATGAGTCTTGCAGGAAAATGGATGGGGAAGCAGCTCCTACTTTATCTTTGTTCTCACTAACCTGTTCTAGGAAATACCTTACACCACTACTGAAAAGCCAAACTGTCTGTTCTATTAAGCAGTGCCAATGAGCTTTACTTAAACACATTATTTCTGGAAAATTGGGAAAACCTTTATTACAAAAAAAACATCAAGGTTCATTAATCAAAGCCAATTACTTATAATATATATTAAAAAAAGAAATCAAAATTTATTCCAATTTAAATTATGCTTGTAAATTCAAATTATAACTAGAGGGTGTAATTTTGTGTATAAAATTAAGTTCTGATTACAATATTTTGATAAATTTGAAATAAATACATATTGTGTAAAACTTGGAATAGAATGGAAAGGAAATTATATTTTCAAATTTAAGTTTGGGAATTTTTTTCTTTTTTTTTTATCTTTATTAACTTGGTTATTTCTTATTTACAGTTCGATTGTTATTCCCCTTCCCGGTTTCTGGGCCAACATTCCCCTAATCCCTCCGCTTCCCCTTCTCTATGGGTATTCCCCTCCCCATCCTCCCCCCAGTACCACCCTCCCCCCAACAATCACGTTCACTAGGTGTTCAGTCTTGGCAGGACCAAGGGCTTCCCCTTCCACTGGTGCTCTTATTAGGCTATTCATTGCTACCTATGAGGTTGGAGCCCAGGGTCAGTCTTTGGGTAGTGGCTTAGTCCCTGGAAGCTCTGGTTGGTTCGCATTGTTGTTCATATGGGGTCTCAAGCCCCTTTAAGCTCTTTCAGTCCTTTCTCTGGTTCCTTCAACGGGGGTCCCATTCTCAGTTCAGTGGATTGCTGCTGGCATTCGCCTATGTATTTGCCGTATTCTGCCTGTGTCTCTCAGGAGAGATCTACATCCGGTTCCTGTCGGCCTGCACTTCTTTGCTCCATCCATCTTATCTAGTTTGGTGGCTGTATATGTATGGGCCACATGTGGGCAGGCTCTGAATGGGTGTTCCTTCTGCCTCTGTTCTAAACTTTTGCCTCCTATTCCCTGCCAAGGGTATTCTTATTCAAGTTTGGGAATTTTTAAAAGGAAAAAAATATTTGATGTCTTATAATAATTTTCTTAAAATATTATTTGATGAGGAATAATATCTTTTGAAGATTAAACTGGAAAATTTTTACATTTGTAAATGGAAAAGTCAAAAATAATAGTATGGTTCCTGTAGTAAAATTTATTCTATAATTACTAGTTGATTTAAACCATTTAAATTTTTGATTTTATGAATAAAATTAAATATGCCACAATAGAATAGTTCATAATTATTCTACGATTAATAAAGCTGTAAAATTTTATTACCGATTTTTAAGACAAGTTCCTGGAAATACAGGTTAATCTTGAGTACACTATGACACTGATGGTTACCTTGAATTTCTAATCCTCCTGAATCTTCAGAGTTTGTTGCTTATAAGCACACACAACTGAGAATATACACTATTTAATACATTTGTAGTAATTGCACTGGTTGCTGGTTAAGACACCTGGAGTGGTCATGTTGTTTATTTGTACAGAGGTGAAGATTGGCAGTATATACAACTTACATCACAATATACAGAGAGTTTCACTATGAGTGCGAGGGAAACTAACGAACATAGAAGAAACAACTTCAAAAGTAGCATTCAGATTATTTGGAACTACAGAAAAAAATGTATTTGACTAAAATAGCATACTGTGTTACAAGTGGAAGTAATTAAACCAAACTCAAAATAAATATCAAGCTGAGATTGCTAGATCTGATAAACAGAATCAATTATAAACTAAGATGACAGAAAGACTAAGCTATTACAATTTCAAAGAAAAGGACCTTTCTAGTGAATGACTTTCAATGACCTGCAAACTTCAAATAATTTATATAATTAATAGTTTTCAACTGACATATCTAAACCCACAAAACTCAAACCTCAGAAAACAGAGTAGAAACTAAGAAAGATTTTAGGTGCACTTGGGAGACTTGTTACAGTCTCTTAAAAAATGTTAGCTCTTTGGGTCATGTTCCAATGGAAGGGAGGTTACGTGAGAGCTGTCCAGAGGAGAGAATTCAAGAGTGGTAAATGTTCACCTACAACTGAAAATTAAAGAATTAAAGGCAAGAGTAATAATAACTAGAGGCAAAAAAAAATAGGCAAATTAAAACCAAACCAAATGTGTAAAGAAACAACATGAAGTCTGTTTTGTGTTCGCCAGCTGCTCCTGAGAATGCAGCTGGCCCTATTGTATGTTCAATATATCCAGCTATACTTCATTGGAGAAAACTGATTTTATTGCTTTCTGACAATGTATCAAGGAAATAGTAAAATGGGCTTTACTAGAAATATTTTATTTTATGTAAATATTCATTTATCCTCTAATGGCGCATATTATTTTACATATTTAATAATTTAGTTGCAATAGTAGAACTAAAATGTAAATGCATATTATAGTGGAAACTATTTTGCATTTCCCTTTGGTCAAATATCCTCAAATGGATTCATTATATCTAATAATCACTGTGGGATCTTGACACAAGTAAATGTATTTGACTCCAATAATTGAGTCATGCCTACTTTTAAGGCTTATCTAAAATGCTGATGCATCCGTTGATTCATAAGGATCTCCTTGGACACTTACTGAGACAGCAGTTATAGGTAAATACCCAGCCTTCCAAACTAACATTGCAGTACAAAGAAATGAAAACACTTAGTATTGTAGAACTAGAAACTAAGGAAAATATCAAAATATCTAGGGGCCCTAAAAATTGAAAGGGTGACATAAAGAACAAAGGCTAACCAACCTATGGGAATATTGTCCTAGTAACACGTGGGTGATGTGGCAACAGATATCATCAACATACTCATTGGCTTTCTTGGATTTAGCTGTCTGCGTTCTTTAGATCTTGGTTTTCTAGTATTAAATTGCTACAAGAACAATTGTTTACTTCAGTCACTGTAAATTAAATCAAAATGCTTAGAAGAACAAGAGGCATGAGTAACAAGAAAGCTTGCAATACCTACAATGAGACTCAGGGAAAAACATACACAGAAATATCAACTATGCTTTTTTTCTGTCTTGTTTCTTTTATTCTTTGGAAATGGCATAGAATTTTATTGTAATTGCTTGCTGTAATTATTTCTCATATTTTGTCTTCAACACCCCCTATCATCTTTCTAGCTCATTTATTCTGCTTTATGAAAAGCCTTTAAATTAACTTATATCTTCCCTAAGGTTGAAATTCATTATTCAACTTAGAAGTCGCTACAATAATAATTTTATAGAAACAGAAGAGTGTGATTTGACAAGAAAAGAGAAAATCACAGACATCAGTCTAGCTAGCAGGAGGCAATGGATGAATCACTAAGGTTAGGAAGATTGTAACAGTTTAGAGAAACTCTTGCAAAAGGAGATATTTTTTAGAAAGGGTCATATTCCATGGGGCAAGCAATATAAGCACACTATTGCTGAGAACAGTAGAGCTCTCTTTGCAAGGGGACAATGATTGAATGTGCTCACTCTAATCATGAGTAGCAACAGATACAAAAGTAGCCACGCGAGAATCACTGGTCTTCATGGACAGTCATTGCCAATCAAAGGGGACACACAAAATAGTGCCGTTTGGTATTTTGCTGAGCTCATTCTCTTGGCCATTTCTAAAAAGCTGTAGTAATTCATTGAGTGAACACAATCATAAATAAGAGTGGAACAAAACAAGTAGCAAAAAGAAGGCTACTAGTTAAATTATAGAGACCTTCTGAGTATATTTGGCACATAACACTTATAAACTTCCTAAAACAGAGGAGCCATCTGACATATTCGCTGCTCTGAAACGTATCCATTTGTCAAAGGTTCTAATGTCTTGTAGTGAGAGAAAACCTGTTTTAAGTAGGTTCAAATAAACTAAAGGCAGACTTAGCACTCAGAATATTTAATTTTATGTGTGCTTAAGATAGGGAAAAGAAAAAGTACAAAAGGAATTATGTCAAAGGTAGGTTCAGGATATTAGTATTACTCATTCACTTTTCTTGCCAATTTTTGACTCTGACAGTCTTAGTTTTTAACCTTTTTGACACTGTGAGCATCACTGTTGACATCAAACCAGAGAGACTACCTGACTTACTGTTAAGTAACTTGTACACTGTTTTGATTCTTGTTTGTTTGTTTCTTTTGTTCTTTGTTTGTATGCAAATCATTTCAATTTGGAATAAAAGTAAAAATTTCATTTGGACACATTTTCTAATCAATAAAATAATAGATTCTCAAAATATGTTTCTTCTATTGCTCTGCAATTTTACGTTATTTAAATTTTATACTAAAGAACTAAGAGAGATTGGATAACTAAGCATTGGTTTGTATCATGCTTTAATCTGCAACCAAATCCATTTAGATAATTAATAGAATAGATGAATTAAGCTAGGAGAATTTTTCAATGTTACTTAGCTCCTTTCTTTGTTTCCCAAGATAATGCCATTTCTTCATGATTCCCACATTAAATACAAGCACATGAAGAATGTTAGCATGAAGCTTTCAGAATATTTTAGTCTAAGCCCATGTACAACAAAAATCTTCCTCCACAAGATCAGCCAAATTGCCACTTCTCAGCTAAATACTGCACAGCTAGCTCTCTCTATGTTATGCAAATGCATCACCTAACATTTCAGCAGCTCTGCTCTGAGATTACAGGAAGCTACAGCAGTTTACTAACTCCCTTGAGCTATGGATTAGAATGTCTAACCTTCCTGATTCAGAAAAATCAAAAGGTCCAGAAAGGTTCAGAGAATAATACACTTGCTACTAAGCCTGAAGACTTCAGTTCTATCCCTGATGTCTACATAATGGAAGAGGTAACTCTTAAAAGTTATCATTTGAACATATGCAAGCAAGTGCATATGGAGAGAGAGCGAGAGCAAAAGCGAGAGAGAGAGAGAGAGAGAGAGAGAGAGAGAGAGAGAGAGTAGGAAAAGTTAGACATAAAAATAAACAAATATAATAAATCAATTTTAAGAAATCAAAGCTAGTATAAATCTTATCTGAGTCAAATTCAACTTCTGTAGATAACTGAAGAGTTTAAAGTTATTTGAATATTCCAGATGCACTTCTTCCTTCCTTCCTTTCTTTCTTTGCTTCCTCCTTTGTTTTTCTTTTTTCTTTTCTTTTCTTTTCTTTGTTTCTCTTTTTCTTAATTTTTAAGTTGTTTTAAAGTTTTCCCTCTTCCTAGTGTCTTCTGTTTGCACAACACCCCCCCATCCCACTCCCCCTCCCCTTGCCTCTAAGATGGTGTTCCCTCACCCTCCCACCCATTTCCACCTCACCAAGCTAGCATCCCCCTATGCTGGAGCATCAAGTCTCCAGGGTACCAAGGGACTCCCCTCCCCTTGGTGCCAGACATGGTAATCCTCTGCTACATATGAAGTTGGAGCCATGAGTCCCTCCAAGTATACTCTTTGGTTGGTGGCTTAGTCCCTGGTGGTTCAGTTAGTTGATACTGTTTTCCTATGCAGTTGTAATTCCCTTCAGCTCCTTCAGTTCTTCTCTTATTTTAAATGGACACACCATGACCTATTTCTTAATTTAGTGACATACATTATACAAAGCAGCTTCATTTTTGTGCTACTATATGCAATCTATATGAATATTTATTTTCACGTATAGCTTTATAAAGAATAAGGTACAATTTCATAATCCCTGGGCTCTTAAAAGTCAAGTGAATACCCAATATTTAAAAGAAAATGCATTCACAAAGCATTAAACAACTCAACCGAAAGTCAACTTTGTCAATTTGCTTCTTGGTCTATGAAGACCAAGGATTATTTTATATAATTTAATTTGTGTAGTAGTCTTATTTTTGTCTTGTTAGACTACAGCGATTTCAGACAATAATAATCAGACCGAGCACTTGCATGATACCTGAACTCCAGGCACTCAGTAGAAGATGGTTTAGAAATTAAAGAGTCACCACAAGTTGTGCAAGTGCCAGCCTGTGTACCAATTTTCTTCTATTGAACATAATCATCCTGGCCTGGTCACATTTTCACTCATTCAATCAGAATAGTTTAAGATAACTCATTGTATCCTCAGTTTAAATAAGAAAAAAATGAGTGTAGAACCCTCAAATAACTTGAAAACTTTCAGAAAGCTACGGAATATGGATTCAATTTGTTGGCTATAGCCCATATTTACTACTAAGGTGAATGTCTTTTCTGCATAAACTGTGCCTTTGTGACTACAGTGACAGAGGGCATGTTTATCTTTCTATGCAATGGCCATGGCATCAGTAAAACACATTTGAGGCAGAAACTTAACTTCTGAAGAAGCTAAGCTGATTATTTTTCCTGGGATATTTTAAACAGGATGCAGACATCATAAAGTAAGATACTTATTATCATGTGCTAAGTTTCTCTTGTTTGTATTTACAAAGTATAGTATTCTAATGGATAGAGAAAGAGAAAGAAATAGAGCAGAGGCAAATAGAGACAAATACAGAAACGATGAATTAGCATAACTAGCCTGAAACTCCTGAGTCTTGTTGTAGTTTGCCCTGGAGTTATCTGTATTTTGATGCTAATTCCACTGCCTCGAGGATAGTTGCCTAGTCGCTACTCAGAAATCAGGTGACTTCACCAGAAACTTCTCCCCATTGAATTTGTAAAATCCAGGTGAGGGGCAGGTACAGGGTAGAAGGAGGCCTGTCATTGGAGGAGAAGGAAGGATGGGTGGGAGAGAAGTTTGCAGGAAGAGGAGGAGACTGGAACAGAGAGGAGGAGAGGAGAGGGGAGAGAGAAGCCGTTAAGATTTCATGCTGTACCTTTACAGGTTGATACAAATGTTCTTAAGGGATGGATGGTACTGGGGTTTGTATGTTTAGGTGGGCAATTATATCCTACCAATTGGGTCAAAGATTATTGTGTTGTGTGTTCTTTTATGTGACGATTGATTTGAGTGTAGCAAAGTGTGCGGCAGCAGGAGACACTGGACTGCCGAGGAGTTGGGATGTGTTTCTGCCAAGATATCTAGCAGGTATCTTGGGGCACAGCGGTGCTGGACCTAGCGAGGTAAAAGACCACTTTGTACTTTTTTTATTTTTTAATAATTTACAATATATAAAAATAATTTCTAAGTTTTTTTTATATCTGTCAATGCATCGAATAGAGAAGACTCTACTCTTCAGTAATACGTCAACATCCTTTTCTAGCCTAAATCATAATTTGGATCTATGAGCATAAGTTTCCATAAAAAAACACAAGTTCATTAATCAGTATGTCATCAAATAATATATAGTCTCCTAGAAATTCTAAACATCAATTTTCCCTCATATTCTCTCTCTACAGGACACATTCTTTAAGCTTTGGAAAATATATTTGTAATAATTATCTCCAATCTGATGTTTAAAGTAACTTCAACTAAAAGTCAAACTTAATTTTATAAATACCTGTCTGGTTCCTCACAGCTTTAAAATCATTGAACCTATTCAAGAAAATCTAGGTGTCAATTAAAAGTACTTCGACAGGAATTTAGGAGACGTGAATGGGAAATTAGGACAGGTGAACACATACTGTGCCTAAGACACAGAGTGTGAAAAATCAGAGTGCACAGATGGATAAGTGAGACTAAAATCTGAGTATGCGTGTCAGGAAGAAGAGACAACAGAGAATAAGACATTGACAAAGTGTGATTCTGGGACAGAGAAGCATTTGCTCACATTTTAATCTTTCTCTCATATCATAACAATTATGTTCTTACAGTAAGCTTTACACATTCCCACTTATTGGATGTCAGAGTCAGCTTAGCATTTAGACATTTGCCTCCAAGCATGGTGACCTGAGCTTGATTCTTAGAATCTATGTAGTGAAAAGCAAAATCCAATTTCCACAAGTTTTCTCTGACCTTTACACATGGGCCATGGCCAGATCATCCTAATACACAAACACACACACACACACACACACACACACACACACACACACCATATGCAAACGTGCATTAAAGAATCCTATTTATCTACATTTTAATAGTGCAATTTAATATTTTCATCATACAAATTCCCTATGTACTAAATGTATGTGCAAATATTTTGCTAAGATATTACTCAGTAAATGATAAAATGGGCCCTGTCTATGAAATATTACTCCTTTTTTAATCTTTTTAAGAATATTTTACTTATTCACATTCCACTCATTGTTCCCTCCTAGTACCCCCTCCCACATTTCCCTATCCCATTTCTCCTCCTACACCTCCAGGAGGGCACTCTTATATAACAACCCAGTTTGTTAAAAAGAGATACCATTATAAGTTTTCTGTGAGTTTCTAGTTTGAGCGAGGTGAAAGGAAAATGTTAAAGGGAGATTCACGCAACCTGAGAAGTACCTTTTTCTCCTCAGAAATAATGCTAAATGATGAACATGACATTTAGATTTTTAAATTAGGCAGGGAAATTCACACTTGAGATTGTTATTTCAGATTAGGTGTTGTGTTATCTTTTCCCAGTGCTGCCAGGCAGGATCTTTTGAATGTGTAACTATTGAAGATTTGCGAGAACATTTGCCTTTCATTATAAGAAGACAGAGATTTATCTGCCTCTCTTTTTCTAGTGGTTCACTTCATTGCTGCACCGGGCACACAATCAGGTGCTCTCCTGTTCTCACAGATGCATACCTGGCTGTGCCTCTGCCCGGAGTATGACTGAATAAGAACACTCTGACATCATTGTGTTGTGTTACCTTGACTTCCGTAGTCAATGGAGTTAGGATAACTGTAGGAATGCATTTCATGGTTTACAGGCAGTGATAGGATCATTCCTTAACTTATGCTCCCCCTATTAGTTTCCTTACACATATCTCATCAAGATTTAAGCTGTTAAGCATCCATAAAACTTAATGCTTACTAAATCATTTTAACTTTCCAATTCTTTTAATCTTCATCAATATTCCTGGTACCTAAATAATACAATCCTGTCAAAAGTGTTTCAAATTTAGCTGGTAGACTGGTGCGCCTCTTAAAATACATGACTTAGGAAACAAGCTAATATGGCTGATTGGTGCATCTAAAAACAGATTAATTCTAAATTAAATATATTAGAATATTTAAAATAGTTCTCTTTTAATTTTTGTAATCATATCAAACTTTAAATATTGGAATATAAAGCATGTGGTTTGACTGTACTATACTGCACTCTTCATATAGATTTTCACATAAATTATTGAATATTTCTTTGGAAAACCTTACTATGTGAGCACCTTTATAACTCTAATACCACTGGGGCTTTTCCATTTAATGGAGATGCAGAATGGTATGTTTAAAAGTAGAGTTACACTTAGCAGCCAACTAGAATCAACCTGGATATAGTCACTTATATTCAAGTGAGTATATGCTTGTAGAAGTGAGCGCAAACTGCAGATCAGGTATTTCAAGGAGCTCTCTTGGTTTAAACTTAGCCTTAGCTAAATTGGCCATAGGGGTTCATGTTCCTTCTGATCCTGGATCAGTACAAGCCAAACTTCCTTCACGAAAGTTCAGAATGCAGTTCCTCCTGTCTCTGTGTCTTTACAAGCTTGATTCCTTCCTCTAAGCAAGGACTGTTTAGCCTATTGATTCAGTTATGTCTGAATCTAATGTGGAGTCCCATCTAGTCATGTTAGCTACTCTTTTATGAAAATTGTTTGTGACCAATATATCTTTTCTTATTGCATCAATTTATGAAATAATTTATCACAAAACATTACCTGATTATTATTTTTTTGTTTCTAGTGTATGAATTCCATGAGATGAAGTATCTCATTGCATTTCTTCACTGCTGTTGGACTCAAGGAAAATACCACAAAACTTGAAGTATACACCAAAAATTATAAAATGAATGTGACCTATGAATCAGCATCATATGAATATGAATTATACAGAACTTATGAAATGAAGGTTAGTCAGAAATAAACAGGAAACCATACTTTTAGCATATGCATTTTCTTGATATATAGGTAAGAACATTATGCTTCAAAAAATATAGGTGATGATGACAAGCTTTATCCTGTTGGGAAATTCATCATAGACCCACCAAGCTCGATGCTTTTTGAAAATTACAGAATATTCTTTTAAGTATTCACACTTAGATATTAAATTATAAATTCAAATAAAAGAGATAGTGCATCGCTATATCCCTCCAAAATCCAATAACACAAATAGATAATTCATGCATATTATACGATAAACCTATTAAATAAGACTAGATAGTGTTTGAATATTAAGAACTGAGAAAAGTTCATTAAAATGAGGTATTCATTAATTGCTGAAAGATCAGCGTAAAAGATTTCAGTGATTTACTCTCTTCCATTTTGCATAAATACCCTTGTATTTGGAAATAAAGATATTTCCAAAATGGAATCTTACCATACAAAAAAAGCCTTTGAATTCTGACTGTCAGAAGGGGCTTCTTGGTGCTCACTTGGACTTGCTCTCTTAAAGTCATCTCAGTAGAGAGGTGGTGGAAGAGAAGAGACTCAAGGATAAATGATAATATGAATAAATGAGGAGGGAGAATGAGGATATTATCTTAAAATTGATTATAATTCACTTTTCATCCATATTTTTCAGTCAGATTTCTCTCCTATTTCAATAGTCCATCTGGGCTTCAGCTATCAGATTAAAAGCAAACACGTAAACAAACAAAAAACTTGATTTTAGCCAAAAGGCTGAGAAACTTATATAACTAGATGTCCACGTGTATAAGAATGCAAATTGATCCACATTTATCACACCTCACAGAACTCAAGTCCAAGTGCATTAAAGACCTTGAAAATAAAACCATATACACGAAATCTAATAGAAGTGAAAATGGGCAATAGCTATGAGTATTGGTACAACAGACAACTTCTTGAACAGAACACCAACAGCTCAGGCAGTAAGATCATCCAAATAATAAATGGGACCTCATGAAAGTGAAAACTTCTGTAAAGCAAAGGACACTGTCAATAGGACAAAAGGACTTCATACAAAATGGGAAAAGGTCTTCACCAGACCTACATTTAACAGAGGGCTAATATCCAAAATATGTAAAGAACTCAAGAAGTGAGAAACCAACAGCTCAGGAAACCCAATTTTAAAAATGGAGTAACAGAGTGAACAAAGAATTCTCAACAGAGGAATCTCTAATCGCGGAGAAAGACTTAAAGAAATATTCAACATCCGTACTTATCAGGGAAATGCCAAATGGTATCCTCCCATTCCTTCCTGCCACTCCTCCTCTCTCTCACCATTTCCACTCCTCCTCCCTTTCTCTTCAGAAAAGGAGAGGCCTCCCATGAATATCAACTATCCTTGGCATATAAAGTTGAAGGAAGACCAGGAGCATCTTTTACCGAGGCTTCTTGAAATAACCTAGTAGGAGAAAGGGTCCCCAAAGTCAAGCAACAGAGCCATAGATAGCCACTGCTGTTAGGAATACCACATGAAGGACACGCTACACAACTGTTATACATGTACAGAGCATGACTTTGTACCTAGTCACAGATAACAGAGTGGTAAAGATTGTGGAAAGTAAACTGTCACACTGGAATTAGACTATAGACTTCCTGCTCTGCTTCTGAAGTATCAGCTTCCCTCCTAGTCTAGAGGTCATTTTCTACACATTTTCTTCCATGCATCACACTCAAAGTGTTAAACTGGTCAGAGCAAAGATCTTTGGCTCTTACAATCCTGTGAATTGCAACATCAATATCATTACTTACAGTCCCTTCATCTCTCCTCTGAATTACTGTGCACATCTTCTACTGCATAAGGTTCCAAATACATGCCTTCTCTAGTCCTCCTCTCTGTGGCCAGGGTAGATGGTTTTTTCTAAATAAATTAACTTGTGTTAGATCTACATATAAAATTCTTCAGCTACAGTTCACTGCAGACTGCTGTTCACAGGTTCTGGGATGTCAATATTTTCCTCTTTTCAATTCTTGGCCCACATTATACTCCATGTTTCCTGAACCACCATTTCTTTTTCCAGAGTATTTTATGGTCTCATCTAATTTCAGTTTTTAAAACTTCTTGTATTCACATAATTAATGAAGATTCCAGAGTATTTTCTAGTAGAGTCTTCCCATTTTATTTAAAGTTATTCTTCCAAAATAGGGCTATAGATCCATGATAGAGTGCTTATATTTACAATGTGAGGCTCTCATTATACCCTATACTGCACTATATATTTTCTCACTGTTTTCTATGCATATTTTACATGATTTTATCTACAGCAACACATACTTAATAGTATAATTCATAATTGATTCACTTGTACTTTTTCTTTTTCAAAACTTTTTTATTAAAAATGTATTATTAAAAACAACACACACACTCATATATATATATATATATTATATATATATATTACACACACACCCATATATATATAATTCAAAATGTGAAGCTAACTTTTGTTGTTTCAACAATATAGAAAAGAAAGGACTGATTTTCAGTGATCCAAATGGATCTTGAAGTACATTACATACTCTTTATTTAAATGCACAAATGAAAAATGTATTTTGGAACATAAATATTATGTTTTACTCTACATAATCCAAATATAAAAGGGTTTAGAAAACAGTTTCAGTTACATTTTTGGTCAAACTGAACACCACTCTCTCAAAGGCGGGCATTTACACACCTATATATAATTAGTTGTTAATCCTAGCAATGCCGCTCAGCTTTCCTTCTTTCTGAAAATTTAAATGTCACTTTAAAAGAAATAGAACACAGCAAGCTTATGTAATCTCTAGAATAGTAATGAGTCCATCGAGAACAGTTACTTTCCTAAGCTAAAGATCATCAGGATTGTAAAGCA